>NC_067236.1:17270000-17597500 GCF_019924925.1 Ctenopharyngodon idella | reverse complement strand
AAGGTCTCATTTGAATACTGATTTTCATATTAAAATATTGATGGTGTTTTAACTGGGGCCCACTCTCAATCCTCATTATAGATTAGTGTACATCAGGCCCTTCTGTACTGTGGCTTCATGAATGCAAATGATTGCTTATGAGTGTCTAATTAGTTAGTAGTTCAAAGCATATTTTGTTAGATTTTTGTTATGGCACAAGAACTAATAGAAGGAATGTGAGTCATCAGAGTGTCCGGTGATTGGTCTATAATAGATAAGAGAACGTTTGCTATTATAGTTAAAGTTTTGTGTGTGTGTGTGTGTGTGTGTGTGTGTGTGTGTCTTGCTCATCATGAAAATGTGCCCACAGTTTAATGAAGTTGTCAAGATTTAATATATTCTAATGAGTCTTTTGATTAAAAATACATGATTTCAGCTGTTACAGATATAAAACTGAAATAAATGTTCAGAGCCAGGTTTAAAGATATTTTTTTAAGTGGGAGGTTTAGCAGGTACTTTTACTAATTGTTTAAGATCAGAACAATTTAGCATTTATAAGTGTTTTGATTTATATTCATCCAAATATATTTAACTTTCTTCTTTCTTCCTTTTATTTACTTTTTTAAAAGACTTTTTGATAGCATCAGATTCATTACATATTGCATATGTTATATTGCATAAATATACATTTTTTATATCAATTATGTCATTTGTCTTTGTATGTAAATTATATTTATTTAATATTAAATTAGGCGATTTAATCTAATTAATTATAGGATGTGGCGATGAATTAATCGCAAATTAATCACACATCAAACTTGGCTGAGAAATGATTCCCAAAAGATGATTTAAAGTCATTATTGTGTTAAATGAGAAAAGCGTCAAATAGACATTACAAAATGTAGCTTTAGAAAAAAATAAATAAAAATTTATTCAATGTAGAATTTATTACACATAAACCTTTAGGCTTCAGTGGCCATGAGGGTCAGTAAATGATGACAGAATTTTCATTTTTGGGTGAACTATACCTTTAATGTCTTTTTTTTTATTATTATTATTATTATTATTACAACCCGAATTCCGGAAATGTTGGGACGTTTTTTAAATTTGAATAAAATGAAAACTAAAAGACTTTCAAATCACATGAGCCAATATTTTAAAACATAGATAACATAACAAATGTTTAAACTAAGAAATTTTACAATTTTATGTACAGAATGAGCTCATTTCAAATTTGATGCCTGCTACAGGTCTCAAAAAAGTTGGGACAGGGGCATGTTTACTATGGTGTATGGTGTATGTCTCCTCTTCGTTTCAAAACAGTTTCTGGAGCTTTGGTGTTGGAATATGGTCCCAGTCTTGGTTTCCAGCTGCTGAAGAGTTCGTGGTTGTCTTTGACGTATTTTTCATTTAATGTTGGTCTAAAACCTTTATATACCTTTCAGCATTCATAGTGCCTTCCAAAACATGCAAGCTGCCCATACCGTATGTACTTATGCACCCCCATACCATCAGAGATGCTGGCTTTTGAACTGAACGCTGATGCACTTTTCACAGCTCTGCCCATCTTTACTTCTGAGAAACTCTGCCTCTCTAAAACATCCCTTTTATAGCTAATCATGTTACAGACCTGATATCAATTAACTTAATTAGTTGCTAGATGTTCTCCCAACTAAATCTTTTCAAAATTTCTTGCTTTTTCAGCCATTTGTTGCCTCCGTGCCAACTTTTTTGGGACCTGTAGCAGGCATCAAATTTGAAATGATCTCATTTTGTGCATAAAACTGTAAAATTTCTCAGTTTAAACATTTGTTATGTTATCTATGTTCTTTTGTGAATAAAATATTGGCTCATGTGATTTGAAAGTCTTTTAGTTTTCATTTCATTGTAAATAAGAAACTAAAACTGCCAGTATGTGGCGGTAAATGTCTAAACAAGTAAGTTATTGAGTCATTCATTAATTCGATTCATTCAAACAGCTGATTCATTCACTCTTTATAAATGGGTCATTGAATCATTGGTTCACCCAATTGATTCGCTCAAAACACAGATTCATTCAGAAACGAAGCACCGCTGTGTGTTGCTTGGAGATGCACAAGTTCTGCTCTGGCTTTATAGGTAATATTTTCATTGGCAAAATTGAGCAAAAGTAGACAATATTTTGTCTAAAATATAACACAATATTAACTTCTTATTGATTGAACTGTTGTATAAAATCAGTATCACATTTGCACTCGTGCTATTCGGGACAAAAACAGCTCTCATGTGATATTGCGCTCCTGTGATATTGCTTAACTAGGCCTATATCATGATATAAATATGAGACAAAAACTCAAACGGGCATTTTTTGCCTTGATATCTTGAATATTATGGTCATTCTAACTGAATTCTATAGGCTTCATAACGCAGTTATGTTGAGTTGTTGCCCTGCTTCATGTTCATCACCAATCAACTTTATGAAATGTACTACATAGGTCTGGGGTGGGGTGTACACATTATTTATATAAGTTAACTTGTTAAATCGTCAGTTCTATATTATATATAATAAAATGTAATAGAACATACACTAACAGGTTACAGTTTACAGTTTGAATGTATGCCTAAAATTAGGCAGCAGAACTCTTTATTGATGGTGATTTTTTTTTTTAACAAATAAATAAAAAAGCACAAATATGTTTTCTAAAGACATTTATTATGTGCACACGCAGGTCTGCGTGAATTTCTGTAGCTGCAGCACACACAGAATGTTAATCCACATGTATGTGTTCGTGTGTGCGTGATGACTACTTAATGTATGTCCAGAACAAACAGATGCAAAACTATCGACGTGTGTGTGTGTGCGTGAACGTCTGCCCAGTTGGAGTGAGATTCTGAAGGCTTGCTTCCATCTTGGCAGGGCTACTGTACCACAGGGACGGCAGCAGTGTGTGCAATGATAATTGTGTGAATTGAGCTGTAAGGGGGAGCTGCCCATTGACCAGCGCGCTGCGCCTGTTCTCTCTGGCAGGTGTGGGGTGGCTGAAAAAGGAGTAAGAGAGAGGGAAAGTGAGAGAGAGCGTGTCTCCAGCAGGCAGGCAGGACACAGCTGTTAGTACAGGGCCTCCATTATCCAAAGGCAGCCTATTGATTCACCCTGTGGGATGTTTCCTCTCTGCGCCTGTACTGGTGTTGTGCAGAGTGCATTTGCATGGCTGTGAGCTGCGATCGATAGCCAGAGGTGTTCCAGCCCTCTGATTTTAATGGCCCCTTCTTCGATCAGCGGGGACCGACTCCACCAGAGGCTGTGTTTCCTATAATTAGAGTGTATGTTAATGCGCAGGGACCCATAAAGCATATCTCAGCCTGCTAATATAATTACTTTGCCTGCTCCGTAAAAAGCAGAACGAATCGAATGGTGTCAGTGGGATTAAGGAAATGGGGGCGGTTTGAATGTGATTTGACATTTATTTGAGCCTGTCAGGTTATTACGCAGAGTGCCGCAGAAAACGGGAGATGGATGCTGAGATCGTCAGAAGGGGGACGTGCACATTTTCATACAATTTCCTTTCAAAATGAATAATTACAGGATACGAGAACAGCTAAATCTGAAGTATTCATCAAAAATGATTCAGATGGCATACAGCCATATATTTTTAGAAGTTTTAGCAGAAAATTCTGTGACAGAAGTGTCTGAGAACACCGGTGCAAATGCTTCTGTTTTATATATTTTAATTTTGATACTTTTTTCATTATAAACTAAATTAACATCATTTTGAGTGACAAGATGATTTTTTTTTTTAAATTTCTTAATATTTCTTAATATCTTTTGCTTTAGGGAAAAATTTGTGAAAAATCTTGAATATTTTATTTAAATAAATAAACTTATTGATAATAGCATTTTATATCATTTGCACCATATAGTGTGTTTCAAAGTTATTTTTTATTTTATTATTTTATTTTATTTTATTATTTGATGATGGCATTTATGTATTTTATTTAACATTTCCTTGTTTTAAAAATCCCAGATGTTCAATATGGACCATTTTTGATCTTGCTGTATTTGTGTAGACTCATTTTTCGCATTTTTCTTTCCATTTATTTTAAAGGGGACCTTTAATGCCCCTTTTACAAAATGCAATATTTGTGTCTGGTGTCCCCAGAAAGTGTCTGTGAAGTTTCAGCTCAAAATACCCCACAGATCATTTATTATAGCTTGTCAAATTTGCCCCTATTTGGGTGTGAGCAAAAACACGCTGTTTTTGTGTGTGTCCCTTTAAATACAAATGAGCTGCTGCTCCCGGCCCCCTTTCCAGAAGAGGGCGGAGCTTTAACAGCTTGCACTTTGGTTGCTCAACAACAACAAAGCCAGAGAATCTCACGCAGCCAAAATGAGGATTGTCAGTAACGGTGTTCAGCCTTACATTGTTCAAATCCAGCATTGAATTGACCCTCGTTTGTGAAGCAGTTCTGACATAAAATGACGGCATGGTATTTTTTTTAAGATGGAAGAATGCGGTTTTACAGATATTAGAAATGTGGCTGTTAAATGAAAGATTGGTAACAACACTACTACAACAACTCTTCCTCTTCTCTAAAGCAGCCCAACATGACCTCATCCCCTTTTGTTTCCGGGGACAGGGTTTATGTAAACTTTAGGGTTAGTGATGTCACTAACTCGGGAAGAAGCTCGTTGTAGTCCCTACTAGCCGTTTGTTGTAGTCCTTAAACAGCGAATTCTTTAAAAGAAAATATCTCCCTTTGAATTGAACTTTAAGCCTCGTAACTTTGCCGATTTATGCTCTAACAGAAACATTACACACTAACTAAAGTTAAAAAAGCGAAATCATAATCAACCATCCCTTTAAACAATGAACAAAAACAATTCAAGTGTAGCCAGCTAAACTCTAGACTAAAAAAAAGAAAACATAAGTAAATAACATTCCATAAGCCTGCAGAGAAAACATCTTTTTATATGAAAATCTGCAGGTTTATCTCACGGGCTGTCCATTGTCAATCTGAAATGTAGGGGATTGGGAGAATCGTGCACGTAAACCCATCTTAATCTGTCTCTCCCAGCCTCTTTCATTCACATATGTGCATCTGTTCACAGCCTCATTCCTCCACCAAAACAGCCTGTCTTCTGACAACACTGTAATTTGAATGGCACTCTCCTTCAGATTTTGCGATGATGGGGAAGCCAGTATGTCTGCTTTGCATGAATGTGTCTCGTTCGGAAATTATAGCGTCTATAAGAACTATAGCGGAGGCCTCTGTCTGTGGGCGTGTTTGTGAGAGACAGATGATGCCTGTTGTGTGTCCATTTTGTGCTGGAATGAAAGTAAGAGACAAAAAAGGGGTTAACAGTGGCTGTGGTGAAAGAATACTTCAATTTGGCCCAGATGTGATAAGTGCAGAAGTGACTGCTCATACTAAAAGCCTGGGAACAGACGTGTGCTGTGGCTCCTGAAGCTCTCAGTCCTCTCTGACGCTGCTCTAAAACGGGACCGCACAGATGATGGCAAACAGATGTTGCTCGGATTACCAGTAACACTGAGTGACCTCTCCTTAACTGCCCTGGACCAGAAAAAAAAGTTGGGTTCGCTCCTTTATTCTTTATCGTTTTCTCAAATCCTGCACACTGGCCTCTTTTTGCTGGCACGCTTGGTGAGAATCAGTCATGTTAGTGTGTTTGTGTATTCTTGGTGAAATCAATTCTGATGTCACATGGCGGAGGACACACTGGGCTACGTCTCTGTGGAGAAATGGATGAGGGGGTGAAAGGAGGCCTGGTGGAATAAAAATATTCACAGAGCCATGCTGGAACTGTGGTGTACTGGTTCGCACATGAGATCCACACACATTGAGCAGGAGATGTCAGTTTGGATCTGGATGTTTTTCAAGTGAAGTTTTGAAAAAGGTGTTAGCATTGCTTTTAACCCTGGGTTTTGAAGTCATAAAGTGTAAATAAAATAAAATAAAATTAAAAATAAAAAAATAAAAATAAAAAAAAATAAATTAAAATAAATAAATTAATTAATTAATTAAAATAAAATAAAGCATTTAAATAATACATTTGAGATATGTAAATAATGAATTTAAATTATACATGCAAATGCATTTAAATAATGTGTTTAAATAATATTTTCAGATAAAAATTGCATATTTAAATATTATATACGATTTGATAAAAAATATTTAAATATTTCTAATATTATTAATTTTACTTCATTTTTAAATAAATATTACAATTAAATTTGTAGTTTAATATCATCTGTATTTTTTATTTTTAAAATTTAATTTATATTTTATATTCAAATGATTAATTTATTAAAACTATTTAACAAAAAAAATTATTAATTATTTAAAATAATTTAACATTATTTTAATAACATAATTTAACAAAATAATAACATTTAAATATTAAATAAAATTAAATGTTTAAATATTTAAAAAAAAAAATTCTAATATTATTTCTAATTATTTATTATATGTTTTTCCATAATTATCTTTTTTTATTAAATATTACATTTAAATATTAAGTAAAATCTAACAATATTTTAGTAGTTTAATACTATTACTATTACGCTAATTATTATTAATTTAATTAGGTATTATTATTTAATTTAATTATATTTTAAATTAAGTTAAAGTTTAGCAAAAGATAACCAAGCAAAACCTAAACCTATGGGTTCCTATTTCAATATTTCAATCACTAACCTTGTATATATGCAAATAAGAGTGTGTCAAAATCTTACAAATTATTAAATACTAACCCAGTGTATGAATAGTGCAAATCATGAAATATATTGGCCTGGTTTCACAGACAGGGTTTAGATTAAGCCAGGATTAATCCTTAGTCCTACATTTAAGTAGCTTTTATAAACGTGCCTTAGAAAAAAAACATAACTGATGCTCATTTTGAGACAAAACATTAGAACTGACATATTTTAAGATATGTCAGTGCAAGTTTCTTTCAGTTAAAACAGCTCAGACATGCATTTTAGTCTGGGGCTAAGCTTAAGCCTGGTCTGTGAAACCAGGGGCGTATGTTCAAAATGACCAAAAGATTGAAAAGACCATTTATAATATAACTGCACATGCATTTTTTTCATTCTATTAGTAGATTAAAAAATTATAACAATTTACAGCTCACATAAAACAACAGGAGTGACCAATCCTTATGCCTGAATGTAGACCGACTGACCTTTCCTCATAACATCCACTTATCCCTGCTGTATTCTTTTATTTCTGTGCTGGGTGGAAAGGGAAATGAGTGATGATAAGGATGATCTTTGAGAGGAGAGAAGGCCCAGAGCCGGTTGAAAGCCAGCTGTCACCAGCTGGCTTCAGTCAGGTCTGAGACAGACCCAGAGCCTGGTCAGAGATAGCAGCGGCAGGCGCCAGCCAGACGGCCATCCGCAGACGACCGCGACAGCAGAAGGAGCCTTATCATCCACCAGCGCCCTGTCCTCGGATGCCTAATCTGGGCGGCAGGGCCCACAGAGCCGCTCATGAGCGAATGAGGATTCGCAGAGTCCGCACATGCTGTCAATCCAGGGCCACGCCAGCTCAGCTTATACATTCAAATGAGTGAAATCTATAGAGATAAAGCGCTACCTGTAAACCGACTATTCTTCTACATTATGCCTGCTCTGAGGATTTCAGCTTTGGCTCATTTGAGGCGAATTATACCAATCTAAGCTCTTCATAGAAAAACTGAGAATATATATCCTCCCATCCGCAGGGTTTTGGGTTTGGGCCGCGTGTTCATTTAAATGTGAATGATAATGGATTGTAAGTGCACATATGAGAGGATTAGCTAAATCCTGCTTGTGTAGAGCTGTATCTATAACCTCCATAAAGGTAAACATCACCCCAGAGGAACTGTAGATTAGCACGGCGAGTTTATATTCATGACTCACACTGTCACGTTGACCCTCACACAAATGCACATAATAAGTCCTAACGCGAAGTAGAAATTGCCGGCGTATGATAACTCATTACAGCTGCTCTGCAGAGAACACAAAATTGAAGAAAGAAAATAACAGATCAAACTCGTTTCTTCCCCAAAGCTTCCAGATTCGGCTCTCATTACTACAAGCTCATTTGTTGTACTCAAGCATCTAATGTGGTATCATCGATCTTCAGCGCGGAAAGGGGAGATTCTGGGTAGGATAGGGCTGAAAATCATCTTCCGCAATGTTTTCGGTTGTTTTACTCCCAGGTTTTGCATCGCTAAGAGTTCATAAACAATGGATGACTTTGGGACACAAGGAGAACACCTGCCCAGTGATGATCAATGGTTTGAATTAGCCTGACAGCTTTCCTATAGCAGTTGTTCCCTGGTTGGAGACTCAGTCTGTTTACATTTCATTAAATACTCGCAGACAGGACGAATGGTGTTTAGAGTGGAGTATATGGGGTAGAATCGCTTCAAATGCTGAAGCAGTCCAGGATGACAAGTAATCTAATCAGCTAAGTTAGATTTTTGCTGTTCTGCACGAGATTTAAAATCTTTTTGAATAGAACATAGCTAAATGGCGGACATGCTTTGTTTTTAACACCAATGCAGGCTGAATACAGCCTCATAGTAAGAGATGTCACTTCATAGAGCACAATAGAAATATTTTAGACCAGGGATGGGCAACATCAGTCCTGGAGGGCCACTGTCCTGTAGAGTTTAGCTCCAGCCCTGATAAAAACTCACCTTCCTGTAAATTGCGCACAATTTTTTTTTTTAATCAAATTCCTACAAAAAAAAATTGAGTCGCGGCTTAATGACCATGGAAAAATCTAGAAGCTTGTTTCCATGATGAAATAAAAAATAATAAAGGTAATTGCGACTTTTTATCTCACAATTCTGACATTTTTTACTCAGAATTGCGTGATATAAGTGATATATGTGAGATATAAAGTCAGAATTGTGAGTTATAAAGTCAGAATTGTGAGATACAAAGTCAGAATTACGTGGTATAAAGTCGGAATTGCGTGATATAAAGTCAGAATTGCGTGATAGTCAGAATTGCGTGAAATAAAGTCAGAATTACGTGATATAAAGTCAGAATTGTGAGATATAAAGTCAGAATTGCGTGAGAATAAAGTCAGAATTATGTGATGTAAAGTCAGAATTGCATGATAGTCAGAATTGAGTGAGAATAAAGTCAGTATTGTGAGTTATAAAGTCAGAATTGTGTGATAGTCAGAATTGCGTGATATAAAGTCAGAATTACGTGATATAAAGTCAGAATTATGTGATATAAAGTCAGAATTGCATGATAGTTAGAATTGCGTGAGAATAAAGTCAGAATTATGTTATATAAAGTCAGAATTGCATGATAGTCAGAATTGCGTTAGAATAAAGTCAGAATTGTGAGATATAAAGTCAAAATTGGGTGATAGTCAGAATTGCGTGATATAAAGTCAGAATTGCATGATAGTCAGAATTGTGTGAGAATAAAGTCAGAATTATGTGATATAAAGTCAGAATTGGGTGATAGTCAGAATTGCGTGATATAAAGTCAGAATTATGTGATATAAAGTCAGAATTGTGAGATATAAAGTCAGAATTGTGTGATAGTCAGAATTGGGTGATAGTCAGAATTGGGTGATAAAGTCAGAATTATGTGATATAAAGTCAGAATTGTGAGATATAAAGTCAGAATTGTGTGATAGTCAGAATTGGGTGATAGTCAGAATTGCGTGATAGTCAGAATTACGTGATAAAGTCAGAATTGCGTGATATAAAGTCAGAATTGCGTGATATAAAGTCAGAATTGTGAGATATAAAGTCAGAATTGGGTTTATAGTCAGAATTGTGTGATATAAAGTCAGAATTATGTGATATAAAGTCAGAATTGGGTTTATAGTCAGAATTGTGTGATATAAAGTCAGAATTGCGTGATATAAAGTCAGAATTGTGAGATATAAAGTCAGAATTGGGTTTATAGTCAGAATTGTGTGATATAAAGTCAGAATTGTGAGATATAAAGTCAGAATTGTGTGATAGTCAGAATTGTGTGATAGTCAGAATTGGGTGATAGTCAGAATTGTGTGATAGTCAGAATTACGTGATAAAGTCAGAATTGCATGAGAATAATGGTGTAGGTGAAAAGTAGTTTTCCACTTTAAAAAAGTTTCACAGCTAAAGAAATAAATGTTTTTGACTCAGATGAGATGAAGACTTAAGTCATATAATTTTAAGTGCACCTTTAAACAATGCCTTTAGTTAGGGATGGGACTATGTGTTTGCCAGGCCAATGGCATTTGGAAATTTACACACTTAACAGTTTTCCCTGTGATATCACAGGATTAGAGGGAATTAATTGATAGTTGAAAGATAATTGAACATCATCCCATTATAAGTGTCATCTGAATATATTGAACAATGACTGACACTGAATAACAGTCTCATTTCTTTGGTATTTATTAGTCCACTTTAGGTCAATAAGCATGCTGAGTACATTTTCAGCGCGTACATCGAGACATCATCAAGACTGTGCTGTAATGTAAATGATCAAATCAGGGCTGAACCACAGACTAATTTCTTCACAAACACTGGTGGTGATTGGGAGGTGCAGGGTCGTTATTCTGAACGTAGCCTTCATTAGTGTGGGGATCTCACCCTCGCTGGCCTGTTTGTAAACAACCCATTAGTTTAGAGCGTGTTTAGTGTGATCATGTTTACTGGCTGGTGCCGGGGCTGTTGCTCCTCAGGCGGCGAGGAGGCAGGGACGCAGTTGGATGAGCAGAGGGAAATTAATGTGCCATTCAGGATGACTGCTTTTGTCTCCCATTGACATGATCACACAAGCTGGAGGGGAAAGGCGAATTACACAGTCAAAGAGTCAAAGACTGGAGTAGGATGCAAGAGGAGATGAAAGCTATGCGAATGTTTATAGCTGCTTTTGTTGAATTATTTTCAAGCAACATAGTTGAATGTGATGTAGCTATTATTAAAATGCAATTTGGTTTTGGCTAGGTGAACTTTTGAAAACACACTTTTTACACTGTTACTGGATAATTTCTCTACTAGCAATGTCCAACAGTGGACATATTCTTCACATTCATCATTTTTTAATTTTTCAATAATTTGTTATATAATATTTTTATTTCCACACATTACAAATGTTGCATTGTGTTTATTGTACAAACTGTAATTTTAATGGTAAAATCTGTAAAAGTGCTACGGTAAAACTATATACAGTGAAAAACTAATAAATCTAAGGGAGATTTGATGTTTTACACTAAAATACTGTAAAATTTTTGGAAGTGAAAAAGAACAAGTCAACGTATAATTTACAGTGAAAAAAAAACTTAAATTGACAATTTATCCCAGAATTCACCCTTCGCCGAGAGTTTGATTGACAGGCGATCTGACCAATCATAATGGCGAATCCGCCATTTTGTCCCACAAGCAAACCAGACAGGAGAGTTAGTAGATTAACGTTGGTGGACTTGAACTTGAAAATGGTATGTATTGACGTTTTCCACGATTGAAACAACATACTTTCTGATGTTCATTCATGTTTATTTCATGCAGTAACTAGGAAGAGATGATTGGTTTAGGCTATGTGTCGCTTGAACTGAGGCGCTACAGCGATCTGTCATGACACATTAAAGAGGCATAAAATGGTATTTATTGTTTGAATTTCTTTAAAAAAATTACAAGATTTGAAAGCTAAGGGCCAGATTTAGTAAACAGGGCAAATTTGTCTGGTTTAAGACATGCTTTTTTTTTAATGAAATGATTCATTTAAATACTCTCCTCCCATAAATTTTGCGTCTGAAAGGGAAGCTCCTACAAATGCATATGCAGATCAACCGCAAAAATAACCCTGTCCATGCCTTTTCAGTGATATTTTTCACTGCGTGTCTTTAGTAAATCCTGACTGTAGCTTTTTAACACCACGGACGTAGCAACAGTAACAAAGGGGGGCGGGTCTTTGCGAAAAGTCAATTCCCTGTGTGATGCTTCACTTTTGATGTTTTAAATAATTGTTTCTTCTAGTTTTTTGTTATCAGTTATGGAGTGTTTTGTTATGTTACATCTTATGTTGTTAAATGAATGTTCATTGAAATATTTTAGTGTCATGTCTGTAACCATGATGGTGTTTTGTGTTTGCGTGCATGACACTGTGTGCACCTTATTCAGACGGTCCACTTTAGACATTCTACAAACTATAAGTAACTTGTCAACTAACTCTCATTAGAGTATTGGTAGACTGTAGTGTTAATTTCATTGACAAATAACTATTGTCATTATTTTCATCAACAACATTTTTTCACAGACGAAAAAGAGATGATGACTAAATAAAAACCAGCTTTGAATGACAAAAACTCTGATGAGAAATCTATTGACATTTTTGTCAACGAATAAAAACTAGACGAAAATGTTAGGGAGGGACAATTTGGAAAGAGATCCAGTCAGAATGATGTCCTGCGTGATAGAATTGTAACGCGCTGATCTACCCGGCGGGACATACACTTGCTGCATGTCTCATAAAATGTTCAAAAATGTAAATGTCTGGGAGAAAGAGAAGAGCAGACATATAAATCTGAAAAAGAGGATGACACAAAAGAGAGATTCGGTGTGGTTTTCTTTGCGCGCACACCTGAAGCACGCAGCGATGCACACAGAAAGCTACCTCAGCGCACGAGTACTGAATTGATTTCTCTTTCGCTTCTGAATGGACAAATACACAGAACATTATGTCAAAATGTCAGTTTTGGAGAGTAGTCACATAAACACAGTCGGCTATGTCTTAAGAGAACATAAACAGTTGTGAGAATATCGGATGTGCATCGGTGTATCCCAACATTAGGTCTTAAAGTGATAATATACCTGCTACCCTCTGAGCCCTTAAAGGATTAGTTCACTTTAAAAATGAAAATTACCCCAAGATTTACTCACCCTCAAGCCATCCCAGGTATATATGAGTTTCTTCTTTCTGATGAACACAATCGGAGTTATATTAATAAATATCCTGACATGTCTAAGCTTTATAATGGCAGTGAACAGGACCAACGAGTTTCTTGAATCTCAAGAAAGTGCATCCATCTATTATAAACGTACTCCACACGGCTCCGGGGGGTTAATAAAGGCCTTTTGAAGTGAAGCGAAGCATTTGTGTAAGAAAAATATCCATATTTAACAAGTTATAAAGTAAAATATCTAGCTTCCGCCAGACTGACTTCCGTATTCAACTTACAAAAAAAGTGTAACTGACGATTAATTTTCATAGTTCAAAATACACAAAATTCAACATTTTCACACTTTTTGCGTAATTTAAGTTATAGTTTAATTTGTAATTACATTTACATGTCATATTTCATCTCAAGCTCTGAGATAAAATATCTTTTATCTTGTTGGTAACCAAGTAACTACTTCCTTGGTAACAACTAACTTTTGTGAAATTATTGTTGTGAACAGCTTTTGGTTACAGTGACTGATGAACCAAGGAACAATATAAAAAGTATTTTTAGATTCTCCCTGAAGAAAGAATGCTATTCTGTTTCTGTCTGTCCTATCAGATATAACACACACTTGACCTCAAACACCCCACTATTGTGACTGAATGATCTTACTGTGTGAACTTGAGATTCTTCACTAGGGGTGTGTCTGCGCTTTTTCGTCATTATATAAGCCCTCCGAGACCATTTTAACCCTCTACACTGCAAATGTATAAGCAAAACAATGGGTTAAAAAAAGCTGTTTTTTATTTTCCAATCCTCCCTTACCTGCTCTGATCCTATCGTGTTTTACAGCCCAGCTTTGCCCTTCAAAAGGATGAAGAACAGCCGCTTTCAGCTGACGTGACAGCTGGGTATCAAGTTTTACAAAAATGCTGTGATAGATATTAATAACTCTTTGTTTATGTTGCTGGTGAGCTCCACCTGAGCAGCAGGTGCAGGGCTCTGATAACATCATAACTGAGAACACACAGGTGTGAGCAAACAGGAAGGAACAAATACACCAGCGGGTTTTGGATGTCACTCTGGATAGCATTTCTCCTTGTGCGGCTCCCTGAGAGACACTGTCTGCTGAGGGTCATAAACCAAACGGGCAAAGTCAGTGTGAGGAGGACACTGTGTTATGAAGGGTAACACAAACCAGGGATGGAATACTTTCTTAAACTCTTCCGAATACACTTATATAAACATGTATGTGAATTATGCGCTATAGTGCACTATATGTAACAAGAACAGCTATGTTCTGTTGTAACTTAAGCGGTCTAGATATTGGAATATATTTCTCATGCCATTGTTTCTGATGCTGATCAAATGTTATGTTGGTTTGAATTTTAGTTAATATTGTGTTGTGTTGAGTGGTAGTTTTCAGGATGGGCAGTATAGCATGCAAGTCACAAGAGCCCAGTTTTATGATGAATTCAGACGTTTCAGTTTTCAAATATAATGGGTTATTGTGCGTGTGTGTTTCGCTACTGTCCTTGAAGTGCACTATGTGGGGGTAAAATCTGGTTTTGCATAAGGCTGTTACTCCCTTCCCACTCTCTTTATATATATTAGGGCTGTCGATAGATATAATTAATTTTGAAGTTTTATTAAGTGTTAACAATGAGATTATGTGGTTTTTATAATCAATTAGCACTGCTTTTGTCAATTTTTACAAGATGGACAAAATTTGTCACCAAAAAAGTCATTCGGTTTAACCAAAATTTCGGTTTTACCGAATGACACTTTTGGTTATACTGAATGACGATATTTTCAAACAATGCTAACAGGCTGATATCTAGATAGCTTGCTAGTTAGCTTGCTAGCTAGCTAGCAAAAGGACAATCAAACATTTTATATTTAGTACAAGTTTTTAAAATATTACATTTTCCATGTTTTATAGCGGTTGTACCGAATGACCTGATGTTTCGGGACATGCGTATGAGCAAGTGAAACATTAATTTTTCAAATAGTTAAAAGAGAGTTAGTTACTTTGCTTCATGACCATGTGGTCCTGAATGATGTCACATCCTGTCACATGATATTGATCGCATGACTTGATCCAAAATTATATTGGTTACTCCGAATGACATCAATGAAATTCATTTTTTCAGACATTCTTTATCATAACAAAGCAACGACTTCTACACATAATTTTAATACCATTTTGCACTATGTTGATATATGATGTCATAAAATCATGCCAGAATAAAAAATATATATATTTATTACATTTTAAGGTGTTTTAATCACAAATGAATTGGCTGTATTGGCCTTTGGATGGTTTAACCGAATGACCTTTTGACACTTCAAAATCTTTAAAATACCTTTATATGTAGCAAAATATAATTAAAACCTTTTGGATTTAATAAAAAAGATCTAGTTGTACTACCTTACATACTTTGGATGTCATATCTTTGTTTTTTTATTATTATTAAAGCCAAAAAAATGACCCGTCATGTCATTGACCCATATATATATTTATATAGTTTAGCAATAGTACACAACCTAATCCTTTCCCCGAATATCTGTAATATTGCAAATGTGTTATTGGTTTTATACAACTGTTCAATAAATAATAAGTTAATATTGTTACATTTTAAACACAATATTGTCTGTTTTTGCTCAATTTCGCTAATGAAATAGTTCCAAACAAAGCCACAGCAGAACTGTTGTGTGTCTCTGAGCTACACACAGCAGTGTTTCATTACTGAATGAATCCGGGGTTCATTCAGTAATGAACCCCGGATTCGTTCCTGAATGAGTCAGCCGTTTGAATGAATCAGTTGAACAAATGACTGAATGACTCACTCTTTAAGACAGTGACCTGCCGCCACCTCTTGGCGGTTTTATTTTCATATTTAGAGTATCATTTTATACCTCTATAAACAGCAGATTGTAAATTGTAGCCATTGTAGTGTGTGTATATGTGTGTGTATATATATATATATATATATATATATATATGTATGTATGTATATATAGCCTACTGTTTATGTGTGTTGTTTTGTTCATATATGAAGATATTGTAGAGATAATGAGATCAAAGAAAAAATAACTTTCATTTCTTTGCTTATATTAAGTAGGTCTAGGTAAATGAAGCTGCTTGTTCTTTCTTTAATATGAAGCAGGATGTTTCTACACATGAAATGAAAATAAAGGTGTTTAGGCACCGGCACTTTCTTAGAAACATGAAGCATAAATAATGCTTGTATAAATAAATCATAAGCTCGTAAACAAATTCACATCTGTTTGCATCAGATAGATTACACTGTTCGTAATCTAATGGCAAATAATTGTTCTGTGTTTAGATTCAATGTTATGCTCATGTTTGCTTTTTCTCTTCCCCTCAATGGACCCTCATGAATTTTGATTGAATGATAATTTTATGTTGGTATTTCATTTGTTCATTTAATCTCAATATCTTTGAGCTTCCTGGACAAATATGGAAATGGACACACGTATAGCTGGCTGTTAGAGTAAATGTTTTCTGGATTCAGAGATCAGATTCCATCATATATTGGTCATCACATCTGCTGACAGTATCACTCCATTGAATGCATGTGGAGGTAGACATGATGAACTTGTACTGACAGGATCATCTGCTGCACCATCAAGTGGAGAGAAAAAGTACCGCATTGACTTTCACACAGTTCTCCAGTACTTTATGCTTAGCTTGACTGCAGGAGTCACAAAGCCCCTTTTGAAGCCGCCTTTCAAATAATGACTTTGTAAACCACTGAATAGATCCTGGGGACTCACAGCAATGCACATTTTATATGTCTCTCTTATCTGACACACTCAGTTCAGTTCATGGAGCTCTCTGCTAATGAGCTGATGATCTAAATCAGGTGTTAAATCAGAAAGACATGGGCTGCGTCTGAAATCGCATACTCTCGGAGTAGGTACTTATTTTGAATTAGTAATTACTCCACAACCGCTAAAAAAAGTATGTTCTATATAGTATGAATGTGTATAGTATAAATGTAATATGGATGTACAATATTCAACATGTTATCATTGCATATGACCTACCAGCGTCAGTTGCGTTGCGTCACTGCCATTCATAACATATACAGTGTACAAAATAAACATTTACAAAAATACAAATAATACAGACATTTTTTCTTACCCATTTTTTTTTTCTTGCTTTAAAAAGAAGGCCTCCACTATGTAACTTTTGGCCCTCTAGCGGTTAAAAAACAAAGCTGCATGCATTTTGCAGAAAAACATTGTTTTGGTTGTGTTTCGGCTCTGCGTGACTGCGGATGAATATGGTTCTTTCTCATAACTGAAAAAAAGAGAAAGATTATCCTACTGCTTGTAAAACGCTCGCTAGGCTTAAGAGATATAACCTGTTTAGGCTCTGTTTCCACCTGGTATTAAGATGCGTTTTGGTCAATCACAAGCGGACGACTCTAAATACAAGTGTGAAGAGAGTCTAAAATGCTTTTAGCTTGTCCACTTTCGACCACTTCCATAGGTAGATGAAAACACATTCGACCTGATTGCTTTCATAGTGTAATGATGATGTATTGACTCATTTAAATTTTGTTAATTTCAAACAAAAAAGTTACATAGTGTACCTTTAAGCATCAATCTAATCTAAATCTTTACAAAAAACATAACTTGATATATTTTCTAAAGCTCTTAATATTTTCTAAAGCTCTAAATATATCTCTCTAAAGTCTTAATATCTTAGACAAATAAAAACTAAATGCAAACAAAACAGTGTACTGAAAAACAAGACAATATTAAATAAGAAAATTAATTTCTGCTAGGCGCTTGTGCAATAATTTAGCTCTGAATGTAAATACTGATAAGTCAATTAATCTTCTTCATTTTGGAAATTGTTTTTGATAATTTTCCAGTTTGTTTGCTTAATGTGTTCAGTTTATTTAGTATTATTTATATAACTCTGCGCCAATTTTGTTCACGTCTCCCTTGTTGCATCCTATTGAAAAACAGTGGGAAGAGATTAAATTATTAAATATTTTCTTACATTGTGCTTTTCTTTGTACCATCTTTTCTTTTCAACTGTTCCAGTCCTCCCACAAAATGTAATGTTTGAAAAGCAAATGCACATTCCTTCTTTGTAGAGATGATACCAAGGTCACGGCTGGAATTTTAATGAAGTTATTTCTCCTTTTAAACTGGTAGAAGTCTTGCATGGCAACAGTACGGTTTCTGTGGTGTGAAAATATACTCTGACTTTAAAATACAACAACAACAAATATGACAGAAAAAAAAAAACCTGGCTCTTCTCTTACAAGACATCCTTAGTGTAATAAAACATGCAAGCAAAATATTGTACAAGGAAGATGCGCTTTGTTGACATGAACCCCTGTATAAGGAATTATGCTATAAGAGACGTTGAAGATTGTGTAAAAAGTACTATAAAGATGTATGTTTGAGCATCTTATCAGTAGTGTCACTAACTGGAGCCTATGTGGGATTCAAAAAGTGAGAATTTGGGCCTCCATTTAAATGGTTAGTTCACTTCAGAATTAAAATTTCCTTATAATTTACTGTCCCCCATGTCATCCAAGATGTTTATGTCTTTCCTTCTTCAGTCGAAAAGAAATTAAGGTTTTTGAGGAAAACATTCCAGGATTTTTCTCCATATAGTGGACTTCAACAGTTACCAACGGGTTGAAGGTCCAAATTACAGTTTCAGTGCAGCTTCAAAGGGCTCTACATGATCCCAGATGAGGAACAAGGGTCTTATATAGTGAAACTATTGGTCATTTTCTAAAAAAAATAAAAAAATTATATACTTTTTAACCATAAATGCTTGTCTTGCACTGCTCTGTGATGCGCCATGCATTACGTAATCAGGTTGGAAAGGTCAAGCATGACGTAGGCGGAAGTATCGAGCAAGTGTTTACAAAGCGAACGTGCAAAGACTAAGTCAAACAGCCTTTACAAAAAAAGGTAAAACAATGATGTCGGACGATTTTGAAGTTGGAGGAGAAAATGAGATGGAGTTTTTCGCCCTACCGCGGTACTTCCGCCTACATTACGCATGACCTTTCCAACATGATTACGTAATGCGTGGCGCATCACAGAGACAAGCATTTGTGGTTACAAAGTATATAAATTTTATTTTTTTAAGAAAATGACCCATCGTTTCACTAGATAAGACCCTTAATCCTCGGCTGGGATCGTGTAGAGCCCTTTGAAGCTGCACTGAAACTGCAATTTGGACCTTAAACCCATTGGTAACTGTTGAAGTCCACTTTATGGAGAAAAATCCTGGAACGTTTTCCTCAAAAACCTTAATTTCTTTTCGACTGAAGAAAGAAAGACATAAACATCTTGGATAACATGTGGGTGAGTAAATTATCAGGAAATGTTAATTCTAAAGTGAACTAATCCTTTAAACACACAGAGGAGAGGAGATCTTACAGTCACAACATGGCCTGTTCCAGCACCTTATCACTTCAGGACCCTCGCTCTGTTAGATCTACTTTGCTTTGGGTTAAAAAAAAAAACAGCTGTTCTCTACCGTCTCTCATGCAGAAAGGACATGGACACGGTTAGATGTGATTTCAGGTGTGTAGATCCTCTGGAATCTGTGACATCTTTATGAAGTCTGGCTGCGGCGCGAGCGAAAGCCTGCTGCATTTTGACAAAACAAAACAATCACTTGTTTTGTTTTACTTGCAAATCTTCTGTTTAGTAGGGAGTGCTGAGGTTTATGTTGACACGTTCCCACTTTTTTTGTTTTGTTTTGCTCTCCCAATTCTCACATTATGAAGGTAAAGCGCGGTCCAGCAGTGAGAAAGGTTGGAGGCCGTGTGTCTTCTGATATCACTTCCAGATGCTGGCTAGACTCGGTGGAGCCAGAGCCGTGGAGCAGGGCTTGGGTTTAGTTGTCTTTTCCTCCAGGTGTGATGCCTCATGCTGATTCCTCCACATGTTCTGCTGGCCTTATCCAAACACGGCAGGTCGGGGACAGCGCCGGGCCACCCCTCTCCTCACCCTCCTCTTCAGCCCACCCACAGTAGCGCTGCATGTTCCTTCACACGGTGGCGGACACCAGGCCATTTGTCCCTGCTTGTCCCCTGCATCACCCTGCAAGACTGGTAGTTCAGAACACCTCCAATCCGAGCAGAAATGCCCTTTATTATGAGTTGGAAAGTATGGTAACTACATTTTTATCACAACAGAGCAAAACTGAGGTAATAATGATTATGATACATAAAGTTGTGAACAGCTTTGTTTTAATTAATTGTCCAAATAAACCGATTCATTTTAATGAATCACTTCATTTGGATGAATCCTTAAATAAAGCAGTTTCACTAAAGAATAAAGAATGATTCACTGACTCATTTGACTCCACATGCCTGTGTGGAATTTTACATCCTTTTTTGATATAACAAATTCTATTATATAATCATTTTTGTATCAATCATGTCAATAGTCAATAATGAATAGCTTTACTTACTTAAGTGCTCTTACGTGTACTTACAGTGTACTTACCTAAGAAAGTACTATGTACACTCAAAAAAATGAGTTGTTGGATTTACTTAAAAAAGCAGTGTCAAGTGGTTCCACGCAACTATATTGAGTAATTTGTACAAATAACAATTTAGTTGAATAAACAACAGAAATCCAAGCTGACAAAACTTTTTTGTGTAAATATAAATCATTTGAATTTGTCACTGTTACATAATATTTATATGTGCAGTTCACTTAATAATGTTAAATTTATAAAAGTTTATTACGTAAGGTAAACACATTGACTTAATTTACCTTATTAAAGTAACTATTTGCTCTACAAAATGCATTTAAAAAATAACTAATTGAACAAACTCAATTTAATTGAGAACAGGAATGCGTATATACGAGTGCTCACGGCCTAAACACAGGCGCCACTCTTCTGCATAATGGTAACCACAAAATTCAAAAACATTACAGAAACACCAACATAACTGAACATTAAACACTAACATAAACTAACAACATCGTTCCCTTTACTGAAAAACACATAAAATAACACTTTAATCCCTAAATTTACTCTCCTAATGCAGTCCCTTGCAAAGCATGCTGGGAACTACGGATCCACTGCCCAGTTAGTTGTCAACATTAATTTGTGCGTTTCACTCAGCAATGTTAAGTTCACTGAACAAACACTTGTTAAGTAAAGCTGACAATACTCATTTTTAGTAGAAAAAACTCTGTTAAATTAAGTTCATGTAGTTACATGAGTTTTTAATTAATGTGAACAAGGATGTTACTACATGGGTTAAAAGGGTTAGTTCACCCAAAAATGAAATTTCTGTCATTAATTACTAACCCTCATGTCGTTCCAAACCCGTAAGACTTGCGTTCATCTTCGGAACACAAAATAAGATATTTTTGATGAGTCTGAGAGGTACCTGACTCCTCTATAGACAGCTATTTAACCACCATTTTAAAGGTCCGGCGTTCTGACGTCGAACCTGGAAGCTCTGAACATAAACAGCGTATGAGAATGACACAGAAGAGAAGATATTGTTGAATAAAGTTGTTATTTTTGTTTTGTTTTTGTGTACAAAAAGTATTATCGTCGCTTCATAAAATTAAAGTTGAACCACTGCAGTCACATGAACTGTTTTAACAATTTTTTTAGTACCTTTCTGGACCTTGAAAGTGGTGTTTTCGTCAAAAATATCTTAATTTGTGTTCTGAAGATGAACGAAGGTCTTACGGGTGTGGAATGACATGAGGGTGAGTAATTAATGACTGAAATTACATAGTACATAGTATGTACATGGGGAACAGGACTGTAAAATAAAGTGCTACTGAAATGATTATATCATATTCTAAATTATGGATTAGAATATTTTAATATAAAATATTATAAAATAACATGTTAAAATGGTGATAAATTACGAAGTATTTAAATCTGATATATCACTCAAATTGCTGTGCTTAATATAAATTTTGTGTTGTTTGTAATATATAAATAAAAAATAGAAAATGGCTTCAATAAAGTTAGCTACTTTTTTGCTTTTTTCATTCCTATGATTCATTTAAATGAAGCAGTTCAAAATATAAATGAGGCCTAAGTGAAAGCCTGCTGCAATTTTGATAAAACAAATGCAGTCATATACTTGCAAATGTTTTATTATTCTGTCTAGAAAATAGGGTTGAGTGAATCGCTTAAGTCGGACAATTCATTTAAATACAATGAATGTTATTCAAAACAATGTTGCACAGATTCATTTGATTTCCTGCACTGAATTTTGCGTCCTTTTTGATATAACTAATTCTATTATACAATATTTTTTACAAAATAATATGATGTTTAGGTAAATGAGGGTGTTCAACATATTTTAATATAATATAAAATATCTTAAATTGTGGAGTTTAGGCGCTATTTAAATTAATCTGGTTAATCCTATCACCCAAATTGTTTTTGTGCTTGGTATAAGTACTATGCTGTTTGTAATGTTTTGTAAAAAAAAAAAAAAAAAAAATTAATAAAAATAAAATAATGGTCCCGCTTTATATTAGGTGGCCTTAACTACACTCTAAAAAGTGCTGGGTTTGTACTTATTTTTTTAATGTAAGTACATAGTAGTTAAGGCCACCTAATATAAAGTTAGGCCAAAATAATGAATTGAAAATTGTGTTGTCAAAAGGCTCGCTGACTGAAGTCAGTTATGAGTAGCTTGTGCAGTAGATTGACAGTTTCGTTGTATCTTCCCCAACTCTGGTGTTCGTTCCCCCTTGTGGCCTCTCCTTAGACCACCACCTCTCTGTTTTCCTCCCATTTTCATCTGTAGTAGCAGTGTTTTGTTTGCTGTGCTTGCGGGTCGCCGGAGCTATAGGCCTGTCAAGAATATTATTACTCTTGTAATGTGAGCCCGGTCAGTGCAGTTGTAGGCACATTAAAGCTGTCACATTTCCAACTTGGTGGGATTTTGAACAATGGGCTTGTAGGTAATGTCTGAATGATTAGGAGATGAAAAAGAGGACAACTAAATAAAAGCCAAACTTATTCGGTGTTTACTCCTGTGGCTTGCCAACGTGCGTTGTCACCAAAAGTGTGGTCACGCGTCTAGTTAATAAAGCAACTTGGCAGAAGCACACATTCTCACAATAACAATGTAGTGTTTTTTCAGATGACCTGACAGAGATCTTTGTATTGCATATCAAAGGTGAATTATGTGTTTTAACAAATTTGGAGAGCATTGACTTTATATCGTATTTCAGGCTTTCAAATTTCATTTGTCCCTTTGAGAATTTGATTTTGTAAGATTTTATGATTACCTAGCTGAATGTAACCCAGTATTGTTTGGATTATGGACTGTATTGTGCGTGCGTGTGTGTGTGTGTGTGTGTGTGTGTGTGTGTGTGTGTGTGTGTAATAACTATTAATTTACCTTTGCTTTCTTTTATTATTTAGGTGTTGATACCCTAAATTACTTTATATGCTGTGAACACTTCTTTCCTTTTGCAAAATCGTTGTAATGCACAACGTAATTGCTTTAATTATTATTATTATTATTATTATTATTATTATTATTATTATTATTATTATTATTATTATTATTATTATTATTAATAACAACAACAACAACAACAATAATAAAAATAGTTATTATTATTATCATTATTCTCCTTATTCTCATTATTTATTTATTTTATTATTATTATTATTATTATTATTATTATTACTATTGTTATCATTATTATTATTATTTTAATAATAATAATAATAATAATAATAATAGTTATCATTATTAATATTTGCCATGTCCTGCTAGTGGATCATGCCCATAGTTAATGGTCATGGCCATTATTATTATTATTATTATTATTATTATTATTATTATTATTATATCATCATATTTTTATTTTTAATAATAATAATAATAATAATAATAATAATAATAATAATAATAGTTAGTATTATTACTATTGTTATCATTATTATTATTATTATTATATCATAATTTTTTATTTTTAATAATAATAATAATAATAATAATAATAATAGTTATTCTCATTATTATTATTTTATATATTTTATTAATAATAATAATAATAATAATAATAATAATAATAATAATAATAATAATTATTATTATTATTATTATTATTATTAATTATTATTTTAAAAATAATATCATAATAATAATAAAATAGTTATCATTATTATTATTTGCCATGCCCTGTTAGTGGATTATGCCCATTATTATTATTATTATTTTAATAATAATAATAATAATAATAGTTATTATTATTATTATTATTATTATTATTAACTATTTTTATTATTATTGGTCATGCCCATTATTATTATTATTACTATTATTATTATTTATTGTTACTATGCATATTTATGTAAAGTAAAACAGACCATAAGCACTATGCTTTTCACAATATTAAAGTTTAAAGTAAAAACATTTTTCGTGTGCCTTGACCTCTCTGACCTTGTTGACTTCAAAATATTTAGTTCATGTTTAAATTTCTTAAAGAACAAAAGGGGGAAAAACATTAAAATCAGCATAAAACTTTGTTTTAAATTGTTTAAATATTTATTGTTTTTTAATAGCTGTTTTGGATGAGTTTTATACACGTATCTCTGCAGACCACAGCAATTCCTGACTGCTAGAGAAACATCTTCCATTACAACTTAAGCAGCGTTCTCTTCCAACTCTCTGCATATGTTAATAATTCAGTTTGAATGAAAAAAGGAGCTATGACTATTGGGAAAAGAGGCTAGAGATAATTATAGGTTGAATTAGATAGATCCCACTCTAAGTAAATGTTATTGTTCAGTGCCCTGTTCAAACATGGGGGTAAGAGATTATGTTAAGAACTTTCAGATGGTGGCAGAGAGAAGGCGGGCTTATTGCATCAGGGACACATACTGACGGGGCTCTGCATGAGTGCGTTTCCTCGCTCACACTCTGTGTACGGACACCGACAACCCTTGAAATCATTTCCAGTCACTGGTACACACTAACGTTAAGCATCCAAAGGAATCTAGACCTTAAAGGGCCCCGTTGCTGGTATTAATTTCTGGTGCCTATTGGCTTGCATTCCCTGGCACTCTCTGACACGTTTTTTTGTGAAGCAGTGTTACTGGAAAGCTGGCAAGCACGATTTAGAGTTGATAATCATTTCAGTCCAGATCTGCCAGCATCTGTAGCAGACTCTACATGAGATTTGGGCAGTTCTGAGTGGACCAAATGACAACAAACGTTTCTGAATTATTCATCATCTTTTAGAAATCAGGGGAACCTAACAACTGTTTTAGTGTCCAAAAGGACTGGAGCCTAAAATCATTATGGTTAACACCTTTAGAGAGTTATAGCATGCTGTTTATGGCTAGGATGAAAAGGAGCAAAAAATACAATGAGCAAATCTTTAAATTGAATTGGTCGGACAGGTTTCCAAGACCAATATGTAAACATTTATTTTTGCATCTACGTATATTTCGTTCTTCTCTGTCACCCTTTCTTATCAGTTATCAATAGACCCATATTTAGTTTTGTTATTCACGCTAATGTGTTTCTATGTAGGAAAAAAATAAATGAAGGCAAAATGATTTATGATTACACAGGTTATAGATCATAATAGTGCTCTTCCAAAAGCAATCACTGTTAAGACTCAGATTCAGAAGCATGTCTGTTGCTACCTTTGATATAAAGTCCAAATTGCATGTAGTTCGGAAATTCCAGTGGTTTGAGAAGCCACAGTTTCTAGGCATTGAGGAAATATTACTTCTAAATCAAAATGAGGAAATCTATTCCTTGTTTGTGATGGAAAGAGATTTCAGGCCCATCAATAGTGGCTCTACTCCTAAGACTCTGATGAGATGGAAAATGTGCATTCACTCTAGAGAAAAGATAATTACATGGAGGCTTCTTTACTCGTATCAGTTTGAAATGGTAGTTCTGTTATACATTTGTCCATTCTTAAAGTGTTTAGCATCGGATTGTATCTTTTCTAGAGGGTGTGCAGTTTATAAAGAAGGTTTTTGGTGTTTTATAGTATAATGATATGCAGTGTACAATTATAATATAACCCAAATAAATATAGTAGGTAGGTAGTGGGTATCACATGTAGGTCCTCACTTTAAGCTATACAACATATATAAGTGTGTGTGGCTGAATTTCCTGTGAAGTTTTACAGTGATATTATATGTAACTGTACATGTATTCGTCCTGAAGCATCACGGTACGGGCGTCACGTTTCATTGCATACAGTCAGACGACGAATACAGTCAGTCACAGGCGATCCACACTCCAGTCCAGAAGGGGGCGCACGCAATAATGCAACCCTGTTTGCTAACTGCCACAACAGGATTATGTGTAATTTCTCAACCAATGTTTCAACTGCGGAAAGACATAAAAAAAAAAAAAAAAAAACAGCTTGAGAATAATATCTCGTGTAGCATTACATTTACCTCAGGCAAGTCATTTTGTGTCCACAGCATGTTAGTTCACTAGGGAAATGAACTCTAGAGGGGAGCATTTCACTAAATATATGCAGTATATTAGCTTATATATTCATTGTATATACTTTACCTGTTAGTAATGTCTTAAATATTTAATATATATTTAAATAAATTTGTCAGGAAAACAAGTTATGATTTCAGTGTGTAAATTTTAGCGGCATCTAGCGGTGAGGTTGCAAATTGCAACCAACGGCTCAGTCCATCGCTCGCCCCTCCCTTTCTAAGCACATAGAGATCCTACGGTTGCCGACACAGTACAAAGATGTCGTCTGAGACAGCAAAGAGTAGCCAGTGAAGCAATGTTTCTTTACAAAGATAAATTAAGATATTATATTTACTTAATTATTCAGTAAAGCGATATGTTATTGCGAATATTATTGGGTAACACTTTATTTTAGTGTCATTGTTACTTATGTTACATGTAGTTACTATAGTAATAACTATAAATTATGCATAATTACATGCAACTAACCCTAAACCAAACACTAATCCTAACCCTATAGTAAGTACATGTAGTTAATATTACTTAGTACTTAAATGTATAATTACAGTGTAACAAAAACACCTTAAAATAAAGTGTAACCCATTATTTATACTTGTTCATCATTGTGTCAGTGTTTTATTTGCTGACTTTAGCTAGCTTATTTGCACGAAGAAGAACAACAACAACATAGTGACAAAACACTCTGTAGAGCAGTTTGTCTGTTTAGGGCTACCGTAGAAACATGGCAGCGCAAAATGGCGACTTCCATGTAAGGGGACCCATGGTGCATATAGATAGAAATGGCTCATTCTAAGCTAATAAAAACACAGTGGTTCATTATGTAAGCTCTTTATACACCACTGAAAACATAGTTATGTATAGTCACATGATTTCAGTAAAAAAGACTTTGTTACATCATAAGTGTTTCGAAATGTTTTGAAATTTCAAAAGTTCACATGACTTTGGCAGTTTGATACACGCTCCGAACCACTGATTCGAAACAAAAGATTTGTAAAGCTTCAAAGCTTCATGAAGCAGTGTTTTGAAATCGTCCATCACTAGATATTGTTGAATAAAGTCGTTATTTTGTTTTTTTTGGCGCACAAAAAGTATTTTCGTCACTTCGTAACATTAAGGTTGAACCACTGTAGTCACATGAACTGTTTTAAATATGTCTTTAGTAGCTTTCTGGGCATTGAAAGTGTTGATTATCTTGCTGTCAATGGAGGCCTCACTGAGCCATCGGATTTTATCAAAAATATCTTAATTTGTGTTCTGAAGATGAACGAAGGTCTTGCGGGTGTGGAACGACATGAGGGTGAGTAAATAATGACAGAATTTTCATTTTTGGGTGAACTAAGCCTTTGATAGTTTGGGCTCTGTTGTTAATTGTAACCTCTAATATTATAGTAATGTACAAGAAAAGCATTAGCTTTATATATATATATATATATATATATATATATATATATATATATATATGCTAATGCTTTTCTTGTACATTACTATATACTATATATATATATATATATATATATATATATATATATATATATATATATATATATTGTAATATCTATATAAGAAGATATTACACAGCTACTTCTGAACCATGTTTTTGGCATATTGCTGTAGGAATAACAAACCTTGACCCCCTGTGTGAAGGTGACCCAGAATTCCTTGGGACCCCTCAGCCACCTGTTTCCAGTGGTGGTACATTAGCCCTGCTCAGCCTGTATGATTCCCCACTACACCACAGCGCCACCTCTCATTTGTCACGGCACGAAGACAGACGGCTCTATCACATTGCCCGGGTGAAGGTTACCCACACTCCAACAACTGCTATCCATCTCTTTTCTGTAATACACTATCACTTGGAAATTTGAAAGCACTGTAACATGGTGCATGAATTCGAAGAAGTATATCACTATAGTCCTGTGCAGCTTGGCTGGACGTAATGCTAACATCACAAGAAATGTGATTCTTCACACTTAGAAGGTGGAGGCAGATTTTCCAGACTGCCAAATGAAAACCACATACATTTCTAATTGCTTTCACCCTCAATTAGATAAGGGCCCTCAAAGGTTTCAATAAGAAGGTTTAAGGATATGATGTTAGTAGGATGGTATGAATGTAAGGGAGGGAAGAGAGCGGTGCAGGTCACTGACGAGGGAGCGGGATGCAGCGCCGGCACACATGGCTCAGGGACTCAGGGACTCCGACAGATGGAACCTGGTGGGTGACAAACAATTAACAAACCTACAAGAATAGCTAGTGTGACGCTGCTCACGTAGGCACTGGAGAAAGAGAGAACGCATCAAGACTGACACGACGAGAGCTGCTGTTATGTTTTACGAGAATTCTTTTATTGTCACTTCACACGTTCAAAGGTTTTTCAAAGTTCAAATTGTTGCCACTCACTGTGCATCCTAATCAAGTAAGAATCATCATCGTCTTATCATACGTAATTGACTTGATCATAGTATCTCTCCAAACGATTATAAAAATGAATATGTAATTAGTAATCAACATTTTTCTAATTTGCTTCCCTTTTTCTTCAAGTGTCCCAGCAGTGTCGCAAGTGTTCCCCAGAACGCATTACAGAAGATAACATGTTTCACTGCTCAGCGTTCAACAGTTTTTTTCTCCCCGTTTTCACACATATAAGGCGCAGCATGTTCTTCAATCTGCCCAGCTGAAAACTGTCCTCATTAGCAGAATATCTGGCACTTCTTAAAGTGGCTTTTACTTTGTCAGTGACCTAGTACACTGAACTGGGCATGTTATAGACGTGTGTGTGTTTGTGTGAGCACATCTGGAGTCTAGACTCAGTGGCTCTGTGGGCAGGACCATATCTCTCAGCTGCATCAGGCCAAGAGCCCAGTGCTGTTTACATAGGTGGCACAAAACTATAATTTGTTTGAACATTCAGATGTATTGCGCTCTTAGACTGTCTCTTCCCTCACCTCCCTCTGCCCTCTTTGAGAGACGAACGGTCTGCGCCTATAAAAGCTGCTCTGATCTGGAACCAGCTCTAGAACCTTCGTATTCTGGTGTGATTGACTTTACTTTTATTTCCCCTTCATTTTTTATTATATTAAATTTATATAATAATATAATACATATTTTTTATATTTAAAGTATAATATATTACATTATTTATTTACCGACAGCTCATGCTGGGAGAAATAGGAGGCATATTTAAGGAGCAAAAGCATAGTTGCTTTTGTATGTGTGAGCATTATGGGTATTGTAGTTCTAGAAAGTGTGTCTATCATGCTCATCAGTGACGTGTTGATCTGTCTGTCTGTCTATCTATCTATCTATCTGTCCGTCCGTCCGTCCGTCCAAACCATTTTAAGTAACTGTGTGATACATTTGTTCATATTATGAATTTGTTGCATTAAAGTGCCCCTATTATGGCATTTGAAAGGTTCCTATTTTTGTTTTGGAAGTCCCCAACAACAGGTTTACAAGCATGCAAGGTCAAAAAACACTTTCATTGTCTTATAATATGCATTTATTTTTACCTTATTTGCTCAACGACTCCCAAACTATTCGCTCAACGATTCATGACTTCTGCCAGTTAACATGAGTACAGTGCTTGCATCACTTACATTGTATTATAATAATGATGGTGCTCCGCTCTGTTCTAAAAATAAAGACTCAGAGAGGAATTAAGTTGTTTTGTGTTTATGTTAGCGAACCTAGTCCACAGCTCAGTGTTAAACACACAAACAGTCACGGTATATGCGTTAGCCCAACGCAGAAATGTATTGATAAAGCACTGCAGTTGTACACCAACGTATTGCTCTATTCTTTATCATAACTCCAAGTAATAACAACGACAAACATTTGACACATTTCTAGACAATTGTGAGCGAACACATATTGCTGTTTGCTGGTTAGCCGGAGACCTACAAGCTGCGCGGAGCGAACACAACACACACAACTAAATATGTATTGTGCATGCTACAGAGAACATAACAGCAACAATTATTAATCGTACTTACAGGTTGTAATTTGGAGGAGAAAGAAGCTGGTCAAAATAAACTGGGTACTGACTCATCCTTCAATAACAACCGGCTTGCGAATCTCTCATTGAACGCATTTAGATTGAAGAAGCAGTCGTCAGTAAAATGACGGGAACACACAGCAAAAGGTTCGGGCTGTACTGCTGTGGTATCGTTGTAAAGATGAACTTTAACCACTGATTCTTCACGTATTGGCAGTGTTTGAGGGGTTTCCTCAAAGTTTTCCCTGGTGTCGGTGCGCGCAATAAGTGGGCGGGCAATATGCTAATGTTTTGTTTTGACGTCACAACGAAACGGCTTGGGATTCGTTTTACAAACGACTCGTTTAATTGACTCAGAGTCGACTCTTACTTTTGAGAGACAATAACTTTATATACGGTGCACTTTCAGATTTAAAACTTTTCAGGATGTTTTCATTCACTTAGAGCTATGTTACACACTACATGAAAGGTCATTTTCAAAAATCCATAATAGGGGCACTTTAAAACATTTTTTTAAGGTATAGCCTATTTTCCATTTTTTAAAGGGAGGGAGGTGTAATGCTATTTCATGCATTCTGACTTATTTACACTGTTAAAGAGTAGCATTCTCATGCTAAACATGGCCAAAGTTTCAAAACACGAGTTGGACGTATGACGGAGTATTTCTGTGCCAAATCCACTACTTCCGGTTTCGGACTGGGTTTCGCAGAGTTTTTTTCGAGTATGGCCTGTATGACGCCAAAAGAGAGCGGAATTCCTTGTATAGGCACTTCTCCCTGATAAGCGTGCGCACATACATCACCCAGAGCAAGAGCAAGAGCACGCCCATCAACGCGTGTCGTTCACGATACAGAAGCCGAGAGATTTTTCAACAATGGCTGTGTCCCAATTCAGGGGCTGCACCCTTTGAAGGCAGTCTCATTTAAGAAAAATAACCGTTAGATTGCAGCGTAAGAAAGAAATTATAGTATTTTACACCTCACAATGAATATCAGTCAGTTTTATTATGGTTACTTTTCTTAAATATGACATCCTTGATGACGTATGCAGCCTTCAAATGCGACCTCCGGAGGACAAAGCCTCCGAAATGAGACGCAGCTCCTGTCAGTAGTGTGTTTTTGGTTGTGAGGAAAAGATGACCTTTTTCAGCTTCCCAAAGAACCCAGTGTCAAGGGAACAGTGGATGAAGTTTGTTTTTCTGGGGCAGCAACGGAGTTGTGCATGTATGTTTGTTTGTTCCCGGGATTTCGGTGACGAATACTTTGTAAACATGTCCCAGTTCGGAGCTGGATTTGCAGATCGCGGGTGGTGAGTGAAGCTGCATCAAATGTCTGTGTTTTGTTGGCGATCGGCGCGCAAGGGTATATAATGTAAACAACACAAGCGTTTTTGTTCCCTTTGTATTTATAATGATATCGCAGCTAGCAGACGATCTCTACGCAGAAGCTGCGCGCGCTCGTGACTCTTTAGCTCCGCCCACGGCACTGACGGCAGGTACGCCTCCAGGAGCTCTGCTTTTTTCGGAAAGACTCAGTTTAGCATATCTATCTTTTATAAATATGACAAAACTAAAGACTTTTCAGAGATATGAAGGATGCATTGTTTCTCTATATGTACTCAAGATTAACATGAGATTGGCAGAAACTGTGTGTGAAACCCCCCTTTAAAGCTATGACAGTCGAGATAAATATAGCAAAATAATTATAATTATAATAATAATATAAACACTTACAATGTGAAAAATGCTTTCAAGCTAAACATAGAGCATCCACACTGGAGGAGGGTCTGAGTTAGCTAACAATGAGGAAAAAATAATGCAAAAGTAACTTAACATTAATTTCCATAAAAAGTACTAGTATAATAATGAGCTTACAGCACATGTTGAAAATCAAACGGCCATTACCATATCTGAATTTCAGCTCTGAAGGCTACCTCATTCGTCGCGTCAGAGGCCACTCTTCCATCGGGACTCGATGCGTACGGCCTTTCCCCGGAAGTCATTTATTATAGTTTATAAAGTTTTAAATATAGATATTTTTCTTACAAAAACCCATCGCTTCACTTCGGAAGGACTTTATTAACCCCTGAAGCCGTATGGATTACTTTTATGATGGATGGATGCGCTTTTTTGGACTTCCAAATACAAAGCCCCTTTCACTCCCATTATAAAGCTTGGAAGGGCCAGGATATTTTTTAATATAACTCTGATCGTGTTCGCCTCCAAGAAGATAGTCATATACACCTAGGATGGTTTGAAATCATGGGATAATTTTAATTTTTTGGGTGAACTATCCCTTTACGTATGTATTTTGATGTATTAAAAGGGCCTTGGGTTAAGGTTAAGCATTTTGTCTGGTTAAACTGGTTCTAGCACAGTATAAATTCCAAACAAGGGAAGGGGATTGTGGGAGGCCTTCTGTAACTACTTAATCCCTGCCGCCTGACCAAGAGAGTGCAATCATAGCCAAACACACTTTGACCATAAATTCTAACCATTCATTCTCATCTAAATCTTTCGCACATTTATTGTATTAACAGTCGTCTTTAGAGGTGCCGGTCATGCTTGTGCTGTTTGTTTTAATTAATGTGTTTGTGTGTGTTCATGTGATATAAGACTTGCAGGTTAGTTGGAGTGACAAATCCTAATGAATTTCCTTCAGAGAAATTACAGTCGCTCAACCAAGCACTCTCTCGGTGGAGGTGGGCCGGTCAGCTCCGGTGGGCCTGTGTAAAGTATCTACTTCACTGGGAGTCTTCACCGGCTTTATTGGAATCTTTCAGTGGGCTGCCACTTCTGATTTACATCTGTATGCAGAGCAGACACAATGTACACACTGGGCAAAATTACAGCCCCATTATTTCTTAAGGAGTTAACATAATTGGGCTGAATTATGAATAGAATAAAACGGATCTTGCCTTTGGATTATGTGGAAGGAATGTTGCCTTTTAACTTCTAAGTCAATGAATTAAACATTTATAGTACTCCGGGATGAAATGTGCTGATAAAACGTAACAACCTAAACACTTGTGGTCTGGGTTTTCCACTACCTGTCCACCAACCTGTTTGTTGTTGCATGTGTAGACAGTTTGAATTGCTCATGGACCCTTGCAAGCAGTCTATTGATCACATGCACACTTAAGTAGTGCCTAAATAACATTGGTGTGTTAATATCAATGACCTAATAAGGAGTAACCCAACTCTTTGCCTTTGGAAAAGCTGCAGTCCTTCTTAAAACTCTGTCATACAAGCCCTTAATCCTCCAGCTATGTAAGCAATGGAGGTGGTCTACTGTAAACCTTTAATATCTTTTAATGCTTAGATCTGTGTTTTAAGAAGCGATGGAGATTTTTGACCTCAATTTGGTGTACACTCTTGAATTTGTTTAGCACTGTGTAAGGGTGTGTCATGAGGGTTTGCTCCATAGGTTGTGTATATCTCATCCTGTCATATTCCTCATATAGGTCATTATACGATGATGCACGCCAATTGTCTGACCTAATGACCTCCAAGAGAAGGCTGTCCATGACATTACCGATGCCCTGTTATGTTTAACAGATCCAAGAAGTTTGATCAAAGAAAAGAGGTATTAAAACAGTAAATAAAAAGGCATCAGTAAATATAATAAAGACAAAAAAGAAAAATTAGCACCATATCCCGTCCGGAGAGGTGTGAATGTCAATGGGGCAGTGTATGGATAATAACAAGTATCATTTATAAAATAGCTTCACGTTAGGAGTAGCCTACAGCTAATAATAAACACCACTTTAACTGATCTCTAACTTCTGTAACTTAAGTAAATGCTGTTAATACACATTGTTAACAAAACGAAAATATGCACGTTTTAATGTTAGTGAATAAAAAGACACTATCCACTCCCATGCCTCTGCTCAGCCATGGTGCCTTGATCTGTTGGAATCTGCATCTTGAGCTGAAACTTGCAATTGTGACACATTTCTACAATTGTGAGTTTATATCTCGCAATTCTGACTTCTTTTCTCAGAATTGTAAGATATAAACTCGCAATTGCGAGTTATAAAGTCCAATTCGGAGGAAAAAATACCTTTTGTCCTCAGAATTGGACTTTATAACACGCAATTCTGACTTTATAATTCACAATTGCGAGTTTATATCACGCAATTCTGAGAAAAGTCAGAATTATGAGATAAAAAGTCACAATTACCTTTTTTATTTTTTATTCAGTGGCGGAATCAAACTTCCACAGAAAACGCAAGCTCACACTTTTAACTAAAGCGGTGCAAATGAATTAGTAGGTATGGCCATAGAAAATATTTGTTGCAAAATCATTGCTGTTAAAAATCAGGTGCAGAGATAAAATAGGATCAAAGTTCTTAAGCTTCTTTTACAGCTGCGATTGATTTTTGCAATTAATTATTGCTCTGTTTTATTTTTGTTTGCAAAACTTATTTTTTCTCTCTTGATACTTTTTCAATTCTTTATTTTTGTTTGCAAAAATTTTTTTTTTTGCTCAATACTTTATTTTTCTTTTTGCAAAACTTCGTTTTCTTTTGCAATACTTTTGTCTTGCAAATACATGCAGCATGGAATTGATAATATTTTATATATATTAAAGCTGCAATCTGGCATTTTTCCTCTTTGTCACCATCTCTGTTTGAAACCTGCAATTGCAGTCATATGCGGAATTGTTATCGTTACATGCGTTGTGCATCGACTCCTCAGCGGATGAATCTCATGTTTGCTGTCAATCGCACAACACCGGTGAGGATACTGTACTTCAGAATCACAGATTGTAGTCTTGAAAATATGACCAATATAAGAATTTTCACTGGAAAATATCAGCTGAACAAGTAAGTAACATTTCTGCCACTTTTGTTCTGACCAACTGAAGGGAAAAACATTAGGCCTACAATAAATCGTGCTGCCAATGATGATTAAATCTAACGATCGCTTAGCTCGGATCACGCCAAACCGTGCAAATTATTATTACTGTTATACTTTGTTCTCAAATGGTTAATGTTACCAACATCAGCGTTGCGTGACTATGTGTAATTAGTGTGTATTAGTGTATTACCTGTAGATTTCAATTTCTGTAGCGACACCGCAGTCCAAAGTCTTTTGCTTTAGACTACGGGTGAATCTCCAGTTGTCACTGATGATTGTCATTTGGACCTTTCTGGATTACAATCCGCCATCAAAATGATAAGTTTAGCTATTTCAGCTGCTGTGAGAAAAGGCTATAAATGATCCGCTACAAGCAGCATCCTTACATGATATAGCTACTAGCTGGAACTCCTTCCTTTCTGTTTACAGACATAATGTAATGACGCAAAGACGAACTGCTGCATGCTCGAATTTCCCGCAGAAATCCACCAGGTCGCTCTTATTATAAAACATTATTACAAGCTTACCGTTGTAAATCGGGCTAAGATAAGGAGATATTTTTGAACACTGGCTGGTTATGTACCTGCTCAAAAATTGATTTTGGATAATTTTTAACCAAAAAAAGTTCCGGACTGCAGCTTTAAAAATGTGAAATATAAAAATATAAATGGCTGCATCAGTTTCATAATGGCAGACTGATTCTCACAAAATGAGACATTTAAATGGACAATGTTCCTAAATACCAGCAATTGAACTGGCAATGTTTGATTCAGCAGTCTGCCTAGCTATTGTCTTTTATTTCATATTGCTGTATATTAGACTGAAGTAGGGCCCAATATTGATCCAGTGAGCTAATCGGATATGTAGGCCATCTCAGGGCATCTGCGTCTCAGAGACTGGAGCCTCTCTCTGTATGTTTACTCTCTCAGGGGTGTACAGCAGGGCACCACTCTCAGCCCACCAAAGATGAGGGTCATAAGAGCTCTCACAAAGATTCATGGTGATCCAAATCAAAGCAGAGCTCTTTTACTGTGAGAGGATTAGAGCTTGCAGAATTATTGCACGGAAAGTTCCATTAAGTAGAACCGTTAATCATTTCAATGAAAATTATGAGCGTAACCTCAGTTTTGTGAAAAAAAAAAAAACCTATGTGAATTGACTGACCAAGGTTATCACAGGTTATTGTAAGGTTTTACCTTATATTTTAACTGTAAAAAAAGCATGTTGATTTTTACATTATCTTTGAGTGGTGCTAGCCCATGTAAAAGTTGCCTCCAGAATGATAGGGTGTTTTAGGTGGTTGCCACCCTGATAGCACACATACAGTACATTGCAGACTTTTTATGCATGTGTTTTCATCTGAAAGATAGATATGCAATCCGTCTCTAAGTTGTTTCTTGTCAGATAGAAAATGTTTATGATTTAATGCATGATGTATGTAAAACTGCTTTTTAAAGATGTCTGTCAGATGTTTGTAAACAACAGATGTTTACCAGTTGAAGTGGAGACATACGTGTGCTATATAATGTAGTGTTTATACGATTTCTAAGATGTTCTAAAATGTTTGTTTCTAAAATTGCTATGGGTGTTTGCTAGGTGGCTGCTTACTAGTCCAAATAAAAAACAAGACAGATTTTCCAACCCGATTCCGAGTTTGTATGATGTGATTTGTATGGAAACTGCATGGAAACAGTTTTTGGTTTGTTTTTTAGAAAAAAAAAGTAAGATTGAAGGTCTACCCCTAAACCAAAACGTACAAATGAGAACATAAAAATTCATATGAATTAGCCACCAATTTGCCAAAACAAATGACAATGAGTGTGTTAAACTTCTGGTCCCTAGATATGACTTGTGTTCCTCCTTCAATTTAAGTGTATGCAATGTTTTGACCACCTTATCATATACCAAGCAAAAATTTCCAATCAATTGCAAAAGTAATAGCACACCTCTCCTCACCAAGGCCCTGTCCCAAAGCCATATGCACTTAACGGACATACGCACACAGCACCCATTGTAAGTCCACAAGTCCGTAGGGTGTCCCATTTGTCATTTTAGATTTCAGAAGGGTGCTTGCAAGCATCCCTTTGCGGCCTTTGTGCAATTTTGCAGAGTCCACAAGCTCCGCAGCGGCATTACATAATGAAAGTGAGGGGCCCAAGCCGCATGAATTAAGGTACAATCAAAGACTATAGAATAACACAAGACGCGTCATTCATATTGTTTTGAATGGGAGAAAGTGCAACGCGCAATATGGCGGAATAAGTCCTGTCTTCTAAATAAGAGCCAATCGGCGATCGGTAAAGTCATTGCGTTACTGCAGCGGCTGTTAGAAGCTCCGGTTTCTATAGAAACAGTCAGATGCGCACTTCCTATAGAGACGTGCACTTAGGACTGCGCATGCACAATTAGCTTGATCCAGCCTGAAAAGTTTTTTTTTTTTGTCATGATTCGAGCATTTAGAAACAAAATTTATGAGACAGTTGGTGATTTCAAATATGAAATTTAATCGAAAGCTTGGCAGACAGCTTTGGAGAATTTGATGTTTCCCCATTTAAAGAGATAGGAGCTGCACTTGCATGCCTGAGAGGCATTTCAAAGATGGCCGCCGAGTGAAATGACTTGTCTTAAAGGGACTTTGGTATAATTTATGTCTGTAGCACAAGCAGTGTAAGAATAGTTATACACCAAAGTGGAGGATACTTAAAGTCGGCATGAAACTTAAGTTCCTATTAGTCTTTTCTTCCCTATTGTGATGCATATCTGCATATCCGGCTTTTCCAAAAAAAAAAAAAAAAAAAAAAGTTGGGCGGGGCTTGATTTTGTCCATGGGGAATTGATTGGATGGTTGTGGTTTGCTATTGCTGTGATCTCATGTGAGTGACAGGTTGATCAGAGAACAGAAGAAATGTCACTGCAAGAAGGAGGGGAAGATATTTTGATTAAAGATTAGGAGGGAGGGCATATGAAGAAATAATATTGTTGTACATGGACAAATAATTTATTATAAATATATTTAAATATTCAAAAAAAAAAAAAAAAAAACTGGTCAATTTTGATTTCATGCTGACTTGAAGCATAATTTGAGCATTAGTTATAACCTAAGCAAGCAACAAAACTATCATGTTTCATTTGCCATTAATCATTTTGATTCTAACAAACTGCATCAGTTTGTTTACCATTCTTAAGTCACAGTTCCATTAAAGAGCTGATTAAACACGTTCTGTCCCTGTTCACCTGGGTCTGCTCTGTGTTTTGGACGGCCTTCCTATGTTACATTTACTCCTGGTATCCTCTGTGCTATTTAGCTAACAATAACAAGAGTCATTTACCAGGCAGATTCACAGGGACTCCAGCCAAAACGTTCTCCGTGGAGCATTCTCCTCTCACTTGTACTTAGGACCCCGCTCTCAAAGGTCCTGCCTCAGCACGCGGCACAAAACCCCACTGTAGTACCTAGAGATAAGGATGCCCAGCATGGTCTGCAGTCTCTCTCCCCAGAGGCGCCAGACATATCTCCTCCATCTCCTCTCCACCACTACCAGCATTGACTGAGACACCAGCTCTGAGAACATAAAGATCTATGACATAGTAACTTAATATGCACACACACATATCTCCCCCGTGCCTGCCCTGTCTCAGCATGGATTAGCGCTGGTTTGTCTTCTGTGAGTGAGAGGCTGTTTAAAGTGGAGACAGTGTTCTGCCTCTGCTGCTCTCTTCTCATGCGTGACCCTCATAAGCTGAGTGAGGGTCAAATGGCAGCTGAGCTTTAAGTACAATATCTGCTGGAGGAGGGAAGACGAATACTGATGGAAGTGAAAGCAAGAGGTCAGTTTCTAAAAGCACATATATGCATGTACACTGACCTAGAAATGTGTTTCGATACTTAAGTCATACTTAAAATTTATGAATGGCATTGAATTAGCTAATAAATTATCACCAAGTAGCAAGGGTTCAGGAGGAGGACGTGGAGCTGAAGAGGGATGTAACCTAGCAGGGGCAGGTTGAACAGTCCATGGGGGAGTGGAGGGTGGGAGGAGCCAGGCGGGAGCCAGGAGTGGCCAGGTGGGGAACCAGAGCGCAGCCAGGATGAAAGCCTACAGCGGAGTGAATAGAGGGAGGAGCCATGGTGGAGACTTCCGACATCCGGGAGATGACTGACGGAGACAAAGTCGATGGTAATGGAGCCTTGGGCGCAGATCAGACCAGGCAACACAGATGGTTTTGGAGGCTAAAGTGGAGCCAGGGTACCTGAGGACTGAGGTGAAGCCGGAGGGAAGGCAGAGCCAGACAGAGTCGAAGGGGTAGAGAGATGGATCACAGCAGACGGCTCGTAAGTCCGTGGCGTAGGCAGGGCGAAGTCTGACCAAGGTTGAGCCGGAGGGACGTGGGAGCCCGGTGGAGCCGTAAGGACGATGGTATCTGGTGGAGCCGAGGGAGGGAGGAGCCAGGACGAAGCCGACAGGTCGACGGAGGTGGAGCCAGGGGATCCACTTGCCTGGGCAATGATGGAGAAGAGAAGACACAAGGCGCATCCACACAGTGGAGTTGTGTCAGATGGGGTGCCAAGGGGCTGAAGTGAACCAGTGGAGGCAGGGCTAACGGACTGGCTGAGTTTGGAAGAGGAAGTGGGAGAGGAAGGCTGGGCGGAAACTCAAGAGACACAGTAGACTTTGTGCTGGACGGGACCAGTGGGGATGGGAGAAGCAAGAAATTATCCTCTTCCAAATCATTATAATTTCCAGAGGCCAAGCATAACCACATCGGTGGGGGTGTGGGCAGGGCTTACCTCCATGCCCTTGAACTCTAGAAGCAACCCCACAGGGACGGACGATGTAGCCGGCTCACGCACCTGGTCAGACGTTTGACGAGGCTCGGGCTCCGGGGCAATAGTTGGATCGGTCCTCCTTTCAGGCTCTGGCTCGTACATCGTGGCAGGCTTGGTCTAACTGTTTACAGTGGGATCTAGCATCATCTCCATGCAGCTCATGAGAGTTGGTTGGCTGGGCTCTGGATGCGGAGCGTGGCTGGTAACGTCCACAGGGCTGATGGTAAATGGTGATTCATTACCCACCAGCACCCACTCTGCAAACGCTGCGAAATTTTCCTGTGGACTGTCCACTGGGAGGCGTGCTTTGGACCACTTGCTAAGGCTGGTGTAGTAGAAAACACCACCATATTGGAAAAAAAAGGGGGTGGGCACTATTAATCTTTTTTGAGGTTCGATATTCTGTAATGCATTGTATAGCACGCACGATTAAAAGGTAAATCAAGAGTCTTAAGAAAGTAGAAAAAGCAGGAGTATCACCAAAAAACTACACATTATCATAAACAATACCAGATGAAGAACTGAGGCTTATAAACATGAGGAAACATAATCAGGATGAAACAGGTGTGTGGGACTAATTAACAAATGAGGAAACTAACTAGGAAATCAGGTAAACAGGAACAGATCAAACAGGGTGAAATTGAAACAGATATTGAACATAATCGTTACAATAATGATTATTATAATTATTAGTAGTATTAGTAGCCTATAGTAGTAGTATTGCTATTATTGCTATTATTATTCATGTTTGTATTAATGTTGGAATGTTTTTCATAAATAGGCAATCATTAAGTTTTTGCGCAGTCGAGTCAAACTACATGATGTTTACAACCTGAACTAACCTTGCCTTGTTAAAGTTAACTGATATTTTAAGAGACTAAATGACCCGAGGGTCCTCTCTATGAAATCCTTTCCTGTTGAATATTTTTATTATTATTATTCTGCATGTTCAATGAATCGATGTACCTCATATTTTTAATCTGGTGGACATTTTTTTTTTGTTAGAGTTTTTGATTTTTAATAAATTAATATATGCAAATGAAAAGTCATTGACCTTTACATATCAAGCACAACATCAATTTATTCTACTGACCTGTAGCTATGCATGTTTCATAACACTTCATAACACATTTGCATGACACTGGCATGAATTTATGTGTTTATTCATGCCTTGTTTTTCACGCCTTTCTATTTTTCATTTACTGTTATGCATATCGTTTTTTTTCTTTTGGTAGTTTCTTGAAATATTTTTAATCCTTTGCCCTTCCATCTCAAGAAACTATCAGCCTCTTGGCAGGTCGTCTGTGTGAAAACAAATTTGGATGGAAATGCTATGTACTATATTCAATTTACATGCCCTCAGTTAATAGTTTATGCATTTGTAAATATGTAAGAAGATGTGTTACTGACAATCGTTCTGGTCTATTCATATACATCCTGTGACACCTCAAAGCAGGCTTCTGGAAAGTGGTAGTAAATCACACTTGCAAGAGTACCATCAGGTCTTTGTGTAAAAGACAGGAGGTCATGGACGCTTTAAAATGAAGGATTTTTATATTTCAGTCAGCATGAAACTGTAGAGGAAGCCTGCAAACCTGACTGAAGATGTTGAGAGACACTCAGCACATGGCACACTTCAACTCAAGATGTTGGGAGCTGTCAAAGCACCACTATCTTTAGCATGACAATCTCACCCTTCTGCACAGAGTCTGCACATGTGTGGATCTCTTGGAGGGCTCTGCGCTCCTCTCTTCTCTGCTCTTTTCATCTTCTTTGCCTCCTTTCATTTCTAGCACGCCTCATGTTGAGCTTTGTTTGCCAGCCAACACGGTGAGGTTCACACCCAGGGAGGTGGCAGAGGAAGAGGAACAGCAGGCAGAAGCCCTTTTTAAACATGGCACTTGCGGGTGTACAGCGGCCCACCTATGTGGAAACATCGGGGAGACGTTAGCCTGGGTCAAAACCGAAAATGAAGATGAAAGCACAGCACTGGGAAGCCTGTTCACTCTCTGCCCCATCAACCTCATGTTTGCACAAATCTGGCCACCACAGCACCTCAAGATGGCCGACATGACTGTAAAAAAAGTTTTGCTTTATGATCCTGAATATTTTTAATAAGATACACAGGTAATTCTCACAAAATCTAACTCATGTCCTGGTCATATGAAGTCAAATTGTTATTTTGTAGCCTAAATTTTCATGACAATTAAGCACAGTTTTTCTTTAAATTCTCATTGTAAAAATGCAAAAAATGCAATTTAAGAAATTATATTTAATATTTCAGTGGTAGTATTTGTTGCCGTCTTTAATTCTTGCTTATTTTAAAAAATTAAAAAATAATAATAATAAACTCACAAGTTATGATTTTACAGGGTAAATGCATTTAACTGTCATTGAAAAATCCTATTGGAAAATTGAATCCAAAAAAAAAAAAATAATAATTATAATGATTAAAGGGAAATAATTTTTCCGTGACTTGGACATGTTTTTGTGAGGTTCACCCATCACAATAATTTGACTCAAAAACTGCAGAAATAGCAACTGATTGCCATATTACCTAAATGGCATGCAGACAAAGACCCTCAAGGACTATGAAACGCTTAGTAAATGTCTGCCCTCAATTTGTATAATGGTTTCTAAACTTGACCCAATGTAAAGGCTGCATGATGAGAATTGGATTTAATTGTGTGTGTCAGTTCACCATGGGTTGCCAATTACGAGCACATTTGGAAGAAATGCTGTCAGGAACTCGTGGAGACTGAGTGACATCAGACACACGGGGCAAGTGCACCAGTGTCAGAGTAATTAGCATTCATTTAAAGTTGCTGAGCAAAGACAAATGCACCAGAATGTAAGCAAGTACAATTGATGCTAGACCTGTTTAAATTGATTACTGATTACAGACCACCCACCCCCCATCTTTTATTAGACATTGGTATCTTTTATCATATTGCCAATGTTTTATAAAATCAGTATACGCCCAAATGCATAACAGTGCTTTTACCACATGCCCAAAAACACTCAATTCCTATAAAATCACTGTAATCATGGCCTATCGTGACTTAATGTCTAAAGGTTTTTATAATAGCTTAGAATGCAAATTGCCATGCATAATATCTTTTCATGAATGTGATGAAGACTTTATTATAAGGCTAAAAGATAAGTCGACGTTATCAATAAATATTTTTGTTGTCGAATAGAATTTTGATCTCATATGACCTATTTTAAGGGTCTTTAATAACGTGGTTTGACAGTGGGGCACTGTAGCGCAATATTGCAATGCTGCCTTCACGAAAACAATCCATTAGAAGAAGACACAGCACTTTGAAACGAAACCAAACCACAGTAGAGTATGGGAAAATTTAACATAACTTAAAAAGTAAATAAATAAATAAATGCTGTCATATGCAGTGCTGCCAACTCTCACGCATTCAGACTCATGCAATTGACACTCACGCAGTAAAAAATACATCTCAGAACAAAGTGACAGTGACAATGCACTGACAGACAAGACAGAGCAGGTCACTTTTGATATGAAACAAAGTCTCAGCTTTTAAATTCTGTCAATTTTTTGTCAATGAAATTAAAGCAATAAATGTGATTTTGGCACTCTTATGTATCATGACATCGCTGTAGTGCTTCAGTTCAGGCGGCACCTGAACTGGTCATCTCTTCCTCTTTACTAGTTACAACACCAAATAAACATGAATGAACATCAGAAGGAATGTTGAAAGTTACAGTATACTTATAGAAATTAATCATGACTCATATAATGGCTCAATCAGTGTTTCAACCGCGGATAGACCTCAATAAACAGCTTGTGAACAATGTTGCGTAACATCAACTTTACCTCAGGAAAGCCATTCAATGACCATAACTAAATAACTAAAAATATGCACTATATTACTTATTCATATTTTTAACTCTTAAAATTTTACAGGTTTACTCATATATATGTACTGTGTCATATATATATATATATATATATATATATATATATATATATACTGAATATATATATATATACTGAATATATATACTGTACACACACATAAACACACAAATGAACCGATATTGAATCAAACTGAATCTATGTTGGAGCTTATTGATAGAAAATTTGTGTCAATGCCCAGCCCTAATAAAAACACAGTACCAGTCATAATTGCAATTTATTTTACAGTATATGCACCTTCAATGTACTTACAGTGTACTTACTAAGAAAGTACTGTAATATAAGGTAACTACATGGGTTAAGATTAGGATTAGGGGTAGGTTCAGGACTAGTACCTAGTTATTACCCAGTTGTTGTAATTACTACATTAAGTATAGTATGTATATGTGAAACAGAACTGTAAAATAAAGTGCTACCCATTTCATAATTGATGAACTTTACACAGTTATTAAACTGAATTGAGCTGAAAAATGACACTGTTGACTTCTGTAGAGGTGCTTTGCAGCAGAATTTGAATTTGTCTTATATTTGATTAAGTTTGCATCATTGATCATTATTTTCCTGTTTATTAATGTGAAGCTGCTTTGAAACAATCTATTTTATATAATGTGCTAAATGTTTCTTATGACTATAGATGGTAAGTGTGTATTATAAGCCATTACGAAAGCCATTTTAATCCATTTTTCATCAAGTTGCAAAACACCTTGATATTTAGTTCTTAACATCCTCATCCATGTCAGTGGCTGTTAAATGAAATATTTTTCTGATCTGCTGCCAACTACTTTCCCTACAAATCACCATCGCAGCACACGATCGGGCAGCTCTTGATATTCGTCTCATAGCCGCCTGGCTTGGTTATACATATTTGATCAAACAGCTGATATGAAGCAATAAACTCTCATGATGATAGTATTTATTCATCCCTGTAATGATCAGCCCCTGTTTAAATTGCGCTGGAAGGCCGCGATGGTACATGTTATCGGTTGCTGATGGGGACAGTGGGTGCAGATGTTGCCTCTGGAAGCCGGGAAGCATGGGCCGCCCCGGCCCTGTGGCTACGCGGAGCCCCAGCTGGGGGAGAGAGAACGAGCACATTCATCTATCCCTCTCCGGGGCATCGCGCAGGTACCCTTCCACTGCCAGGCACAGGGGATGAAAGGCTGCAAAGGCTGTTCCACAGATGTCACCTGCTGGGGTTCAGTGGCCCTCGCCAGCAAATGTCATGTTTGGCAGCTGGTCTGCAGCTCTCTCCCCCACCAGTTGTTGGCAGAGAGGCTCCTAAAGGATGCGAAAGATGCTTGCACCGGGGGCGTCCTAACGGGACAACATTAAAGAGAGTTGTTGGCTCCTGTCTGTCATAGTACATTAACCTTGTCCTGTTTTCTGCTCTCTCTAGGGCTGGAGGGGCCGTGGTCTTTCTCTTTCTCTCTCGCTACGCTTCCCACTTTTAAAATATGCCTCACGTTCCCCGGCAATCTGTCGTGCTGCATCTGTCCTGTGTGGCTGTAAGGTCAGAAAAGTTTTGCTCATTTTACACTTAACTAAATTATTTTTGCTCCTTGTTCAGTTTACTTATTTAAAATGAGCTTATGTAACACAATTCTTGAACATTCTCAATTTCTTTGCATTCTATCCACTTAAAGGGATAGTTCACCCAAAAATGAAAATCCTGTTATCATTTACTCACCCTCATGTCATTCCATACTTGAGATTCTTTCTTCTGCGGAATTTTGAGGAATGTTGGTAATCAGTTTGGATTCCCATTGAATTTCATTGTAGTTTTTTGTCCATACATTGGAAGTCGGTGGGAACTGAAAGTGTTCCTCAAAATATCAAATAAAGCAAGAAAATTTGGAATGTTGTGAAGGTGAGTAAATGATGTACCGAGCAAGTGTTTATGAAGTGAACATGCAAAGACTAAGTTAAACGGCCTTTATGAAAAAAAGGTCAAACAACGATGTCAAACGATTTTGAAGTTGGAGGAGAAAATGAGATGGAGTTTTTCGCCCTACCGCAGTACTTCCGACTTCGTTACGCGTGACCTTTCCAACATGATTACGTAATGCGTGACGCATCACAGAGCAGTGGAAGATGAGCATTTGTGGTTAAAAAGTATATACATTTTAAAAAAATTTTTAGAAAATGACCAGTCGTTTCACTAGACAAGACCCTTAATTTTCGGCTGAGATCATGTAGAGCCCTTTGAAGCTGCACTGAAACTGCAATTTGGACCTTCAACCCGTTGGTAACTGTTGAAGTCCACTATATGGAGAAAAATCCTGGAATGTTTTCCTCAAAAACCTTAATTTTTCGACTGAAGAAAGAAAGACATGAACATCTTGGATGACATGGGGGTGAGTAAATTATCAGGAAATTTTAATTCTGTGTTATGTGTTTACCATCATTATTGGTTTGTGCTTAACTGTTAAATCATGCAGAAATCTCACATTTGAATCAAGTTATTTTTTTTAAATGTAGATGCTTTATGCCCATTTTTATGCATTGTTTTATAATTGTCCAAACATTCATAACATTTCAGAAGCCAATCTAATCTACAGTATTAATGCATCTGAATTTCATTTCCAAAATGATTCACCATCCTTCCTTAATGAGGGTAAATTTTGTCATCGTCGACACAAAACTCAGCTAATTATCTTGCTTGCTGCTGAGAAGGCAGATGAAGACATCATTGATCGGAACAACAACCCACTGTACTGTCACTTTATAGAATATGCCATGATGTTTTTTTTGCATTTGTATCACTCACCTTTAGAGGCTGTGTGTGAGAAATGACAGATTTGATAGGGCTGTGCTTGTCTTTTTGTCATGCAGGGCGGACATGACTAATCTAAGCCTGCCATCTGGTTAAAGACATGGCCCCTGCTGTCGCCTGTATTTCCCATGACTCCTCACCGCTCCACTCCCCGCAGAGTCACGTCCGGAGAGGTCAGAGGTCAGCCCCGTGACCTACAGAGAGGCGTTTCTCCTGCTGCTCAGAGGTCAAGTCCCCTCTGTATCCCACCATAGCCTGAAAGATGTCAAAACACACCTCTGCACGGGTTTTAATATCTTACAAGGAAAGGTGGAGTGCATAGTGCTGATAGATAGATAGATAGATAGATAGATAGATAGATAGATAGATAGTTCTGTCAGGACCATTATCGTCAAATATAATTGATAATTGCATAGAGTTTGTATTGGCGGTATGATTCTGTTCTGGGCAAGAACTCCCTGCGCATCCATGCAGCCTAGCAACCCCCCTTAGGGTAAACAGAACAGAACCAACATGCAGATATAATTAATGTCAATAATTTAACATGTACACATTTTTCAAGAATTAGTTTGATTCTGGGGAATCATAAGGCCTAATCCTGACTGACGAGAGGAGGAGCTGGGGATGGAGGAGGGTAATCAGCTCCTGAGAAATGTGATAGCTACTGATAATACTGAGGAGCTTATATATGGATGCTGTGATAGGCGTCATATTCCTATAGGTAAACGTGAGTCACCTGGGAGTCAGCTGATGCAAGCTTGACTGACGTGACCTGCCAGAACTGATGCTAACTGATGCAAATTTGACTTTATATCTCACAATTCTGACTTTATAACTCGTAAATTTGACTTTATATCATGCAATTCTGACTTTATAACTCATAATTCTTACTTTGTATCGCACAATTTTGACTTTTATCACACAATTCTGACTTTATAACGAGTAATTCTGACTTTATAACTCATAATTCTTACTTTGTATCGCACAATTTTGACTTTTATCACACAATTCTGACTTTATGACGAGTAATTCTGACTTTATATCACGTAATTCTGACTTTATAACTTGCAAATTTGACTTTATATCATGCAATTCTGACTTTATAACTCATAATTCTTACTTTGTATCGCACAATTTTGACTTTTATCACGCAATTCTGACTTTATAACTCGCAAATTTGACTTTATATCACGCAATTCTGACTTTATAACTCGCAATTCTGACTTTATAACTCATAATTCTTACTTTATATCGCACAATTTTGACTTTTATCACGCAATTCTGACTTTATAACTCGCAAATTTGACTTTATATCTCGCAAATTTGACTTTATATCACGCAATTCTGACTATAACTCGCAAATTTGACTTTATATCATGCAATTCTGACTTTATAACTCGCAATTCTGACTTTATAACTCATAATTCTTTGTATCGCACAATTTTGACTTTTATCACACAATTCTGACTTTATAACGAGTAATTCTGACTTTATATCACGTAATTCTGACTTTATAACTTGCAAATTTGACTTTATATCTCGCAATTCTGACTTTATAACTCGCAAATTTGACTTTATATCTCGCAATTCTGACTTTATAACTCATAATTCTTACTTTATATCGCACAATTTTGACTTTTATCACGCAATTCTGACTTTATAACTCGCAAATTTGACTTTATAACTCGCAAATTTGACTTTATATCATGCAATTCTGACTTTATAACTCATAATTCTTACTTTATAGCGCACAATTTTGACTTTTATCACGCAATTCTGACTTTATAACTCGCAAATTTGACTTTATATCTCGCAAATTTGACTTTATATCACGCAATTCTGATTATAACTCGCGAATTTGACTTTATATCACGCAACTCTGACTTTATAACTCGCAATTCTGACTTTATAACTCATAATTCTTTGTATCGCACAATTTTTACTTTATAACGAGTAATTCTGACTTTATATCACGTAATTCTGACTTTATAACTTGCAAATTTGACTTTATATCTCGCAATTCTGACTTTATAACTCACAAATTTGACTTTATATCATGCAATTCTGACTTTATAACTCATAATTCTTACTTTATATCGCACAATTTTGACTTTTATCACGCAATTCTGACTTTATAACTCGCAAATTTGACTTTATATCACGCAATTCTGACTTTATAACTCGCAAATTTGACTTTATATCACGCAATTCTGACTTTATAACTCGCAATTCTGACTTTATAACTCATAATTCTTACTTTGTATCGTACAATTTTGACTTATCACACAATTCTGACTTTATAACGAGTAATTCTGACTTTATATCTCGCAATTCTGACTTTATAACTCGCAAATTTGACTTTATATCATGCAATTCTGACTTTATAACTCGCAATTCTGACTTTATAACTCATAATTCTTACTTTATATCGCACAATTTTGACTTTTATCACGCAATTCTGACTTTATAACTCGCAAATTTGACTTTATATCACGCAATTCTGACTTTATAACTCGCAAATTTGACTTTATATCACGCAATTCTGACTTTATAACTCGCAATTCTGACTTTATAACTCATAATTCTTACTTTGTATCGCACAATTTTGACTTTTATCACACAATTCTGACTTTATAACGAGTAATTCTGACTTTATATCACGTAATTCTGACTTTATAACTCGCAAATTTGACTTTATATCTCGCAATTCTGACTTTATAACTCGTAAATTTGACTTTATATCATGCAATTCTGACTTTATAACTCGCAATTCTGACTTTATATCATGCAATTCTGACTTTATAACTCACAATTGTGAGTTTATATCTCGCAGTTCTGAGAAAAAAAGTCAGAATTGTGAGATAAAAAGTTGCAATTACCTTTTTGATTTTTATTTCATGGCAGAAACAAGCTTCCATAATAGATAGATAGACTCACAGACAGATAAACAGATAGATAAACAAATAGATAGATAGAATTTACATTTAGGGTTTGAGGACAAAGATGTAGAAGTAGTTTCTGGAACATGAGGTAACTTTTGGCAATGCCCAGAATGATTACAGACAAAAGTATTTTACAATATTCATGCAACATGGCAATGACATCATTTCTTTTCCTTTTTGGCTTGGGCGCACATCAGTGTTTTGCCTCTCACATTCACTATTTACAATGAAACAGAACACAGAACACTGTAAAAGGAATGATGCATTTAAACATTCTTTCTTCAAACAAAGAATTTGTTCCAATGTTGTTTTAATGTATCACAGTACAGTCTTGAAGGTCATGTTAATGATAAATAGAGGAGTATTCATTTCGCTCCTGCACAGATTCCATTGGCATTGAGCTGTCTTTTGTTAATGTTCACCTCAGGTTCATAAGTAAGATTTTTTTTTTTATGCATTTTTCAGAGACTTCAAGTTTGGAAGGTAGCTTCAAAAGCAATTCTCTAAGGTTTCTTATGCTTTCTTTAATTGGACTTCCAATACAAGCCATTTACATAATACTTGTATAATAATAATAATTAATTCATTAATTAAAATTAATTAGGAAAAAATACAGAAAGCACAAAGCTCCAATGCCAAACATGAGCTTATTTATTATGGTGTGACTTCCAGAAATAAATGGCAACTTTAGTTTTAATGATTCAGAAAACATCTCCTACATCTTTACCATGGGGTCACCGTGTGTCAGAGCAAGTGTTTGTAAACCATTTGTTAAATGATTCAGGCATGAGCATGTTTGGGGAATATTCAGTGGATCATCTGTGCTCTCGTAAAGCACTTAAAAATGTAAATGACAATAGTGCTCTGATCCTGAAAGGTAACATTTGTACTATCTGAAGCTTTTAAACACATTATTGAACAAAAAGGAACTGTGAGAGGAATAGAACAATACCCTGGAGATTTTGTGTGCAATTATGATCATCAGTGATAGACCTCATTCTCTTTCAGTGTTTGCAATTAGGCTCCAGCTGCTGGGAGCTGCCCCGTCCCGGTAAAGAAGCCTTCTATCACCTCCCCCTGGTGCAGTTACCCATTACAGCCACCCATCACATGTTCTAGAGAATCACAAAATGATCAAATGCAAAGAGATGTGGAGACAGTCTACTCTTTATGTAACTACTTTAAGCATAAATTAGCTGTTCTTATTGGAAATTATGAGCTGAATACAGTATGTTCCCCTGGTATAACATGATTTGGCCAAGTAGGACATGTTCTTGGATCAACATCTGTTGGTGTTTGAACTTCATTTCCGTTAAATAATCAAAACCATAACTTTTCCGAACCCTAACCATGAAGGCTATTGTAGATTAAATCTGATTGGTTAATTCACTTTCCAGACAAGGAGGTCTAAAATACATGAACAAAGACATACATGAACTGTTAGCATTTCTATTTTGAAATGTTAGTGATATATACGTTTATATATGTTTTTCGTCAGAATGCACAGCTCATTTTGAATGGCTGCCAATGGAGAAACATGAGCTTGTAGTTACAATCAGGGCTAGACATTAATTTTTTTGCTCACCAGCTACTGTGGCTAGTGGTTGTAGAGTTACTAGCCACTCAGCATTTTCACCGGCCACAATTTTGCCATCGATACCATTGGGAAAAACTGCCATATAGATATTTTTAATATTATCTAATTTGGCAGCAGGTATATTAGGCTGCTGTCACTTTAAGACCTGACGCACAGATCCATTATACTGTTACACCTTAAATCAAAACTGACAGGCATTTTGACATAATTTTGTGTGTATTTGACTGTTTACGCGCAATAAGCAGCAGAGAAAGAACTCAATTTAGTACTGAGGGGAGGCTTTATGCTCGCTCACTTTGGGTGTGAGTACAAAATCTGTGGGAATGAGTAAAATTATATGAAACGCACAATCCTACACCAAAATCCAAGCCCTGTAACACCAACAATATTCATCCAGGAGCAAATGAAAGAAGTGAGTGAGGGAAGGCGGGTTTGTGTGTCAACTCGCTGTCGGAGAGATAAGACAGAGAGAGAAAGCACAGCTGGTATTGTGGATCTAAAATCAGTATTGGAAGCATTTCTGAAATTTCAGTATCAAAAAAATCTATATTTTTGACAACATTGCATTAGTTTATTATTTCAGATGCCTTTTTAAAAGACTATTAAATATAAAATTCAACCTTCCAAAGTGGCTAGTAGGAGTGACTGCGTTACACGCCACTGCTGAAATCCACCTGCAGGTCAAGACCTGGTTACAGCATATAAAAAGTTATCAGGGGCTAGCAAGCATGCTAACATGCTAACCTTGACCCCTTGGTTTGATCACAAACAATTTAGAAATTTCACACAAAGATTCTGCATTCCTTTTCTCCTAAATTATATTTTTCTAATTGGTTGTTATCTTTGAAAGATTAATGGAATGCATTCATGTGAAAAATATCTCACAAAAAGGGTTTCATCTTATTAACATTTCAAAATACTTTCTGCTTTGAAGAGCCTTACCCTTTTTTACCCCTCACAAACAGCTCTGACATGTCCTTGGTAACACGTTGTTGTTATTCTGTATTTGCGGCCCAGGCAAAGAGCCTTCACATGTCTGAAATTCCCAGGTCCGTGTGTTGCCAGGCTTCAGCTGCGTATCGAGCGGCAGGGAGGTGTTCGCTATGGTGACAGGCTCCTCTCTCCTACAGAAACCTGCTCACCGTGGTCGTCCATTAGTCATAATGGCGTGGAGGCACATCGCTCTCATGCGCTATCTTGAAGCGAAATAAAGGAAGCAGGTGTGGGCAGGAAATTAATGTAAATCCATCAGTGTTCAATTAGGCCTGCACACAAAACAAGAAGGGGGGAAGAGCATCCTGCTCCAAACCAACGGCAGCCCCTTTCTTTGTGCGAACACAGGCCGCCTTTCACTTCATCCGTCTCTTTGTGCCGGAGACAAATGGAGCTAACTTTAATTATGAAAAAATAGTTGTATGAATTTTCCAGGTGCAGCTCTTTTCGCGAGCAGCCGCGGTGGAGTTTTTCACCATTTGGCTGTCAGCGTGGTGTCATGTGTAATTCTGTATGTGTGTGTGAGCGTGAGTGTGAGTGTGTGCCTGGAGGGGCAGAGAGCATTGGCCCTCGGTGCACAGCCTGAAAAAGCACTCTAACCTAATTTGTTTCTAATTACAAAAACAGGAAGTGCACCTGCCATGTATCAGGCCTCACTGGCCCCAACTGATGCACAGAGTGCAATGGACTTTTGAATTGTTTGTTTCATTCTTGTTATTAAAGTGGGAGAATTGCTTTAAAGGAACTGTTTGAATGTGTAGCATTTTACGCTAACAAAACGTAGTACATTGATTTATACATAGGAAAAGAAGGGCTCAAAGTCTTCGCTAACGGTTGATTATGTTATAGACAAGCATATAGCTAACATATTAAGCAGCAACTGTTTTCAGCATTGATAATAACAAGAAATGTTTCTTGAGTACCAAATCAGCATATTATTTCTGAAGGATCATGTGACACTAAAGAGTAATGACTGCTGAAAATTCAGCTTTGCCATCACAGGAATAAATTAAGCTACATTTTAAAATATATTAAATAGAATATATGTGTTAAAATAATATTATATAATTAAGTATATTATAGAAAACAGTTATTTTAAATAGTAATATTTTAGAATATTACACACACACACACACACACACACACTGTATATAGGCCTATACACACACACACATATAGACAGATAGATAGATAGTGCTTAACAAGTGTCAAAAAACTGTCAAAAACTTTTGACTGTTTAATTTTACTGTCATTTATTAGTGAAACACTACGGAAACAACTAAATAGTCTTTATACACACATAATAACCAAAATTATATATTTTTTATTTTGTATGGCCTCCTTTGGCCTTGACAGCTTGCATTCTTGCTGGCATTGTTTTTATGTACTTTTACACAGTCTTGTTATTGACTTCCAAATAGTTTCTAGTTGTTCCCAAAAACTTTTGTGTGATCTATCTTTGAATCCATTAAATCCCAACAATAACTATATTTTAGCATTAGAAACACTACTGTGACTAAAGAGCTTACGCATACTGGTGTGGGTTAACCATTACAGAAACAATAAAGGTAATCACCAACACTGTTAGTTTAGGGCAGCTGTGGTACAAACCTTACATTGGGTGGTGGTCTAATAATCACATAATATTAGTTAGAGTGACATACTTTTTATGGTTATTAAAGTATGGCATTGTTAGCTTAGCAACATGCTATAATAGCAGGAATGCGATTTTTGTGGCATGCAGATTTGATACTTGCATATAGCCAATCTAAATGAGTAACCTTTGAGGTTTTATTCCAGTTAGCATGCTGTCCTTACAAGGTAACTAGCGATGTAGGCAGTAAGCAACGAGGCTAAGTTTTGGAACAGAGTCTGTGAGGTCTATTGTGTATTAATGTAATTATCACCCACCAGAAGAAAGTTCTGATTCAGTCGAATAGCTTAAAAGAAGCGTCACAGCTCATGTAGTCTTTGAGAACATTACAAAATCTGATGTAACTACACTTTGAAGAAGAGAATAGAAGTGACCTGCATCTCACCTGACGACAGAAAGCTTTTTGCCAAGTCTGAGGCAAGAACACATGAGCCAAAATCGCAGGGTTTTGTTTTGAGATGTTTTGATTGCTAATTAGCACATGACATCAGCAAAGACCAACGAATCATTTAAACAGATAAACAGACAGTGAAAGTCAACGAACATGATATATCACGTTTCAATCAGCGTGTTACAATGATATCAGTGAAAACAAACCCAGTTAGGGCTGGCGCAGCCGTACCGCTGAGGTCATTGTTTTTCGTCAGGTTATATGTATCCGTGAATGATAATTATGGCTCTACTTGCTCAAGTATTTCTCTGGCATCACCGAATGGATGCTGTTAGATTAGAACAATCACAGGGACAGCTAATAGCTCTCGCTTCACACGAAAACAGTTATTCGTCAGTTACAGTAAGGTGATATTGATGCATTAGAAGATTATTAATTCATTCAGCATTTGAAGAAGTCATCAGAGACACGCTGTTAATAGAAAACAATGTGTTATCATTCAAGGGGAAAAATCTGATCTGTTTATTCATGAAAGAGGTGTACCTCAGGGCTCACTGTTGGGTCCACTTAACAGTTAGAAGTTAACAGTTTTCACAGTATTTGAGAGAGATCTACAAATCTTTTCACTCTCCCACAAGGATCAGTTAGGGTCCTCTGGATGATGCATTATCATGTTTACTGTTATTATCTTGTCAATTCATAATAAAAGAGCCATGTTTGTAGTGTTCACTTGCTTTCTGTGTTTATTAAAACTCGTGTTTCATTGTCATTCTGCATCACGCATTTCTCTTTAGATTCAACTACACTGCACCCCTTACAAACATTAGTTTGTTGTCATTTATTGGTTGTGTTTATTAATGTTTTGCTAATCTTGTGTATTAATCTTGTATTGGTTTGTTTGTTGCTTTGAATGAGGTCATTGTTTTTCATCAGCTGATATGTATCCGTGAATGGTAGTTATGGCTCAAGTATTTCTCTGGCATCACCGAATAGGTACTGTTAGATTAGAACAGTCACAGGGACAGCTAATAGCTCTCGCTTCACACGAAAACAGTAATTCGTCAGTCACGGTAAGGTGATATTGATGCATTAGAAGATTATTAATTCATTCAGCATTTGAAGAAGTCATCAGAGACACGCTGTTAATAGAAAACAATGTGTTATCATTCAAGGGGAAAAATCTGATCTGTTTATTCAAGAAAGAGGTGTACCTCAGGGCTCACTGTTGGGTCCACTTAACAGTTAGAAATCAACAGTTTTCACAGTATTTGAGAGAGATCTACAAACCTTTTCACTCTCCCAAAAGGATCAGTTAGGGTCCTCTGGATGATGCATTATCATGTTTACTGTTATTATCTTGTCAATTCATAATAAAAGAGCCATGTTTGTAGTGTTCACTTGCTTTCTGTGTTTATTAAAACTCGTGTTTCATTGTCATTCTGCGTCACGCATTTCTCTTTAGATTCAACTACACTGCACCCCTTACAAACATTAGTTTGTTGTCATTTATTGGTTGTGTTTATTAATGTTTTGCTAATCTTGTGTATTATTTATCTTGTTAGCTGCTTTGAATGAGGTCATTGTTTTTCGTCAGTTTATATGTATCCATAGTTATGGCTCAAGTATTTCTCTGGCATCACCGAATGGACGCTGTTAGATTAGAACAGTCACAGGGACAGCTAATAGCTCTCGCTTCACACGAAAACAGTTAATCATCAGTCACGGTAAGGTGATATTGATGTATTAGAAGATTATTAATTCATTCAGCATTTGAAGAAGTCATCAGAGACACGCTGTTAATTCCCACTGTGAGGTAATAGAGTGCAATACAGTTTGTTTTCAGTGGGACCGGGTTGTGGGGACGTTGCCTGAAGGTTGTATCTGGCTTTAATTGCTTACCAAGGGCATATCTGAGCACCGAGAGAGAGAGAGAGCGAGTCAGCACTCACATCTATTATCAAAGGCCATGGGAAAAGGGTCGCCAAACAGTCGTGCCTGTCAGGCCTTATCAACAGACAAATCCCCACTGGTGTTAATGGCCAGGCTTTGTCTGCCTTTCATTACATTAACTAACAAGGCAGGAGCTTGTTCCTCTAATGTGTCACTTCCTGTTGCAAGCTTCTCTCAGGGCAGGGGGTTAGATGGCCACAGCCGGAAAAATTCCACAGATCAGAGGAAACATTATCCTGACTCTTTACTAACCCTAAGGACTGAAGGGCGTGTGCCAGGGAAACGCTTTGCCCTTCTCCGGAATGCAGTGTTCCTGAAAAGCCAAGGTTTTGGATACTGTTCCTGCTCTAATCCTTAATTAGATTATCCAACGAATAAATTGACACAATATCTTCTTATTCACGCACAAGCACTTTTCTAATTCGGAAAGAGCGGGTTTTCCCCACATGAGTTTTTGAGCGTGCACTTTCATCTTAGAGCATTAGCGCCAACACTGGCCTTATGCGATAGCAAATTTAACAGGAGCTTATGAAGGATTCTTGCATTGCAAGCAAGAGGGCTATCTAAGCGGAGACAGAAGCCACGAGAGCTGGGGTGGGTTGCAGGGGAGGTGGGGGGGGGGGGAGAAGCCTGTTTGGCAGTCTAGCTGCTCGTAGAAGGAGCAGGTCAAGTTCTTGGCGAAGAAAGTGCTGCGTTGCCATGGCGACGGGAGATTTTCTTTCCTAGTGTCCCGGGGTTAGGGCGCCATCAGCAGTGTGAATGTTGCTTAAAAAGCAGCGCAGTTCAGCCCCTAATCGCCCCCCATTTATTTTTGGGCTCTGTAAAGTCCGCCTCAGGCTGCACAACAAGAAATCAGGAAATACAGCTGTGAGGACAGCAAAACCGCCGAAGACGCAGCCAGAGTCCATAAATACGTTCCATTCAGCAGTTCCATTAATAATTTACAGGAACTGACAGCACAGAATCGGAGGGGATGTTTATCATTTTCAGATCGTTAAAAAACCATCAAGTAGTTTGTTGTTTATTGGTTCCTATTATATAATCGTATTAGCGAGTGAAATAAATTTAATACGACAGGAATGTTGATGAAATTTGGCGATCATGCGATTTCCTTCCAACCTTGATTAAATCTTTACTGTACTGAAGATAAACCTCAGTATTTCTTGTCGGACACATTGCGTTCGGCATGAAGGAGGGGGTGGAAGGGGGAGGGTCTACAGTATGGAAAGGAAAAATCCTTGGCAAGCGCAATTAGCGCATGTGGATTTATGGTGCCAAAATGACTTTATTTATGTTTGAATGGCAGTGCTCAGATCAGGTTGGCACAGATTGTCAGCCGCACTCGCTGGCTTCTTCCACCCATCACCGTGTCCTGCACGGAGTCTGGAAAGCGGGACGAGGCCTGCTAACCCCCGGTCCGTGCTCCAATAACCAATCATGAACTAATGTTTGAAATATGAAGCATGCACTCAACAAAGTCAGAGAAGGTATTCGGTCACGACGTTACACTATGAGTCATCCGATAACTTCTTTGGCTCCGTTTTTCTTCTTTCTCATGTCTGGTCTACTTTTGCCTCCTCTGTGTTGCTTGTTCAGGCGCCTGCCAGGGTGATAAACGTAGTCATTCCTGTCATACGGTGCAGGAAGGGTCAAACCGACACATCTGTTATCAGTTGAAAATAGTGTATGAGAGCATGTTCCAGTGTTACCCGTTCCAGCTTGGCATTTGATATATATACGTATAATTTATACTGGTATGTTTTTATACATCACAGGCTAAGTTTGCAGCCTTTAAAGGAAGAAAGTGCTTTTACCTTGGGCCTGTGGAGTGAGAATCTGTAGAGGCTCAACTGAAGATCATGACCGCCTGGTATCCTTCAGCATGCTGCAGCTGGTGGAGGGGTGAAGGAGGAGAGAGCGGCCCAGCCCTGGCAGACTTAGCAGGAACAGATAACAGCTGATACTGGGACTAATTTGGTAATGTGCAGTACCACTGGATGACGTGAGTTGCGGGCTGGTGGTGCTGCTGATAAAAAGCATGCCAGCAGAGATGAGTCCTCCTTGGGATGCTGGTCGTGTTTTTGTCAAGTGGATATATGTGTATGTCTGTCCACAGACAGGGCGGCCATTTATAAACCTACCTCAGGATTGGTCACTGACGAGACTTGCCAAATGTTCAGATATTTTAAGAGTAGCATTCAAAGGGGTTAAATCAGTGTTACATATTTGATATTGTACTTTTTTGATATTTGATATTTTTTGATATGTTTTATATTTTACATGTGAAATTTATTTTTGTAATTTAAAAAAAAAATACAAAAATTAAAGAAAAAAAAAAAATTATATTTCAATATTTACAATTTATTTTGCCTTTATATATATATATATATATATATATATATATATGTGTGTGTGTGTCACATGATCCTTTTGAAATCATTCTAATATTCTGATTTTAAAACTCAGTTATTATCAGTTATTATCATGTTTTATTCAAGATAGAAATCTTTTGTAACAATATAAAACTTTACTATCACTTTTTATCAATTTAACACATCCTTGCTGATTAAAAGTATTAATTTCTTTCAAAAAAGAAGTAGAAAAAAAAAATCACCCCAGACTTTTGAACAGTAGTGTATGTTGTTACAAAAGATTTCTATTTTAAATTAATGCTGTTCTTTTTTTTTTTATTCATTAAAGAATCCTGAAAAAAGTTCTAAAAAATTATTTAGCAGCACAACTGTTTCCAACATTAATAATAAATCAGCATATTAGAATGATTTCAGAAGGATCATGTGACACTGAAGACTGGAGTAATGATGCTGAAAATTCAGCTTTGCATCACAGAAATAAATTATATTTTAAAGTATATTAAAATAGAAAACCATTATTTTAAATTGTAATAATATTTCGCAATATTACCTTGTTTTTCTGTGTTTTTGATCAAATAAATGCAGGCTTGATGAGCATAAGAGACTTCTTTCAAAAACATAAAAAATAGTAATGTTTCCAAACTTATATACATTAACCTGTTATTAATTAATATATTAATACATAATTAGAAATTGCATTTTAGTGTGTGAGTCCCTAAGTAACTACAAATATATATATATATATATATAATCTCAATTGTTTTTAATATTTCAGTATTATTAATTTCAATCATTTAAATTTGGTGTGTAACTCACCTTTATGTTGCAGTTGTCATGTATTAACATTTATTTACATGCAGTCGTCCACATTTACATTATCTTTTTTAAGTATTCTATTTTATCATATGATTTCCTCCACTACTATGATCTCCGAACAATCTCATTTTCACCACTGTGAAGTTGTTCACTCACAGGACGTTCATTTTCAGAGCCATTCTAATTCGTTTCTGATGGGCACTGGCTTTGCATTCAGCCAGGAAAAGTATTATGTTAATAAATGATACCGCTGGAAGAGTGAGAGTTTGGAAATATACAGGGATAATAATAACAGCATCTGGACTCTGGACAGTGTTATTACCATTTAAATTAAGGCCCTTGAGCTGAGAGCCTCTCAAGTGAACAATCTTACAGTTAACTAAGCACACATGAAACCACGAGGCACGTTTCTCCCAATATATTTTTATTTATTATTTTTTCACATTTTAAGTTTACTCCCAACACAGCACGGCACAGAGTGCCATGATAAAGATTTATATTTTGGATTATTGTACCATATGTTCACATTGCCTGTTTAACCCACAAAAGGGGAAGGCATTATGTAAATACCACGGTTGTCAAGGGTGACAGATTGACATTACCCGACAACAATACGCAACCCCGCTCTTACGGCTGAAAGAGGCCGGCCTGTCTCGATGTAAATAAACCTAAATAAAAACTGCTCTCAGAGCAGTGTTGGAAAAGTCACCCATCACAATGACTGGGAAATGTCTGTGTCACATGTGCTATCCAAAGCAGACAGATACACAGAGCAGCAGTCAGGCTGTAGGCTTGGCCGGCGCACAACAGCAGACATTTCTTACGTTCCCTTCAGTCTGTTCAAAAATGTATTGGAAATCAAAGTGCAAGTAAGTCTTGAGTCTCAGATCTTTTGGTCATGGGTAGAGATATTATATTAGCAACGAAGTGAAGTTTCATCAAAACACATCCTGATTATTCATTTATATCATTCATGAAGAGCGGTGAGGAAAGGTACCTGCTATAACATCAGCTTCTGATTTGTGCATGAAAGGTTTGAAGTTTTAGAATTAGCCTGGTAAAGACATGTGGCGTGCACCGGCTAATCTACACACAGATCTCTGCTCGCTCTCTGCAAAGCCAACAGGCAGATCTGACAGCAGCTAACTAGCACCCCCTTTTGAAGTGATCGCATCTGGTCATAGCTGCTGAGCGTCTGAGCGCAGGGAACGAGTCCAAACATGATGTTTTTCCCGTTTGCGATTGTGATCTTTGAAATATCCATTTATTAAAAGTCAATAGTTCTGTCATTTAGCATAACAATCGAAGTTTTATTTGTTTCCGTAGACATTTTACCTCTACATTTCAAAATAACAGGCATAAAACTTCCTGTTCTTTCCTTTTGATCCACTCTGCAAGTGGAGGAAGTGAAACAACAGACAATTTCATCACCGCACACTAGTTCGGCACGTTGTGTGGTCAGATAGCGTCCCCATGGGCGTAGCTCCTCAGCGGACGGCGTGTAATTAATCCCACACAATCACTCATAACCCTTCTCTCCGAGGGTCTGGGATCAGAGTAGAAGCGCGGCAACTATCAGCCCGCTCTCCAGGAGCCGCTTTAGAGAGCGGCCTGGTGGGATGCGGATGGAGCCGGGGCCCCTGGGCCACCGGAGAGCAGTATGGGAGCGTTCAGATAAACAGCTCAGACAGGATCATGGGTGAACCGTGGGGAAAGGACTCATTTTCGTCTCTCTTTCTATCCTCTCTCCACTTGCCTGAGCACCGGAGCTCCATACTATAGGGCTCATCTCTCTCTATGTGTGTGTGTGTGTGTGTGTGTGTGTGTTTTCACAGAGTTTGGAGCTGCTGTAGGTCAAAGAGGAGACTGGCGGGCCGGGGGTGCAGACGGGCTGGGCGAGCGTTAAGCTGGTCAGGTGCAGCGCCACCAGTGATCATTAGGGTTACAGCTGCTAGGGCCAGATTGTCTGCTGCCTGTGCCGGGCGAGATGTCTCACCCTGGGAAAAAGAGTGAGCATCTGTCTGTCCTTCCCCGTAGACACGAACCTCCTACCAGCCTGTCCAACTCAGCCCGACTGGTAACAAGGTCACCTATCTTTTTTTTCCTCTTTCTCTCACTCTCTATCTCACTTTTTCTCTCTGTGTAAATGCTGTCAACCGTTGCTTCACTGCCTAGTTATCAGGTCAGAGAAGCACAGAGGCTTTAAATGTATTTCTTTGACAGAAATGGTTGCATTTAGATTAGGGAACAGAAAATTAAGTACTGGAAATAATAATAAATTAAGGCTGTCTAAAATATTTCATTGCAATTAATCTCTCTTTTTTGTAGTTAGCAGGTTGATGAGTTTAGTTTCGAGAACACCTAATGATATTCTTACAATTTTTTAGCAAAGCCCCTGCTCATAGCATAGATTTATATATGCTCATAGCATGTAAATAGAAATTATTTATCCCAAACTGTATGGGATATGTTTTTTTGGTTGTTGGTGTTTTTTTGTTGTTGTTTTTTTGCCACTGCAGTTTCACATGATCCTTCAGAAATCAATCTAATATGCTAATTTGCTACTCAAGAAACATTTCTGATTATTATCAATGTTGAAAACAGTTGCACTGCTTAATATTTTTGCGGAAACTGAGAACTTTTTCATTTTTCGTTGACAAATAGTTCAAAAGTTCAAAAGCATTTATTTAAAATAGAAATCTTTTGTAACTTTATAAATGTCTTTACTGTCACTTTTGATCTGTTTAATATGTGCTTGGTGAATAAAAGTATTAATTTCTTCTAAAAAAAAAATTCTTACTGTACCCTAAACTTATTAACTGTAGTGTAAATGTCTATTGATGATGTGTTTCAATCTTAGGTGATATTTCACTTTAATGAATGATTGAATTACATTTCATCCAAAAGCTACTTACAATTGAGGAATACAAGCAATTCATTTTAAAGTGGCAATAACATGAGAAGTGCTAGTAATACAAAGTTTTAAATATCGTTCAGAATAGTACAAGCTAGAATGGGAAGAGATTAAGAAATAGTGAATGCATACAAGCTTTTTTTTTTTTTTCAGCGAGATGCAGTTATATATGGAAGCTTGTTTCTGCCACAGAATAAAAAAAAATTGTGACTTTCTATCGCAATTCTGAGATAAACTCGCAATTCTGACTTCTTTTCTCACAATTACGAGTTTATATCGCGATTGTTTATATCATTTATATCGCAATTGCGACTTTGTATCTCAGAATTCTGAGAAAAGATTTCAGAATTGTGAGATATAAAGTCGCAGTTGCGATTTATGAAGTCCAATTCTGAGGGGAAAAAACTGTGATTCTCACAGAGATTGTTAGAATCTCACAATTCTGACTTTATAACTCACAGTTGCAACTTTATATCAAGCAATTCTGACTTTATAACTCACAATTGCAACTTTATATCAAGCAATTCTGACTTTATAACTAGCAAATTAAGTTTATATCTCGCAATTTGAGAAAAAAAAGTCAGAATTGTGAGATAAAAAGTCACAATTACCTTTTTAATTTTTTTATTCAGTGAAACTGTAAACAAGCTTTCATAGTTAAGTGCTCATGGAAGAGATGAGTTTTCAGTATTTTCAGGAATTTGGCTGTTTGGATAGGGTTGGGAAGATTCCACCAGCAAGGAACGGTGAACAAAATTGTTCTGGGAAGTGATTTTGTGCCTCTCTGTGCTGGTACCACTAGGTGCTGCAGGCTACAAGTGGATTTACTTTTGTCTGGGTTTGATTTCTAAATAAATTACCTGTTGAGTGGGTCTTTCTCCATGATAATCAGGTCCAAGATACTTTTATGTACATCACATAGAATGAAATAAAACAATTATGATTGTTTTAATGAAAAAAAAAAAAAAAGAAAAAAAAAAAGTGAACTGTTAAAAATGCTTTAAAACTTTGAAATAATTGCATGCATTAATATGTTAACTTTGACAGACCTAAAACATGGTGACACGTTTAAAAAAAAAAAAAAAAAAAAACTTTACATCAGAATGTCTCTATTAATGAAGCTTTCAAAAAGTTATTAGAAAACAGTGCTTCTGATTTAAATAAATGCCTCATGAATTCAGTCAGAGGCAACCAAACAAGCAAGGTTATAACCCTGGAAGTGAACAAACATAACCGTCACTGGGCCAAACACCAGAGAACCCTCATAACAAGTACAAGGATTTGCTCCTAATAATCCTCTCAGCATATAAACACATCTCCATTGTTGATTATTTTAAGATTAACTGAACTCATAATCTAAGCTAAAGTGCATGAATTGATGGATTTTAATCAATGTGAGTGAGTTCCACTATGTAGAGTGTTACAATGAAAATCACATCACAGCCTCAATAAGCCACAAATAGCATATGGCCAGCTATTAATCTGTCAAATGCAAGATTCTGCAAACATACTGTGGAGCGATTAATCAACATCGTAAAAAATATGGTTTTAAGTCAAATGATGATTTTAACGGACAGCAGATTAAAGGAGAGGTCAATCCTGCTGTTCTGGTGGCAAGCAGTCAAACACCAGCTCTTGAACTAATGTGAACACAAGAGTCTGAATTTATGAAGGAAAACTACTTTATTACCCAGTTTTGAACGACCCAGGCAAAGGAAAATGTACGATATAGCGAACTGTTTTAGACATTACTATATGTACACAGACTACATTATATAAAGAGACAGAAAGTGAATAAAGAGGAACTTGGAGTACAGTAAACTTTGAGTACAGTAAATACCATGGTATGGTAATTGTTTACCATGGAATATGCCAGAATACCTCCTTGTGCCATGGTACAACCAGTGCTTTTTGTAAGTGATGGAAAGCGAGTGGCAGAGAGAGGGAAAGAGAGTGAGAGGGAACACAAGACCAAACAGGTGTGACTCCAACTTTCTGCCTCACAGGAGAAAATGAAGCGCTGTCAAGGACACTGCACCTGTGCTATTGTCTGCAACAAATGGCTTTTAAGTGCAAATTTCTGCCAGGCTTAAAGGAGGGCTGTGGCCTTTGCACTTATATTCCCCATCTGAACTCATGCAATCTGCATAATGGGGTGGGAATCAAAATGAGGCTCCACAATGATTCTTCAGTGCTATGAGAAGAACACACGACACATCATCCTATCCTCAAACACTTACTGCCATACATACTGCATCTGTTTTCACACTGTTATTCCAACCATAGATGCATAACATTAGACATTTGATGGTAAATGAATTCTTCGCCCAAAAATGACTTTCTTTCACCTTACGTGATTCATACTGTGAGCATCTACTAAAAGGTCAAAAAACACACTAAAAGTACCATAAAAATAGGCAAACATCATTGATGTTGTTGCCACACATCTTGTGGACAATGGTGACAATGATTTAATGTTTTGCATTGAACGCATTAGTAAATGATGACAGAATTTTCATTTTTGGGAGTGCACTAAACCTTTAATATAATACAAAACCAATGTAATTTCTAGTGCAGTTTAGTAGAAGTGCAACAAAAAAATATGGTAGTATATGTGGATGTCTATAATTTGAAGGTACACAGGCTATTAAGTAAAATACATGTTTTTGTCCATATGTAACCCCTCCTGTTCAAACCGCCCGCTCTATGCGGGACTCAAACTCGGGTCCGCCAGCATGAGAGTCGGGCACTCTAACAAGGAGGCTAAAGACTGCAGCCTCTAGCGTAAGTCGCTAGCGCACCTCTTGAGATCAGGGGAGTGAGGTTTACACACACAACTCTTACTGGCCTACGTACGATACACTCACCTCTCTAAATCTCACTCCCATCTGGGTCACGGCACCAATGTAACCAGTTCTACATCCTTCTACTGACCCACTCCGAGCAGGATTCAAACCATGGTCTCCGGCATGGGAGGCTGGCGCTCTAACAAGGAGGCTAAAGACCGCAGCCTCTAGCGTAAGTTGCTCAAGCGCCTCTTGGGATTAGGGGAGTGAGGTTTACATGCACAGCTCTTACTTGCCTACATACGTTACACTCACCCCCCTAAATCTAACTCCCATCCGGGTCATGGCACCAATGTAACCAGTTCTACATCCTTCTACTGACCCACTCCGAGCAGGATTCAAACCGTGATCTCTGGCGTGGGAGTTGAACACTCTAACAAGGAGGCTAAAGACCGCAGCCTCTAGCGTAAGTCGCTAGAGCGCCTCTTGAGATTAGGGGAATGAGGTTTACACGCACAGCTCTTACCGGCCTACGTCCGTTACATTCACCCCCCTAAAACTCACTCCCATCCAGTTCTACATCCTTCAACTGACCCACTCCGTGCGGGATTCGAACCGTGGTGTCCGGCGCGGGAGGCTGGTGCTCTAACAATGAGGCTAAAGACCGCAGCCTCTAGCGTCATTTGAGATCAGGGGAGTGAGGTTTACATGCACAGCTCTTACCGGCCTACGTCCGTTACACATAGATAACAATACACAGGAGAACACATTAACAGAGACAGTATAAGGACAGTAACTAATAAGAATTTGCAATACACAACAAAACAGTTGTGGGAAAGGAAGTCCCACCTTTTAACTAAAAGAGGCAATTGTAGGCAAAATTTTCGCTCTTTTTGAATGAAACACTACCATACTAATCGCACTACTTCTGCAGTATGTATTGTATGTGACTTTCTATATATATGGAATCCCTTATTACATGTGCTAAAATGTGCAGTACTGTATCCCACAATGCAGTGTGCTTGACTTGACTTTTCATTTCGAGTGTAATGAATGATCCAGAGTCAATGTTAGTAGTGATTTGAAACATCTCCTTAAATTTTGATAGAGACATGGCCTGTAGTGCATGTGGTGAACAAATCTCTACACTCCCACCCCCCGTCCACCTGGAAGGCGATTGCGAATAGACCAAGGGGGGCATACCCACCCCCCACCCCCATGTTTAGGACGGTCAATATTCGATTGCAATGTTGAATTTTCCAACTGCAATGTTGTGTCATTTGTAAGGCTAAATGCATCAGCTGACAGTTGATGGCTACAAATTAACACATTACCTGAATAAACAAAGGCTGCTATATAAATAAATTGCTGCTCACCGCTGCTATCAGATTCAGTTCATAGATTAATAGTGTATGGAAGTGCTGATGCAAACTCTTGCGTAGCTTAGAAAGTTTACAGAGAAAGGCGGGGAACAAACGTATCTCTGCAATTTGAATGAACCTGTGATGCCCCAGGATATTTGAAATAACAAGGTTACGTCTTTGAGGAGGGACATGAATGGAAGAGGTTCTACTAATGGCGTGCTGTGTTCTCATTTTAATGTGTTGCTAACGTGTTGCATCAGTTGTCACTGCGCAGGTTTGTTTGCTAAACTGCAGGATTTGTACCTTGATGAAATTCTGCTGAACGAAATCATGCATGTGCCTGTGTTGTTTGTTTAGTAGTTCAGATGAAGAACAGGTTCAGCCTCAAAAACATGTTATGGTGATCCAGCCCTTTTATGAATAAGAAATAATTAGAATTGCTGTGTTGTTTTTGAGAACTGAAGTAGCTGTGTACTTAATGAAGTATTTTGTTTCTGTGTGGTCTGTATTGTATGGAAGCTTGTTTCTGCCACTGAATAAAAAATAAAAAAGGTAATTGCGTTTATATCTCGCAATTCTGACTTTTTTTTCAGAATTGCATGATATAAACTCACAATTGAGAGTTACAGTCAGAATTGTGAGATATAAAGTAGCAATTGTGTGTTATAAAGTCAGAATTGTGAGATATAAACTTGCAATTCTGAGAAAAAAAAGTTTTTATCTCACAATTCTGACTTTATTTCTATCAAGTGCGACATTATATCTCACAATTCTGACAATATAACTCACAATTGTGTTTAAATTTAGCAATTCTGAGAAAAGAAGTCAGAATTGAGAGATAAAAAGTCGCAATTTCCCTTTTTATATTTTATTTAGTGGCGGAAACAAGCGTCCATTGTATTGTTAAGTTATTGTAATGCTGAGACGTTTTTGAGGGGTCTGGAGAGAAAGAATTTTTGAGCTTTGTCCAATACTTGCTTAAAACAAAAAATAAAAAGAAGCTCTTCATAAGCAAATCAAAGGGCCTTAGAAGAGGTTTTTATCAACACAGACTCGACTTTATCTGCATCTTGTTGAATGCTGGTGTATCTAGAAGAGTCTGGCTTCACTGTATTGGGTGACTCAGTCCTAGTATGATGCTAATGGTTTTCCTGCGGCGGTCGCATCAACACCTATGTGCTGCAACCAGACTGCAACAATGACACGACGCCGAGAGCGTCACCTGAGCTCACTGTGAATTTTCTTCTTACATACCACCTATGAGTCATTTCTACCATTCCTGTGGCTTTCCATAGCAAGTGAAGCTTACATTGAAAACACCTCATAATTTCAGAGCTGGGATATTCACTTTTTCTCATTGTGTTGAATCACTTGAGATGCCAGGTGGCTGCCAAAAATATCATACACATTATATAGTCTACAGGTACACTTAGTACACTTAGATATATTATGACTTTTTTTTTCACAGTTGAAGAAAATTAGAATTTGGGTAGTTCACAAAATATATATATATATATATATATATAATATATGTATATCATCAAGATTTTAGTTTACAATTTAACTAGGGGCAGGTTGTCACACATTTTAAACATGATTATTTGTCAGGATGGGTTTATTTTTGAAAGCCAGATACCTTGAAGACTTGGCTAAAGAATAAAAATCAGATATTTTGGGGTATTTATACTATACTAAATTAAATCTGTTCATCATATAAAGTGATCGATATCTCTTCAGAAAATCTGGACTCCACTCAATTCATATAGATTAGTTTTACGATCTCTTTATGAACTTTTTGAAGCGTCAAAGTGTTAGTTGCGTGGCTGTCAATGGAGGGACAGAAAGCTCTCAGATTTCATCAAAAAGATCTTCATTTGTGTTTCAAAGATTAACGAAAGTCTTACGGGTTTGGAACGACATGAAGGTGAGTAATTAATGACAGAATTTTCATTTTTGGGTGAACTAACCCTTTAAAATACCTGGATGAACACAACATATTACACTGCAGGCCACTGCTGAACAAGCAATCAGTTCTCAACTACCATTTCTACTCAGAATGAATTCATAAAAAATCCTACAAGTTATTATATTAAGCAGTAGTGGCTCTGTAGCAATTGTCACACTGCCTAAGCCTGCATTTCTATATCATTTCAGCACTCGAGAATTAGTTAGGCTTATCTACTTGAACTTTCAAACACTATAAACATTTTCACACAAATACTTACACTGGCAAGACAAATAACGACGCAAACCCTGAAGTCTTGTTCTCAGCTAAGGTAGATTATGTGCTGCTGCTGTGTGGAGCATCTCCTGGGATACTTTGAATGCAGAGTAATAAAACTCTTAGCGTGCCTGTGCCAAGTTGGGACATCTGCTCACCTTATCACAGATAAGTGGGGGTTTGTCCCAGCATCTGTTAGAATTAATCCATTTTGCAAACACAGTTATCCTAATCTCCTAAATATGCCCCTTGCACATCAGCGACGCACAAGTATTGCTCTTTTTTTGGCATTTTCTTGTCTAATTTCATGTTAGGCTAAAAGGCTGAGCGTCACTGAAAAGCTGAAGCGACCAAAAAGGTAAGCCCGTGTTCAAAATGGCTCAAGCGCGTGGAGGCCTCTCAGCGTACCTACAATGTCTGTATGCATATTCATGAGGCGCCCTCTTCCTTTTGTTGCCTGCCTAGTCAGCAGTCACAAAACACATGGTGAGGGTTGGCAGTGCCTTGCCTAGGTAGAGAGGGGCGGTGGACGGAGGCAATGGCAGGAACCGGGACCTGTGAGGGCTGACTGACGTTTCCATCTGTGGCGAAGGCTGGTAATTATCGGGAAGAGGAGCGCCCGCAGCAGCGCGCCATCTGCTAAGGGGGAAACGGCTCAATGAGGTATGATCGGGCTCCGCAGCGCCGCCGTGCCATTGCCTGATTCTGACATGAGGGCCTCGCATCTGCTGCAGACGGGCCGCGGCCATGCCACACACACACATACATCCACGATCTGGGTGCGAGCATCTGACGGAAGGGAGGAGAGCAGCCAAATGCCCTCTGTGACCCAAAACTCTGTCTTCTTTGCTACACTCGATGCCTACTCAGCCTGTGCACCACACCACTTAAACACACTGAAGTTTCCACACAGCTGTGAGTTTTTGTTTGTTTGGCTGGTTCGTCTCCAAATGCTGTTAGCAAGTGCATTGGTAAAGCTATAAGGGATAAAAAATCAAAACAACTCTCTCAAACCTGGTGTGTTTTTAATACACTTTCGATTGCATGCAAACAAAAAAAGTTTACTTTTATGCATTTGGCAGACTCTTTTGCCTAAAACAACCATCACTGCATGCACTGAAAGGCATACATTTTATAAGTTCATGCATTCCCAGGGAATCATACTCATGACATTGGGTTTGCTAATGTTATGTTCTAGTATTTTAGCTACAGAAAATCAAGTGAATACAACAAGGTCAGTTAATGCAATAAAAGTCAGTGAGTAAGGTCTTCATTTTTGGGACATTCCTCACCAAAAACTACCAAATGTCTTTAGACACTGTGTCAAAAGTTTACACTTGGGATACTGGGGAATAGTCTACTCTGAAGGATGCACCAATACAGGTGTAACAGAGGCCAGCTAGTAAAAACTGTACAGGTAAACCTCACTCCCTTGCCTTCAAGATGTGGGTTGATGCTGGTTCGAATCCCATTCAGACCGATACGAGAACTGAACAGTTGACTGGAACTGAAATGAGGTTAAGGGGGGTGAGTGTAATGGAAGCCAGTTAGTAAGTATTGTGCAGGTAAACCTCAAGAAGCTCGCACAATAGCTACTGACTCTAGAGGTTGTGGTCATTAGCATCCTTGTTAGATCGCCTACTTCCCATATGGGTTGATGCTGGTTTGAATCTCAGTGTAAGCAGTGTGAGTAGGACCCGAGACATTGGTGTCATGACCTGGATGGGGTGAAGTTTAGGCAGTGAATGTGACAGAGGCCGGCTAGTAGGTAAACCTCACTCCCCTGGCCTCAAGATCACTAGCAATTGACACAAGTGGTGTGGTCTTTAGCATCCTTGTTAGCATGCCCGCATCTCCTGCAGAGATGGAAACTCGAGTCTGCGACCTGGACTTGAGTTGCACTTAAGTTCACCAGGTTGACACTGATTTAAATCCCGGGTGAGTAGGGCAAGTTACACAGCCTGCAAGCCTGTAACGAGAGCATTTGTGAACATCTTAAAATGACAAATGAGACACTCTGCAGTCTTCAGGACTACACTAATGTACCAAAACGACACATACATTGTTCCTTAGAAGACCTGAAATACAAAGCACAAGTCATATAGACCTAATCCTGTTCCTGGAGGCACACCAATAGTGCACATTTTAGATGTCTTCATTATCTGACCTATCCATTTCAGGTATTGGAGTCTCTACTAATGAGCTGATGAGTTGAATCAGGTGTGTTTGATAAGGAAGATTTCAAAAATGTGTACTGTTGACATTCCTTCAGGAACAGGGTTGGGAAACACTGATTTAAGATGCTTTTCCACCAAAATTACCCAGAACAATTTGTCCTAGGAGCTTTTTTCCCCCAGACTTGTTGCTATCTGCGTTTCCATCGCAGTCTAAAGTACCGTGAAGATTAAGCAAATAGTCCTATGACAAGCTTTCCAGTTCCCGCTGGATTTCGTCATCCACATATAAGCTTCATAAAGCCTATACCTCATCGTCGGTCTGTCAGTCGTATTTTTTAAACTCTATTGTTGATTCGAATAGCAAACAGCTCTTACTGCACGCACCTCAACAGACTTTTAAAAATGGTGGATGAAATTAAATGTTAAAGTCAACCAATCAAAATGCTGCATGAACTCAATGAATTAGCATGTTCAGCACCCAAGTCCCACCCCCAAAAGTTCCTGAACTTTAAAAAAGTACTACCTTGTGAGCAGGGACTTTCTGAAGGGAACATTTTTTCCCGGAACTTCATTTAGACCCTGGTTTCTGCGGTCGAAACACACCGAGTACCACCTGAAAGTCCTTAGTTCCTGGGGAAAGTTCCTGCGGTGGAAATGCACCTATAGACTACTTTTATGGTGATTTTTGTCCATTTTAGAGCTTGATGCCCTTTTACCGTATGGAAAATAGCAGTCTGGACGTTCTTCTAGCTGACTCCTTTTGAGTTCAACAGAAATAAAGAAGGTTGAATGGTTTTCAAACCACATGAGGGTGAGCAAATAAAAGTGAACAATCCCTTTATAGACTGAAACATGCATGAAACTGGTCATGGATAAGTAGAAGAGATGAAGGTGTGGATGTATGTCTGTCTTCCAGTAAAACAATGCAGATGTAACAGAGTGTTCATCTGTGGAGCACAGCATTGTGGGGCTCATGGATCCTGGTGATGGAGCTTTACAACACTTCTCCACCTGGCAGGTGCAAACTCCCCCCTTCTCTATCTGACTCTGATCGCTTTCCCCACACTGCCTGCAGACACACTAACATCCCCATTAACAATGAGCATGCTGTACCGGACTCCTCAGGGGGCCGCAAACCCACGATGAGGATCCATGATGTCCCAATGCTATTATCTATAAAAGCAGCTGCATATGTGCGTGAAACCCAGCATTTTCTATGAATTTATGGAACATGCATAACACAGTAGGTTTTCAGTGTTAAAATACAATTTAATATGCAGAGAAATTGTAAGTTATTTGAATGTTAATTTCTCCACAAAAGTATAAACACTGTGATACTATCAAAACATGCTCTTTTTATTTGATCAGACAAATATACCTTTATTAGCTCAACCAATGGTGTGATTTTGGGTGCATGGCTATCTGTTTGACTGACCAATAGTAAAAGGTATTGGGGAATCCTGTTTGATATTTTTGCAGTTCAGTTTGTTGACACTAGTGGCTCATAAATTACACACTTCAGCTTGAAAAAATGTATTTTCTTGTCACTTTGATTTTATTGTACAATGTTTCAGTGTCTTTCCTGTGAAAGTTATGGATGTTTGTGTTAACCCTTACAAAAAATACGTACTTCAAGTTAATTTTATTAAGTATAATTAATTATACTTTTAAATATATCTCGATCAAAAGATTCAATACAAGTATAGGCCAAATATACTTAGACTTTTCTGTCAGTATAGGTCAAGTATATACTTAAGTGCAATTTTAAGTATATTTCTGAGAAGTAAATAAAAAGTAGACAAAGTATACTTTCTTATTTTTTAGTTAAAAAGAAGTGTACTAATAGCACACTTGAATAAATGTCTTTTTCGTAATGGAAGTTCAGCTTCAAGTCACATAATTTTCGAAACATCTTTATCTTAATCTATATTTTTTTGTCTTGTTTTGCAGTAAGAATATCTAAACATTTTGAAAATATTTTAAACTTAAAAATTTAAAGTTAAATTTATGCTTAAAAGTAGAAAATAATGATTTGCCAATGGTGTAACAACAATAAACTTCAAATCTTATTTTAAGGATGACAACAAGATAAAAATCCTGGAAGAAAATAAGTTTTTGTGAAAATGTGAAAATACTAAAGATAACATCAAAATATGACATGCATATTTCCAGTTAAAACATGATTCGGTTTTCAAAAGCACATCTCTCTTTTTCCAGAAATGTCTTTTATTGTGCCTTGTTAAAATATAACTTTTCGAAACTTACACCATCTTTTTTTCTCTCTCTTCCAGGCTGCTACTTCCCTCTGAAATCTCTCAATATTGCAGGAGCTCTTTTCACCTTTGCGGGTCTGTGTTTTCACGCTGCACTTTAGTACTTCTGGTCCCATCTGTGGCTGAATAAAAGAGGAGGAAATAACCTAACTCTCTATCACAGGAATTTGTCAGACTGTTTGGACAGATTGGTAGAATACAAAATGCAGTGGGGAGCTCTGATGTGGTGATAAAGCGCTCCCTTTTGATCGTACTTTGCCTCCCCCCTCCACCACGCACATGTGCATGTCAAAGTCAGTTACATCATATACCGAGAGACAGGAAGCTAACCACCAAATTGACAGGATTTCTGTCCTGGTGTAGCTTTGAAATCGTTTCCCCTCGTTTTTGTCATTGTGAGAAAAGACAAGTTTTGCTTCTGATCAGTGCAGAGAGTGTTTTTTCTGTACGTCAAAGTGGAGAGAGAGAGACAAAACATGTAGTGCGGTGAGCAATAAAAAACTACCATTGAAAAACTATTTCCACATGAAACATTATTTCATAATTAACGTCTAAAACATTTGCTTACGAGAAAAAATTGGAAATGTGACTTTTCTCTTTTTGTTGGAGTGGCTTTTTAGATGTTGCCAGCACTTAGGAGAAATTCACGGCAGCATCAACAGCGGCCGTCTCCCCATTCAAAAGCATTAACTCTGTGCCATGTGTCTAACAAACAGAGGCCATTCTACAGCCCTTAATGACAAGGCAGGCGCTCCTCTTGCCTCCCTCTCCGCTGTTCAAATTGCTCTCCAAATGAAGTACAGCTGTGCCGACCAGGTGCTGCCATCCCTTTCAGAGAACAGGAAATTATCAAATCCCCAAATTCCTCAAACACAGCAAATGCCGGCTGCCTCTTCGTGTCTGTGGGCTCTTATTTGCGGCGGGTTGCGCGCCTCGTGTTGCCATGCGTGCACTATGCATAGATTACTGCAGCTCTTGTTGTGAGTGCTTTTGGTTCAGATTAGGAAGACTTTCCTTGGAAACCATAGAACGGGGGTTGGCAACCTTTTTCAACATGAAATACCGTTGTTTTATTTTTCTTGTTCATTGAACTCGTTAATTAGGTGCCAAGTAAAGAAGAATGTGCGTAGGCACCTTTTGTATCCATTAGTGTTCTTATTAGGGGCCAAGCACTGAAGGTGCATAGGCACATACTGTAATATTGTTGTTCTTGTTCTTGTTGTTCTTCTTCCGTTCTAGAAGCCTATGGCAGCCCATAGAAACAAAAGTAACAAAATTCTGATTCCTTGGTTTAAGACTATTGGTTCATAACTTTTATCATCATGAACATTTTTCCGCCATTTTGAATTTTCCGAAAAAAACTCCTCCTTGACCGTTTGTCAGATGTTCATGAAAATTGAAGCAGATCATTTTTAGACCATTCAGATAAAAAAAAAAAAAAGGAATTCAATTTGATTAGTCAAACCATTCTCAAATAACTTGAGAACAAATTCTATGAAGAACACACCAAAATGGACAATATCTCTGAAATTATTAACTGTATTCAGACCAAACTTGGTATGTATTATGACAACCATGACCTGAGGATACGTGAACAGTTTCGGCTCAGTGCCACATAATGGTCAAGAGATATGAAAAATTCAAAAATTCATAAACTACTTTTGTTTATAACTTCTGATCGGTTTTGTCAAAAATCACTAATACTGGGGCCTCATTTATCAACGCTCATATTTATAAAAACGGTCTTTGACGTGGAAAAGTGTTTAAAGCCACGTCAGGGTCTGAGCAGACGTACACACTTTTCATTGTCAGATTACTGCAGGTTTTTGGAAATCTAAGCTATTCTTGCAGCTCGCTAAGGATTCGGACGATGACTGTCGATCTTTTATATGTAAATGACATTAATTAGGTGTCATTTACAACGCAGGGAAGTGAAACCATTCAGCTGCGCGCAAGTTCAAGATCATTTGCGATTTATAGATTTCACATCTGAAAGAGAGGCGTACACTCGTTTTCTGTGTGTACGTTCATTCAATGAATCACACGTACGCACATCTGAGAAATGATCATAAGATCAAATTTAGGACAGTTTCTGTGCAACATTTTATAAATGAATTATTTGATTCATTATTATATTCATCATCTTTATTCTGCATTTTGAAACACTTATCTCCTCACTTATACAAAGTATTATTTTGAGAGCATGAAGCAGCAAAAATGAAGACCAAATTACAACAGTGGTGTGTGACTATCCTGCAGTTTACTTTTCCATTGTGTTGTGTAGATAGTTTATCTGTGCTGTGCTGCACAGTTCAGTAGAAGCATTTGGCATCCTGCACAGCTCATAACTATATATAACAGGCTGTGTTACTGAGGGAGGACTATAGCTCATCTAATATTAACTTTTAGTGCTTATGTGCCAGTAATGACCCAAAGGTTGCCAACCCCTTTCCTTCAACAGAGGTTTACAAACTAGTGTCAGGGCACATCCAGGGGTGCCACAAGGGGGTGCTATAAGGGATTCACAGTGAAAAAAATATATATTTTACACATACACAATGTATTTTTAGGTCTTTCGAAGTTAAAATGTTCACTTATTATTGTTAGTGAAATGGCTTTATTTAAAAATGATTATGAACAAATCTGATATCTCATTCTGCTTTCTTAGCTTTTCTAAAAAATCATAAGATTAATAGTGATTGTTTTCTAATGATAGCACTAGTTTTTAACAGCAAGTATCCTTTTGGGAAAATAAAAATGTTTCTAAGTATTACTCTCTGATATGTTTTCAACAGGATTTTCTAGATAATAGTTCAATTTGCTTCAGTACACTGATAATATAAAAGCAAATTATTCAATTTTTAGAAATATTTTTAAAATTCTGTTGTCTTTATAATATCACAATTAATATTTCTCTCACATAGTAGAAGTGGGTTTACATTAAAATATATAAATTTCTTTATATATCCTCATATAAGCTATCATCATATTTAGGGGGTTTTGGCATCAAAAAGACGACATTGACTGAATATGAAAAGAAAGCAAAACAAAGTTCATTAGCTATCAAATCTACACAATAACCAATTTGGCACTGATAAGTTTCATACACACTACAATAGACTATCTATTATAAACTGTGTTTTGATCATCTCATTAAGAAACACATCTGCATACATGTTAAAGTTTTTTATCCCATTATCTTGTGCTTTACCATTAGGACCAGCTTTTTCAAGTGCGCACTGCACTTTTCACTACGCCTGTGCTTGAAATATCGAGAGCAAACATCACTTCCCCCTTTTCATCCATCTGATGTGTATGCTCAGCTGTTCCAAAGGTAGAAAAAGTGCATGGCCTTGTGTGCAGGAGAAGTACAGCTGTCAGTGTCTCCATTAAAGTCCTTATTCATAATACACAAAGCATTTCCACAGCCTGGCTTCATATGTGCACCCCCAGCTGGTCTCCCACCCCAGGCAAATCCCATTCAGGCATTGTTCCAGCCAGATGTGCACTGCACACCATGGCCTCTGGGTCAACACATGTTAAAGGTATACAGGGGGACCATCGTATGCAATAGAAAGATGAAAATCAACCGTAGGGTGATACAACTGTCCTGATATCATTATGCAGAGAAAAAAAAACCCCTCATTAACTCTTTTCCCCACAATTGACGGAATTTTCCCTAATTTCTGACACAACTTTTCCCTGCTATATTGACAGAATTTTCCAAAAATCCATGTTTTTACTGTTATATGGTAGGGGGGTGCTATTACTCATCTTCTGAGTACAGAATCTCCGGGTCGAAACACAGGCGAAGAAGAAGCAGAAACAAGTGATAGAAGCATTGCTTATGCACATGTAAAATAATGCAATCATCAAACATTAAACCACATATAAATCAAAACTGCCTAACATTACTAAATGAAATGTCGACCCAGGAAGAGTTATAGGACTGTGCAAGCTTGATGGTGTTGATGGACGCAATCTACATGGTCTATGTTTTTAGTGATCTGAATCTGATCCGGACAAAGTCTTTGACAAAAATATGATTTTCTCAGCTTTTTGTTCAAAATGTTGCTTTTTTAGTGAAACTTACCCACATTCAAGTGTAGATAAAAAAAAAAGAATGTATGAAGCTTGAATAAAATGTTTTTTTGTTTGTTTGTTAAAGCAGAGGCTTTGTTCTTTATTTTGCATGTTCAGATGTTCATACAACGCCATTTTCAGAAAATTTGGGACATTTTGATAAGAAGCTGTGATTTTTTTTTTTTTGTTAATTCTCTTGAACCTTTATTTAAATGGCAAAGGTACAAAGAAAAGATTTCCAATGTTTTCACTGACAAACTTAATAGTATTTTGTTAAAAAAAATAAAAAAACAAGTTTTGATTTTGATGGCTGCAGCACACTCCAAAAAAGTTGGGATAGAGGCGCAATAAAAGTAAAAAGATTATAGAATATCCAAGTTAATCTCTTTTGAAACAGTCTGCAATTAGCAGGTGAACTGGTAATAGGTGATGGTATCATGTTTAGGTATAAACTGAAGATCCACAAAAGGCTTGGTCTTTGCAAGCAAAGATGGGTTATGGCTGACCACTTTGTGCCAAATTTCATGAGAGAATTGTCAAACAATTAAAAAAAATCACATTTCTCAGTGCAAGATTGCAAAGAATTTAGGTCTTTCACCATCTACCATACATGATATTGTGAAAAGATTAAAGGAAATTCAGAGAAATATTAGTGCAAATGGCATGGGTGACTTGCATACAGTATGTGTGAAGGTACCATTGACATAGTATATTGGAATTTTATAGAAACATACTACCATCAAGATGACATCTTTCCTGGGAAGCAAGACAATGCCAGGCCTCGTTCTGCATGTGCTACAAGAAAGTGGTTTCTAGACACTCTAGAGAGGATGTGCTTGACTGGCCTGCCTGCAGTCCAGATCTGTCTCTTATTGAAAATGTATGGCCCATCATGAAAAGGAGAATCAGACAATGATGACCACGGACTGTTGAGCAGCTGTCTTGTATCAGGCGAGATTGGGCAAAAATTCCACTTACAAAACTGAAACTGTTAGTATCCTCAATTCCCAGACAGTTGAAAAGTGTAATTAAAAGGAAAGGAGATGTGACGGTGGTAAACATGCCCCTGACCCAACTTTTTTGGAGTGTGTTGCAGCAATCAAAATCAGAAATAGTTTATATTTACAATTTTTTAAATTTACAGTAGTTTAAACTATTAAACAATAGTTTAAATTTACAATTTTTTTTTTTATTTCAGAAATCACAGATTTTTGATTTTATTGCATTTTACAAAATGTTCCAACGTTTCTGGAAATGGGGTTGTACTATCAGCAGCCATATCACCCTGCAGCCCAAGTCTAGTTGTCCACTGAAGCTAAGCAGGGCTGACCCTAGTCAGTACCTGGATGGGAGACCTCCTGGGAAAACTAGGTTGCTGCTGGAAGAGGTGTTAGTGAGGCCAGCAGGGGGTGCTCACCCTGTGGTCTGTGTGGGTCCTAATGACCCAGTATAGTGATGGGGACACTATACTGTCAAAAAGCACCGTCCTTCGGATGAGATGTTAAACTGAGGTCCTGACTCTCTGTGGTCATAAAAAATCCCAGGATGTTCTTCGAAAAAAGAGTAGGGGTTTAACCCCGGCATCCTAGCCAGTTTGGCCCATTGGCCTCTGTCCTTCATCATGGCCTCCTAATCATCCCCATATATACTGATTGGTTTCATCACTCTGTCTCCTCTCCACCAATAAGCTGGTGTGTGGTAGGCGTTCCGCAATATGGCTGTCGTCGCATCATCCAGGTGGATGCTGCACACTGATGGTGGCTGAGGAGATTCCCACCTTCCATGTAAAGCGCTTTGAGTGCTAAGAAAAACACTATATAAATATAACAAATTTTATGAAAATTAAAAGTTTTGTGAAAATGATCAAAAAAAAAAAAATGCCGGAAAGAGTTAAAAGAATTTATTTATATCTTGAAAAAAATTATCTGCCAAGTTGTGGTGACAAAACAAAACATGAAATGATATAATTTCTGAGGACCCCTGAAGACCCTCATGAGTGTGCATCAAGGTCAATGAGTCTAAAAAACATATCAGGTAATTTGACCTTTTTATAACACTCCAAGGTTAGTTCAGGATGCTAAATAATATTTATGAATTAATAATTGATGATATTTAAAAAAAAAAAAAAAAAAAAAAAAAAACATTTACTTAGGAAAATATTTGGAAAATGTAATGTTTTTAATAGCTAAGGGGCCTCATTTATAAAGCGTGCGTACGCACATTTTTGATCTTAGAGTGTGCGTACGCTTAAATCCACACTAACGCACATATTTATAAAAACGGTCTTTGACGTGGAAAAGTGTTTAAAGCCACGTCAGGGTCTGAGCAGACGTACACACTTTTCATTGTCAGATTACTGCAGGTTTTTGGAAATCTAAGCTATTCTTGCAGCTCGCTAAGGATTTGGACGATGACTGTTGATCTTTTATATGTAAATGACATTAATTAGGTGTCATTTACAACGCAGGGAACTGAAACCATTCAGCTGCGCGCAAGTTCAAGATCATTTGCGATTATAAATTTCACATCTGAAAGAGAGGCGTACGCTCGTTTTCTGTGTGTACGTTCATTCTATGAATCACACGTACGCACATCTGAGAAACGATCATAAGATCAAATTTAGGACAGTTTCTGCGCAACATTTTATAAATGAGGCCCTAGATGTGTACATTCACATTCAAAGTGTAAGGAAAATATACACCATGTGACATTTCACATGACTAGTCATTAAATTACATTTTTTCTTAATGTTATAAAAGTTTTCCAAAACCAACTTGTGCAGAGTACATTTCTATGTACTTGACACTTTTTTTTAAATATATATTTTTAAATATTTTTCCTTAATTTTATCACAGATAGTCATTTGTCAGATCTTGCACTTTCACTTACCTAAGCGCTGAGCTTGTGCACGTTTTCTCCTCATGTTTTCTTCTTTGGCATTTATATGCCTCTCTGGCACTCGTGCCAGGGTCAGACAATCCAGGTGGATGCCCGACTGATCAAGCCTTTTAACAGCCAGGATTACTGGGATCACAAGATGCGCCCATGCTGGCTTTTATGTCCCCTTGTGCAGTTGAGGACGACCTGAATCGGAGATGAGCAAACCCCTGCTGAAACCAGATAACCTCAGATGGGCAGTCTCATTCGAAGACTTGGCCTGCGCTGTGCCTCTGAAAAAGAACGCAGACTCTTTGAAATGCAGAGCTCCATAAAGAATTGAGAAGTAGGAGAAGAATCAAAGGATTGCGATTGGAAAGCAGAGAGCGAAAGTGATTCCTGAATTAAAGATGAGGAGGAAATGTGTCAGGTTCTAAATGCCAGATGAGAAAGAGGAAATCAATATGTTTTCACACACAAACAGAGACCATAATTCCTCTGGACATAATATTAGATTTATGAGCGACAGTGTATGATGCACGTAGAATCTGATATGGAGAATCTCGTATTCAAATGCGTTCGGCTGGTACACGAGTAATCAAACTTTCAGAAACGCATCTTGCTTATCGGAAGTCTTTCTCTCTTCTCTTTCATCCCAGCCAGAAGAGGACAGACAATGGCAGCAGTCCTTGTGAGATAAATAAAGGGGGGGAATATTGTAATGCGGTGCCGACAAAGCGTTCTGGTGATGGTGGCAGCTGATGGCTATTATGTCCAGGTGGCCAGGGTTGCGCCAAGGCTCACAGAAAAAGCCTCCCAGCTGCTGGGATTCTTCGCATGTCAATTAGGGGAAAAGGGAATGTGTGTTTGCAGGTTTCACAAGGACACACGGCACTCCATGTGTCACATTTGGCGAAAATGCAGAAAATTGCCATTGTGATCCTCAAACTACGGAAGGGGCTTCAAGTAATACAGGTGCTGCAAGTGATTTTTTTAATGGAATGCACTCAGAAAATATCAATATTACCTGACGGATCATTGGATTAGTGGTCAGGTTGTTTGTTGAGCGAGTCAGATGACATTGATGTACTTTCAGCCTGTCAATCATTACAGCTTGTTCACAGGACAGCCCATATATGGGAAGCAGGAAGTTTAAAGCCATAAGAAACTTCATAAGCAGGTGTCTATATAAGTTAATCATGTGAACACCGTTTTGCTAATGTTGCTTTTGTTTTGACAACTTTGACAATACTGAGAAGATGTGCTGTTGCTCTTGCTCCATCTTCTGTATCTTTTGGAAAGAGTGTTGAATTCTATAAAACGGTCAACTGAAAAATAAGAAGCCTCATTTTAAAGTAAACAGAACTGTTCCTAATGTTTCTACAACACCTGAATAATTACACGACTATAAAATTAAGCTTAAAAACAAATCCTCCATATAATTACATTAGGAAAGAGCAAAAACTGATGAGATGAGAAAATGGTGGAACAGCAACAGTTGCTAAATTAGGATTAGTCATAACTGTTTTTAAGGCAAGGCTTAGCAAAGGCTCAATTATAGTTAGATACTGTTCAATAGAGATGATCAAACTTATTTTTGTTGATGAAGGAAAACGGTCAATCCAATGTTTCTTACAGAATTCTCTTTATGTAGCAAGGGAGCAAGATGTGTTTTGGTCAATCGGATCACAAGTGAATGAGGGAGACACATTCCCGTTTACACTTGTGCTGTGTTCGAAATCGCCCCCTATACCCTCATTCACTATTCCCTACATTAGTCCACTAATATAGTCCACTTGAAGGAGTGAATGAAACGAGTGAGTGAATTCGGACACTGAGTGCGCCGAAAGGGCTGCCGATTTTGCATAGTTTGTGCTTGCTGTAACAAAACTGTCATTTAAAATGTAGCAAACTGGCAGCTCCAGTAGTAATGAATATTTATGTTAAACCCTGCCATGAAAACTAGCATGTACAAACCTTAATTAAACGATTTAATGATCAATTAAAAAGGAAATTATACCTGTATGATATTATACTGGATCAGCGCGGTTTGGAAAATGAATGGATGATTGATTCAACTGCGGGCGGCATCTCCTGGCGAGACGCGGGAATTCATTCAGCACGCGACTCTCACAGTGCATTATGGGTATTCTCTAGCCATTGAGCATGTATCAGTTGTACACTCGTTATTGCAGTGCATTGTGGGATTGAATGAGTGCACTCAACATCGTCCACTATGGTTTTGGACACCACTACAAATGGCTGTCCCCTCAAATAGTGCCCTATTTAAGGGTATAGGGGGCGATTTCAGACACAGCCCTGGTGTTTTAATCCGTCTCTTTTGTCCACTTTCAACCACTTCTGTCCTGATTTCTTCGAGGGGAGGGTCTATGGGCAGGTAAATGTATGGGCTTTTTCCAATCCGATCTCATGGCAATTTGTACGTATTTTACGAGGTGGTAAATTTGTACAAATTCGTACGACCTCACTCGTATGACCTCGCTCGTACGAATTCGAAAGTTTTTTGCTAAATCATATGTATTTTATGAGTTATGAATTCGTACAAATGACCTACCCCTAACCCCGCCCCTAAACCTACCCGTCACTGGGGTTTATCATATGAATTCGTACCAGTGAGGTCGTACGAATTCATACGAATTAGCTACCTCATAAACTACATATGAATTGGTCGTGAGATAGCGATGGCTTTTTCAGATCTTTCGATCTAATGGACAAAATAAGTGTGCGAAATTTACATATGAACACGACCAGAGATGACGGAAAAACATACGGAGAGCAGCAGCTTTCATCTCTGCTATGACAGCCGCAAGACCGGCCGAACACTGTGAGTGTGTGTTAGAAATCAGGAATAAGGAGAGAACAAATTAAAATTTCCTGATAATTTACTCACCCCCGTGTCATCCAAGATGTCCATGTCCTTCTTTCTTCAGTTGAAAAGAAATTAAGGTTTTTTGATGAAAACATTCCAGGATTATTCTGGTTGAAGGTCAAAATTACCAGACAATGAATATCTAGCGAAACGATCGGTCATTTTCTAAAAAAAAAATTAAAATGTACATGCTTTATATAAACAAATGATCGCCTTGCAAGTGCTTCCGCCAGACCGCACTTTTTGTATTCTTCAAAAAGCTTACGCTCTATGTCCTATGCCTTCCCTATGCAACCATTTGGGGCCAACTGAAGTCCACTATAAGGAGAATAATCCTGGAACGTTTTCATCAAAAGCCTTAATTTCTTTTCAACTGAAGAAAGGACATGGACATCTTGGATGACATGGGGGTGAGTAAACTATCAGGAAATTTTAGTTTGAAAGTGGACTAATCCTTTAAATGATCTGGCTCAAAAAAGTGTGATTTAAAAGTTATGTAAAGACACAATTACAAGAAAGTCACAATTTGGAGATCACAAGTCGCAGTTATTTATTTATTTATTTTCCTCACATACGGACTTTGGCAAACCAAGTAATGAAATGAATGTAATGCAGTAGGAATGTGAGCAGGAACTTGCTATGCATTTGTTTTTGCATGCGAATAAAATGAAATTTCTTTCCTTACGGCGGTGTAGATTCAACTGTAGGAAACAACAGGAAAATAACACTGGCTCACTATCTTACAGCATCAAACACATTTCAATGGCTTGCTTTCCCAAAGAGTGTACAATGCAAGTTCTCTTTCACCTTTGAATATCTGGTAAAGGTCGAAGTGTGCATGGATGTTAGCCGTTACCCTGCTATGCCTGCCATTTTAATAGCATGCACTGGGGTCAGAGGGCAGCGAGCGAGATTCAGTTTTCATACTCCGCATCGCACAGCCGGGTCTGTCGGTGTCTGTACGCGAGCTGCTCTTCGCATTCAGCCATGACAGGCCTGGTGTAATTGGCTCAGGGAGGTGAATCCATAATCGCGTGAGTGGCACGTTCCTCGCTACAATTTGACATCAAAGGTGAGGGAGAGGGTGCATGTCACAAGTTGCCATAAGGAGTAACCTTGTTAGAGGCCAGCACCGCACATGCGAGGTGTTTCTATTTTTGCCTTCAAATTGCGTAGAATATTTTGGGGGACTTAAATTTCTGGCTGCATCTGTTAATTTGTTGTATGAAAACACAAGCCGTTGACATAGGAAGCGAGCGGGTAGTTTTGCATATAGAAAAGCCCACACAGAAAGAGTATAGTTCCATATGGCCAAGCTGGACTTGTCTGTCTCCTGGCCAAGACATTTGAAAAGAAACGCGTCATTCCTCGGAAATTCAGTCTCCACTGCAGCACACAGATGGTTATTATGGAGCTCCACATAAATTGATTATGTTGGAAATTAACTGTTGCTGTCAAAGTCAGCCGCCAAACCTGTCCCAGTGTGTCCCTCTGCCCGCTGATGCATAGGATCCAGCTGATGAACCAGATGTTGCATCAAGCTCTTCATTTTAAGGTCAGCGCAGACGTGCTATGGCGGTCCTTACTCCTCATCTTGCTTTGTTTGGTGAGCTTGTTAGCCTTGTGTATTTGTCAAAAAGAGCTAATGTGAAAGAGTCAAGATTGAAGAGCAATCTGATGTCTAGTCTAGCAGATGTGAAACTATGGTGCATATTAGAGTATGCGAACATATCATCCCATCACTACTGTCTGTCGTTAATTGCTCTTGATATCATAGAAATGATTGTCACGCCTGCACATTTGAAATTCATTTACACCAATACACTCAGAAGCCTTTTTAAGTTGAGTATAGGCATGCTGTTTTTGTACTAGTCTTGCTTGTGGACCAGCTAACTATGCGGTGTACAAGCAAAGAATTCTGGTCAACCAGCATAATCTTTGTGGTGAAGCTAGTTGACCAAATATCTCTAGACTGTAAAAAAAGATGGACAACACACCTTCACTCTCTTCCATTGTAGTAACTGAAGCCGCCAGTGTGTCTATATGGCGCTGACATCTTGAGTCTCGAGTCTGCGCATAGTGAACTTCGAGCCCGAGTCTGCGTAGTAGTGAGCGCGAAGTAGAGCTGCGATATCAAGGTCCCGCCCAAACTCAGAACAACTCGTTATGTCGGCGTGAAATAAACAGTTATGGAAATGTATAAATTAAAGTTAAAGCTCCAATCACCTCGTGAAGATCCAGAAAAAAGTTAGTTAGCGCCTCAGTGACTCAGAGAAGCTGTCAATCTCAGCTGTCAATCATGACGTCACACCCTCGTTTAACTAAAACCAAACTTATTTAAAGAACGAACACTTGAACTAACACCAGCTTGATAAAAACTGCCTTAAATGACATAAATTGTCTTTGGAAAAATAATTAATATTTGAAGTGTAATTTTATTGTTTAGTTTGTCTAATGTCCCATTACATTTCATGGAGAGGGCGGGGTTTATGACCTATACTGCTTCCAGCTACCTGGGGGTGATCAAGATTATATATATATATATATATATATATATATATATATATATATACACACAGTACCGTTCAAAAGTTTGTACACATTACTATTTTAAATGTTTTTAAAAAAAAGTCTCTTATGCTCATCAAGCCTGCATTTATTTGATCAAAAACACAGAAAAAAAACAGTAATATTGTCAAATATTATTACAATTTAATAAAATGGTTTGCTATTTTAATATACTTTAAAATCAAGTTTATTTCTGTGATGCAAAGCTGAATTTTCATCAGCCAGTCTACTCCAGTCTTCAGTGTCACATGATCCTTGATCCAGAAATCATTCTAATATGCTGATTTATTATTAATGTTGGAAACAGTTGTGCTGCTTAATATCTTTTTTATAACCTGTGATTTTTTCAATATTATTTGATGAATGAATGAAGTTAAAAGAACAGCATTTATTTAAAATAGAAATATTTTGTAACAATACATTACCGTTCAAAAGTTTGGGATCAGTATTTTTTTTTCTTTCTTTCTTTTTTTGAAAGAAATTAATACTTTTATTCAGCATGGATGTGTTAAATTGATAAAAAGTGGTAGTAAAGAATTATATTGTTAGAAAAGAATAATTGCTCTTCTTTTTAACTTTTTATTCATCAATGAATCCTGAAAAAAACAGGTTCCAAAAAAAAAATATTAAGCAGTACAACTGTTTACAACATTGATAATAACTAAGTATCAAATCAGCATATTACAATGATTTCTGAAGGATCATGTGACACTGAAGACTGGAGTAATGATGCTGAAAATTCAGCTTTACCATCACAGGAATAACTTATATATTAAAGTATATTAAAATAGAAAACCATTTTAAATTGTAATAATATTTCACAATATTACTGTTTTTTTTCTGTATTTTTGATCAAATAAATGCAGGCTGAATTTAATTCTAAATCTTAACCGGGGTTTAGAATGATCCAGGGTTAACTATTTCAAGTGTGGAAAGCCCTTATACGTCAATATTGTACGTTTCAGTGTGTATGAAAACGTAAGTTCAATCATGACAACTCTCTGAAGATTGTTAGCATTGTAATGTATATGACAATGTAAATGTATTTGATCTTGGTGGAATAGATCTGCTACGCTGCTGCTGAATTGCTGCTGCTTTAGATTATTGCTGTTTTTGTAGAGCAAGTATAGGAACTTGCTACTGCCAATACATACGCTGATACGCTGCTACGAGTAAGACATAGTGCTGCTGCACAAATAGCATATATCAATAACCCATAGCAGATCTATACTGGATGGAGCTGGGGAAGGTGGAGGGTTTTAGATGAACTCTGAAGTGCGCTGCAAACTGCTATAGTGAATAATAACCAGCCGTTTAAATGTGTGAGCAACAAGCTCATTGGCTGCAGAAGAAACGTGGACCAATCAACTTGTACCAAGTAGTTAATGCTGTAATTATCATCAGCTTGCGTTAAGGACCCAGCAGCCTGTGCCATCTAGAGTTTCATGACTGAACTATGCATTAAAATGTGTGATAGAACCACACTTTACATAAAAATACATATAAATACTGAGAGATCACGTTGGGTTTGGACATACTGGCAGTCCAATTGGTTTAGCTAATAATGACATGTTGGACCACTCAAAGAAATAAGTTAATGTTGAAAGCAACACAGTGTTTAACTCATGAGTCTTTTTTACATTTAGCTAAGGCAGGAGAAAGTATTTTAGCATTGAAAAACATCCACACAGCAGCTTTAAAATGCAGTCCACCCATCTATTCATACATCAGTGGAGGAAAATACCTTCAAAACACTGAGTCTGTCATGAAAAGAAAACGTTTCTTGTCAGTGTTTCTCCTCCAAACACCTAAAATATCACAGCAAAGCAGCCATCTGCAGAACACATTCCAGCCTTTTAGTGAGCATGCCTTTATCTCTGATTGGGGAGCGCAGGCTACACTCGGGCGCATGAATATGGATGCTGTCAGGTGTAAAAGAGTGGGGCTCTGTGATGCAGTGCTGTCTGTGACACATCCTCTGCTCAGCTCCCTGCTCCAATCACACCCCAGATGTACCAGGACTGCTGCTGCTGTCACTCAATCTGCGGCCCACAGAGTCTGCCAGCAGCAGGAACCTCGGTCCATACCGCCCAGCTCTGACAGAATAAGACACAAAGAGCCGTCCTCAGTTTGGGTTTCCAAGAGCTACAGGGGTCCCCTTTTAAATGAATTAGAGGGAGATGTTGATAAAATTAAGCTTTAGTCATCATGGAAAATCATTCGGTGTTTGTTGTCACAATATTATCTAATATAAAAGATCTTTTTTCTGTAGTTTGCTGATAGGAACTTTATTTCAGGGTTAGGTTCATAAATATGAATGATGTACATATGAATGAATACAGTATATGCCTATTTCCAGTGTTGGGGAAAGTAATGCATTACAATATGATGTTACTCCCTAAAAAAGTAACTAATTGTGTTACTTAGTTACTTTTTATGGAAAGTAATGAGTTACATTACTTTTGCATTCGTTTTTCTCATCTGGGCTGGGCTGTTAAAAAGTAACCTAGGTATTTTGTTGTAAATTTAAAAGTAATGCATTACTTTACTGGTTACTTGAAAAAAGTAATCTGATTACATAACTTGTGTTACTTGTAATACGTTACCCCCAACACTGCCTGTTTCTGCCTCAAAGTAAAGAAAATAAGAAGGTAATTACAACTTTATTTATTGTAATTGCTACTTTGTTTCTCATAATTGCGATTTTATATCTCCCAATTCTGACTTTAAATAGTGCAATTGAGACTTTGTTTCCTCATAACCATGAATCACAACTGAGATTTTATACTTGCAACTGAAATTTTATACCTCACTGTGCGGCTTTATATCTTGCAGTTGTGACCTTTTCTAATAACTGCGATATCTCCCAATTGTGACTTCATATTTTGCAACGTGATTTTATATCTCACATTATGTCTTAAAATTTCACAATTGCAACTTTGTGTCTCATAATTGCGACTTTGTCTCAAAGTTGAGACCTTGTTTCCCCATAACCAGGATATCTCACATTGCGACAATTACAATTTTATATCTCAAAATGTAAATTTATATCCCAAAATGCAACTTTTTATCTCACAATATGACTTTATATCTCAAAACGCGACTTTTTATCTCACTATACGACTTTATATCTCAAAACGCAACTTTATATCTCAAAATAAGAATTTATATCTCAAAACACAAGTTCTCACAATGCGACTTTATATCTCAAAACGCAACTTTATATCTCAAAATGCCACTTTTTATCTGACAATACGACTTTATATCTCAAAACGCAACTTTATATCTCACAATATGACTTTATATCTCAAAACGCGACTTTTTATCTCACTATACGACTTTATATCTCAAAACGCAACTTTATATCTCACAATACGACTTTATATCTCAAAACGCAACTTTATATCTCACAATGACTTTATATCTCAAAACACGACTATATATATCTCACAATATGACTTTTTATCTCAAAACATGACTTTATATCTATCTCACAATATGACTTTATATCTCAAAATGCGACTTTTTATCTCACATTATGACTTTAAATTTCACAATTGCAACTTTGTGTCTCATAATTGCAACTTTGTCTCAAAGTTGAGACCTTGTTTCCCAGTAACCAGGATTTTATATCTCACATTGTGACAATTGCAATTTCTTTTCTCAAAATGTAAATTTATATCTCAAAATGCAACTTTTTATCTCACAATGTGACATAATCTTGCTGTTATGACTTTATCTCTCATTTAATCTCTGAATTGTGCCTTTTTATTTCCAAATGGGACTTTATTTCTTATTTTAAACTTTATCTCATAACCATTTTTTTTTTTTTTTTTACCCTTAGGTGGAAATGGGCTTCGATAGCAACAGTCACCAAGACATATTGAACGTACACTTTTCATTTACCGCTAACCCAACTCATCTGCTGTGACTTTTCACATTAAAAAACAATTTATGAACTCACGTTTCCTTCACTTTTGCTCACAGAGATCTGATGCCCTTCTTCGTAATATAATTTTCACTCGACATCTGCAGAAAGTCACCTTGTTGTGACATTGTCATTATTTAGTCTCTATTTGCAGTTTTTGTCTACCCAACATCTTTGAACATGTAACTGTATTTCTTATTTTAAACGTTGTCATAATAATGTTTTTTATTTTTACCACCAACCCATTAACACTTAAATACCTCTGCTGTATATCTTTTCATCTAAACCAATTTATGAACTCAAATACTTTTACTTTTGCTTACAGAGATCTCAAAAGATAAAGTAATTTTATTTTGGCTTGACAGTCACCTTGTCATGACCTTGACTATTAAGACTTATGAAAGCAGCTTCTCTTCTTGCATCCTTGACAACAATTCTGCAATAATTTAAGCGTATAATTTGTGGCTTTCTCGAAAGTTTGAAAAGCCATTTTAACACAGTTTACAGAAGTTGATCTCACCCATAATCCCTTTGGTTTTTTTTTTTTTTTTCATACTGCTTTGTGAATCACCACCGAGGATACGGACGTCTATTTATTGTGTGTATAAAAAGATTAGAAAAAGAAGCTTTCTTTTCTTTTTTTAATGCGATGTTAATGGGATGCGACACAAAATATGAAACATAAGTAGATGATGCTCTGCAAACCCAGATGGGGCCATTTAGCCTCTTTAAAATATATGAGAAATTAAACATGCTTGTAGGGGAAAGAAATGTGCTTATCTCATTTTACAAAGCACTCCTGTAGAATATCTGCTAGTATCCAGACGAATGGAAACAGAAGTGAAACAATGTCGAGATTTTGGAGCAATGTGCACTCATTGTTGCCTGAGTTAGATTAAAAATGAGAGGGGGATGAGGGGAGGGAGGTTGGGGGGGGCGTGTGTATTTTTCAGTGATTCATACCCTGCTGTAAAAGGCAAAACTCTCAATTCCACTATATCAGAACCAAACACCTTGGCTGATAGACGCTGTGAGGTGGAAAATAGCGAAATGAAATTTTCTGTGCTTAAACGGCGAGAAAAGAGGAAAAAATAGAAGAGGGGATATTCTCCAATCACTGCGCCGCCATCCCTCTTTGTCCTGAGAGGCCTGTTTGCCATTCTGCACGATTAACAATATTATCTGTACCTGCCCGCGTCTGCCGGCAGGCTGCATGCCATTGTGTTCTCGTCAGGGGTGAGCGCCTCGGGCCTGGCGTGACACTGACGCTGGCCCGTCAGGTGCCACGGGGTTGGCTTCTCCCAGGTGGGACCGCGCTGGCATTTTGACCGACTCTTCGCAGGGAGGGGGTGTAGAGACCCCCGGCAGGACACTCCTTCAGCACCTGCCCAAAAAAGGTGTATGTGTTTGGGCAGTAGTCCCAAAGGGTGTAGCATTTGTACAGTGTGTACAGAGCTCCATCTGGCTCTTCTGTCTGGAACAGAAAAGTGTGCAATGAGCCACTCCTTTTGTGTTTGATGAGCATTCGGATTCATTTATAGGTGTTTCTGTTTTACATAGTTTCAGCCTGACAGTCACTGACGGTCAGATGCATATCACACACAAACAAATCGCAAGTTCCAATCTCGGCTGCCAGCTATGCATTTTCCGCCAGGCAGGTAGATTTATATCAACGTGCCAGAAAAAAAAAAAAAAATTTAATCAGCGCTTCTGATGAGGAACATCTGTTTTCAAATTTCAACGTCAAATTTCTTAACATTGAATCTTTAAAAGAATGTTTAAGTGTTTAGTAGCCAGAATATGTGACATGCTTCATCAGATTGAGTCACTTTGAGTGATTTTGTGTTTTATGCAAAATCTCTTTTTCGAATTATATATTTATTCTGCATTGCTGAGATATCACAGCTTAAATATTGGCTGTCATAAAACATTGTTCATAAACTCTAAAGATATTATTTATTAATCTTTAGTTAATAAAAATCCAGCTGTTCATTGTTTGTTCATGTTAGTTCAGCATCATTAGGGCTACTATAGTCTCTAGTGTCACATGATCCTTCAGAAATCATTCTAATAGGCTTATTTGCTGCTCATGAAACATTTCCTATTATTACCAATGTTGAAAACTGTTTAATATTTAATATTTTTGTGAACTATTATACTTTTTACCTTCTGCAGCTCCAATGCAAAGCTGCAAGATAAAATGTGCTGTTAAAACAAATCTCAAGCTCTCTCTTTCAAAACCTGGGCAACACAGATCTCTCTAAAAGTACTTTGATCAATTTAAAAAACAATACTCTTTCTCTGTTTCTACCTTTTCTCTCTCTTTCTTTGCCCACTCTTCTATTCACACAGAATAATTGACTCAGCTGCAGTCTTTGTGATATAATAACCAGTTCACCTCACTGAATAACATTTCAGAAGCTCAGCCCCAGAATAAAGCTAATTGTTCCTGAAAGAAAAGGAGAGAGCCGTGTGTGTGTGCGTGTGTGTGTGTGTGTGTGTGAGCAGTGATAAGAGTAGACGCGACACACTCTCACTGCAGGCCTGTGTGTGTGCTGAAAATGACATTTATCTTCACAGTGAGGCCTGGCCCTCCCTGTATGCCCATATAAAAGGAATAGGCTCCAAGCCACACTGTATTTTTTCTTTTTATTATTACTTTTCAATAACTACAAGGTTTCTTTTTCTCTCCCTGCAGGCCCAGTCTGGGATCCTGCTGAGCTCAGATAGGCAGTGTAATATTCACAGAACCTCCATTTTCTTTCTTCCCCATGAGCACTAGGGTTATTTCACCATACAACTTTTCATTGTTTTTCTGAGGTTTTTTTTTTTGTTTTGTTTTAAAGCACGCTTGATGGATATAAAGTTAAAAGTCCTTTATAAGTTTTTTATCATTAAACCATTCTAGAACTTATATGTTGTAGCTACATGGTCTTCAATAACCCACCAGTAATATTTGTAACCAACATTTATTTTTTATGGGTTTAAAGGATTAGTTCACTTTCAAATTAAAATTAGCCCAAGATTTACTCACTCTCAAGCCATCCTAGGTGTATATGACTTTCTTCTTTCTGACAAACACAATCAGAGAAATATTAATAAATATCCTGATGCGTCCAAGCCTTATAATGAGTGAACAGAGTCACGAGTATGAGCTGAAGAAAGTGCATCCATCCACATCCATAAATGTACTCCAAACGGCCAAAGGCCTTCTGAAGCGAAGCAATGCGTTTGTAAAAAAATATCCTTATTTAACAAGTTATGAAGTAAAATATCTAGCTTCCGTCAGACCGCCTTCCTGTATTCAACTTACAAAAAAAAAGGAACTGGCATTGCGTCAGTTAAGCTTTTTCCATAAGTAGAATAGGGAAGGCGTAGGACGTAGCGAGATTGGGGCCATTTTCATTCGAAAGTGAACTAATCCTTTAAATGGTCTTAAAAAGGGCTTTTCACACTTGAAATATTTAACCCTGAGTCATTCTAAACCCCGGATAAATGGAATCCTGGGTTATCTTACTTACTGCTCATAATTTTCCCGGGGTTAACAATTAATCCTGGGTATTCATAAGCTGACGTTTCACATTGTACATTCCTAAACCCATGGGATGACAAATCTATTTGTACAGTCAATCACAAAGCTCTTTCACGTTTTGAATGTTTTGTATTTTCACAGCATTCACGCTGAAAACCAATGCTGCCACTCAGTGGGCGCATATACCCTCTATTGCCTACTGTATTATACAGTTTATACTGAATGGACATTTCGGACTATAAAGGTAAGAATGAAACGGTCTCTCAAATTGTTGTGTTTTCTGTCAGCATTTGGCATTTTTCCTCTTAAACGCTGAATTTACTTTTTATATATAATGTGCAGTGTTTCCGTAACTGTTCAAAGCAGGCAAAAATGAGTACGCGATTGGTTGTCTGTTGCTAAGTGTCTCGCTGTAACACTGCATCGTTTCACACTGTACAAGTTTGGCACCGCAATGCGGGGTTAGAACGACGATAACCCGGGGTTAAGCGCAGTGTGTGAAAAGCCCTAAGAGTTGAATTACTGACCATAAATGAAAGAGCAGATGCATTTGATAAATGATGTTTTACAGCCACTATATTTAGGACATTATATTATATTATATTTTTAAAAAATTATGCATTGGGTAATTTACTTCCCTTTTTTTTAATTACTGACAGGACGGTTTTTGTGTTTTTTTACACTAATACAACAAAACGAAGCTCAAAGAATATACATTCATCAATAACTAATGCTATGTCTACAATACTGTTCAAAAATTAATCTTATTTCTTATTATTATCAATGTTGAAAACTGCTTATGTTTGAGGAACAGTGATGCTTTTTTTTTTTTTTTAGAATTCTTTGATGAACAAATTCTAAAAAAAAAGCATCATTTATTTGAAATAGAACTTTTTATAACATGTTTTACTGTCACTTTTAATCACTTAAAAGCATCCTTGCTGAATAAAAGTATTAATTTCTTTAAAAAAAAGAGAAAAAAAAAAAACCCAACTGACCCCAAACTTTTGGACTGTAGGTATTTTAGACTGATTTTCATTCTCAGACAGTGATGGGAAATGTGGTTTTGGCGTACAAATCTGTAGCCTCATAAACCTGCTAAATGAGAAGAATTTTATGGCAAGTTGTATAGCTGTTCTTCATTAACAGTACCAAAGATGAGTACATACTAAATTGTAGTCAACTTTAACAATTAAAAGTTAATTATGGCCCATGCCAGCTGGCTTTTGCAATGATTTTTTTAATTGGCACGCCCCCAACTCAAAGAAAATCTGATAATTTGATAATTACGACATTGTGATGGCATTCATTTTTGCTCATCTCATATATAGCCTACTATCCTCCCAATATTATTGTGTCACAAGTTACACAAGTCCTTTATTGGGCATACATCCCAAAAAAATGAAATAACATTCACAGCTATATCACAGAATAAGGTACCTAAGAATACTGAACAAAATATAGACTTCAAAAAACAGTGATTCTTTTTAACCTGTCTTTTAATCTGCCAAATAGGAGGATCATTTTTTTGTACAGTCTCTACTTTTGTTTTCCCAATGTAATACCATCCACATGGACATTCAGTAGACCAAATGGCTAGTGTTGCAGCTTAATAATGTTGCCTGAATGAAAGTATTTGTTTGAACATTTTATAATACTACAGTTGGCTCATCCAGGTCTTCTTTTTTGTTGATGGGAAATATCTCTGGACCACTTCATCTCAGATATTGGAAGCTCTATTCATGCCTATGGGGGATTTGGGAAGATGTCCCTGGAGGTGTCATGCTTCTGTTGATTTCCTAATTTTCTTTAATTTTTTCCTTTTATTGCTTGTCTACTGTATCACACAACAAAACATGTCCAGTTGGAAGGGACCCTAAGTGTTTTTTTTTCTTCGGCAGCAGGTCTCATTTGGCTTTATGATATGCATTTCTTACTGTTCTTAGTTATTGGAGATAAATTCTTCGCTCCATTTCTTTTGCCCTCTTGTCAAAGTCAGTCTTTGTATCTCACATCCGTTTCAGTCTACGGATCTGACCTTGTGGGATGTTCCCAGTTTCAGAATGGATGAAAAAAATCCCTCTGGGAAAGGGTTTTATCTTATCCCACTTTCTGAAGTTTAAGATGTTATAGTTAGCTGTAAAGTAGGTTCTCATTGCCTGAAGGAAGATCTAATATTGGAAAAGAAATGGATTGTTCTTCAACGTCTATTCTGTCATTTACAAAATTAACTCTGCAGGGGGCGCTATTTCTGGTCTCAAGTCTAAAAAAATGTGCAAACACATCAAGTCATTTTGTATGATAAAATATTATTATTATGATGTTCTAAAGATAAAAAGCACATCCATAGATACTAAATGTGTATGTTTAATTGAGGAAATTAATTTTCTGAGGAATATTGTCTTGAATAAAGAAAAATCCATATAAAAACTTGGTAACGCTGTATTTCGATGGTCCACTTTAGACAGTCTACTAACTATAAGTAACTTTCCAACTACGTCAACTTATTCTACTAACCCAAACCCTAAAGGCCCGTTCACACCAAGAACGATAACTATAAAGATAACTATAACGATAACTATATTTGCGTTCACACCAACAAACGATAACGCTGCTGTTTTAAAGTGTGTATGTTTTTGCTTTTTTTGTTGCATTTACATGACTTTAACCAGCAGGTGTCCTCAGCATGCTATGTTTCGAGTGAATAGCTAGTGTAATCGATCTAATCTAACAGTGAACTTAGCTGACGAAGTCAATATAGTGGAATAAAAACAATGGCTTTTTCACTGCATCTTCAAAGGAAGCAACACAATGTTTTCGAAACTAGCGCTGGATAACTGTTACCTGAGGTAATTTTTATGTTACACTGTTTGCTAGCCTGGCATAATGATGATCTCATTGTTGATACTTCTAACCTTTTATTCTGAGGGTATGACCGATTGTTTTCCATATATCCATTGTCTTTAAAATATCCTTGAAAAGGGGAGTTGACTTGTCAAAAAGTGGTGGCTTTTTCTGGACCTCGGCGATTAACTTCTCCGCAATGTCGTCTGCCATTTTAAATGTGCGAGCCCTTAAATTACAACAGATTCTGATTGGCTGTCAGTGTTTTATCGTTCTACAGCTGGGGAAAAAAATCATTCTGAAAGTGATCCCAACGATATCGTTTCTCCGTGTCTTTATCGTTATAGCTGTGGTGAGGACAGTGCTAATCTTTTTTATTTACAATTATTAGAACGATTTTTAGAACTGTATCTTTATCGTTATCTTTATAGTTATCGTTCTTGTGTGAACGGGCCTTAACACCTGACCCTAACATAACAGTCTATTACAGTCTACTAATACTCTAATAAGAGTTAGTTGACATTTATTGCAAAGTTACCTATAGTTATAAAGTGAAACCAAAAACTTTTGTTCATTTTCAAAAATGTTGCCTATACACTGAATAAAGTGGACATGATAATAGCAAATAACTTACAAGGCAGATGAATTGTCGGAATTTGCTTAATATCAAATGCTGCAATTGTTTTAACTGTGCATATGGGTGCAAAACTGTATCCTTTAGATGAAATGGGATTTTTAACTGTATGGCCTTTATCATCAATTGAAAAGTGACTATTCTGGGGATTGAGTTCTTTTGGATTGTATTTGACAGCCACAACTGATACTGTACAAGTTAAAAGGTCTTCATGAGCACTGGAACAATTACCGGCAAATGTACAAGTTGCTATACAGCCTTCAACTTTTCAGAAGTTGAATATGATAACTTGAACAGACAGATGTTGTGCCCCCAGCATCCATATGCTCAAAAGTTGAGGACGATGAGCTGTCTTTCACTATTTCTGCAATGCAGATTTGTATTTGTATCCAAATAGGCTGAATGATGTTGTGCAGCTGCTTATATATATATATATAATTTTTGTTTTTTATGTTCTGAACAGAACGTTGAAACATCCCAACGCTGTATGGCCAAATGATATGCAAACTATGTTTCTCGGCTGGATAAAGCAAACCAGCTTCTTGCTATGAAAGTTTTGATGGATGAGGAATGCAATCAATGCGGTGACATACAGAAGCACGCCCGAGTCTGTTATATTGATGCGCAAACAAATCACGTAATGAGCGCTCGTGACGCGCTGGTCGCACATTGTATTTATGCACAGACACATTTCAGTACATTCACGTTGTTTTCACACACATTCAGGATAATGTTTGGATTTGTCCTGTGTATGTTGCTGTGTACTTTAGTATATATGCAGGTCAAGGCGGTTGGTTTAGGTTTTTTTTGGCATCTCCATGTGGTCCTGTTCAGTGTCGCAACTTGACTTGTCTGAAATGTAAACAAGCTCTTTGCTGTTGCACAAACATACTATACACTGTGAATTCTGAAAGTTTTTTTTTTTTTTTGCTGTGATTTTTTTATGGGTGCTTTGGTGTACATAAATGTATGAATTATATGAAATCATATCATTTGGTTATTTGGTGTCCTTTGGGAGTCTGCAAGTGTCCTTTTTTGGAAAGACTAAATTTACCTTAAAAAAAGCAGAAAAATACAGTTTTGTAAAAATCACACTTCAATCTGATGGTTTACTTTGCTGGATATAGGCAATGATGGCAAAATGGATGTGTTAAACAAGATAAATGGCTTAATTTCACGATAAGTGTGTGATTAATCGTGATTAATCGCGATTAAGGGTGCGCGATTAAAAAAAATGAATCTATTGACAGCCCTAAAATAAATACATGTATTTATAATTAGTCTTGATTTACTGTATGAAATAGCAATAAATGAAGGGTTTTAGATTTTTTTTTTAGATTTAGATAGGTTGTAGTCTACTTAAAAAATTTGTCATGCAGTAGCCCCAAACTAAATATTTTAATTAAATTCTATTAATCCAAATTAGTAATCAAGATTACAATAAAGGACAAATTGTTTAAAGTCATAATGCAGCCCTAGCTAGTAGAGGTGATTTCTGCACATATAAAGAATGAATCCATTTTACATGACCAGTTACGCCATGATATAAACACATTTGCCAAATTCCAACATCATATTACTCCCATTATCTTCCTTACATAGCCTCTTCACACATGCATCTATACAGGAGAGTATTATGCAGTCACCTTGCAGTCTGTGCTGAGATTACAGGTTTAAAGCATTTGCAAGAACATCAGTCTCTGTCTGTCTTTGAATATTTGAGGTGTGAGTTGAGCACCTGTGTGTGTGTGTGTGTGTGTGTGTGTGTGTGTGTGTGTGTGTGTGTGTGTGTGTGTGTAGACAGCTGTGAGTGGGGGAGGGGGTGCTGACACTCCTGAGCTTGCTCACAGCAGAGTGGGAGGTGTGAGCAGGAAGTACCGCCCAACCTGCTCTCCGCCCAGCAGTCCAACCCCCTCATATCCCAAACTGGATACCATGGGGGGGAGAGTTTCACCGGCAAGGTACCAGTTTTGTCTAAACTTCAGGTTCAGGTGAGGACTGCTTATAGGAGAAGCATCAAATATAATATAATGTATTGCGAAGATGAATGTTGGCAAAACCTCCCTTGATAACATTTTTTAATATCTTTGGCAGAGATGGCCTTTCTTAGACTTTATTTTAAGCGATTGTGACTTTATATCTAACAATTACGACTTTATGTCTCATTATGTAACTATTTAATAGCTGCGACTTCAGCTCAGATCCAACAGTCACTTTCCAGCTCAACCTATAGTAATAGTTTGGGGCGTGGCTACTGTAGCAGGTGGAGCCAGAGGGTGTTTAGCCAGTGTGGGACCAAAATTTTCTGCATTTAAACCTTCAAGGATTAAACAGGTCATGAACACATCAAAGCGGACGGGGTATTGAGATATTTCGCGCTACACTGGACACTTCAATACAATTCAGCATCATTGTTTTGAAAATCTACTTTTTTTTTAATTGTGTTAGATGCCACTAGTGTTGCAGAAACTACATACTTCAGTTGCAACACTATTTAACAATTGCGGTTCTTAATTTTTTCTCCCAGTTAAATCCACTAAATGTTATGCCAAAGAAAACTTTGTGGCGATATTGGATATTTTCTTTATTAGATGGGCCTAGTATGACTGCTATGTGTAAAATAGCATCACATCTTTTTTTACGTGGCATTGAATTATCTAACTTTTATAAGCTGGTTCTTGGGGTTCTTGGCCTTTACCGACATGGCATTTCTTGACCATGGAGGTCTGGTGACAGTTCAGAGCAGTGATCTTCCCCTCTGTTTTCCTCTCTTCTCTCTTCTTATCTTTCCACACGCCAGAGCTTTCAGGGGCTGCAGGAGTCTGCACGGCAGATGGGTGCCTTGCTTTTACATCTCACTTGAGGGATGGAAAAAACAGTGCAATCTGCGACCCACAATGCAGCATCAGCAGAGCCGCGCAAACGAAACAGGGAATCGATGCAAGGGCACAGCCCAGATTCTTAACAATCCCTTTGAATCCCCACTTCCCCCTGCCCGTCCCTTCAAAGTGTGCCCAATGTTTTATTTATCCGACGGAGGAAGGAAATAAAGAGCCCAGCACAACAGAGTACCCCTTCTGTTTCCTGAAAAAGTCGGCCGTTATCGAGAACGAGGGGAGGGACAGTGGGGATTCGCACATGTCTTTGAGAAAGAACTACAAATCCCAACAGGCTCGGTGGTGGAAACGGACCAGCTGTCCACGGTTTTGCAGATCAGATCCCGTTGTCTTGATTATGAAATCACAAAATAATGAGGAGTAAAGTGCAGGCATGAGTGTTTTCTCCTTTGTTCTTGCTTTTGACAGAAGTTATTTTTCTCCCGTTGCCTCCAAGCTGTGGTCTGCGGTTGCCAATGTTTGGTGCAGGACTGCATTTGTTCCCGCAGACAGAAGAGAAGACTCGTGGCCTGCCCTGTTTAAAGCTGTCATCCAACTCCCGCCTTGTGTTTTATTCAATTTTGACTGCGGCCCATACGCCTCCCATACCAACTGTCATCATCAAAATTGCAAAAGTCCAAGGCAATTAGACTTTTTGGAGACTCTCTGTTAACTTCTGTTGTGTTCTCGCATTAAATTAGATAGATAGATGCACTACTTTATGAAAAAAAACTTCTTAAAAAGGCAGTTTTTGAGTATTGTTCTTGCAAAGATTCATATTTGATACTTCCAATTCTGTCTAGTCTGAATATTGTATTTTAGTCCCACTTTGCAAAAACCCAACTGGTACTATTTCAGTCAGACTAAAGCAAATTATTGCTTCAGTTTGACAGAAGTCGAACTTTTTTCAAAGTCCTGTTTAAACGCACTTACTGGTGCACTCACAAGCACCAACCATGACTTCCAAAAAGCTTTTTCGAGTTGACTTCCATAATGACTAATTTTCTAGTTTCTAGACAAATTTGAACTTTTTACGACACAGCAAATGAGCAAATTACAGCAGGCACTGAAAGCAGGCAGCATTGTCAAAAAAGATTTAGATATGAACAAAAAAGCTGACAGTGTTAATATGGAACCAAAAAGAGGAGCGCAACCTGGCATTCACTCAAATTTTGCACCTGCACCTTAACAAATGGAGCTCTCCTGTGTGCCTCTCTGGCTTTCTCTGACTCCATCTCTCATTTCTATTCAGCAAAAACTCTCGTTCTGCCCTACACCCAGGCTCTGGGCGACATTTTTGGGGTGTTTCTTCTGCTCGGTGTACCGAGCGTGCGTTAATTTGGGCCCATCCCTGAGGTAGTGCAACAATAAAGTGGACCTGTTTGGGAATGCGGTGCCAAGATTGGGGGATGACACAGCGAGGAGTTAGAGACACCTGGTCTGCCTGAAGGGCAAGCGGAAAACTTCTTCCCCCTTTCCCTCGCTCTGAGAAAACAGCTGCTGATCAGCATCTCGCAGCCATCTTACCATACTGGCTCAACCTAGGCCATCAATCAGCCAACACCTCCTGGGTGAAAGAGAGAGAGAGTGAGCAATGAGCAATACCTCATTTACTTTGGCATAGGTGTTCAGTATACTTTCACACGAGTCTCACATCAGTTTCGATAGTCTCAGTTTGTTGACAGCTATTCAAGAACCCTTGAAATCATTTGATGAGCACAGTTCCTTGCTGCATTTCCCATCAAAACAGGACGTTTTGGCAGGACCAGTGATTATATAAATCAGTTCTATTTTGAATCGGCTTTTATTTGTGTTTTAGTTTCAGTTTTAGTAATTTTGTTATACTTTTATAATTTTTATTAGTTCTGCTATTTGGGTTTAATTTATGTTTATTTCTGTTTAGTTTTTGATTCCACTTAGTAATTTTAGTGCTTTAACTTGTTTCAGTTAAACATTTCTAATTTTATTCAGTTTAAGTTTTTCATCTAATATTTATTTTATTTTATTTCAGCTTTATTTAAATGAACAAAAATGAACAATTTTAGTTTCAGTTTAGTTTTAGTTAATGATAATAACCCTGGAAAGGACATATTAAAAGCTTAGTCAGTTAGCTACATAGTTCCTAGAAATCTATTATTAAATTTATAAAAACTTATGTACTATTAAATGTATTAAAAGTAATAAATAATACAATAAATATAATAATAAAAATAAACTAAAAATATAGCTGCGAGGAGCAATTATCGGGGTTCAAATGCTTTAAGGCCTTTAGGCACATGCATAAAAAGATATCATGTTTCAATTAGCAAGCCTGTAACCATCTTGATCATTGATGGAAAAGACAATTTACAGCCAATACAGGCAATTTACCTTAGGATATATATGGTTTATAAAGGTTTTTAACAGTTATCGAGGTTAAGCCAAAAACCTAGGACTAGTTTGCCAAAGTTGGTTTTTGAAATAATCTTTATTTATTTAACGAACGATTCAAAGAATGGCGGCGGTCCTATAGGCAAAGTTGCTCAGAGTGAGCATGTGCGAAAAATCCTTTACGCACGTGAAAAACGCGAAGCCGGGAGTCAAAAAGTTCCGTTCCGTTCTGATCGGCCTCCGTTAACCCTGTCTGATAGCTGCTCAAAATTCATTGGCCGAAGGTGTGACATGTTTTTTGAGATATGCTAGTGTCCTTGAAGACAATCATGGCACCTTGGACAAAGACACTGCATGCCAATTTTCAAGTCAATGGGACTAATGGTGAAGTAGTTATAGCCATTTTTATGATTTTTTTTTTTCCTGTTATAGTGCCACCAAGTGGCTGGTCACCGCGTCCTTTTTAACGCAACCAAAGAATGAGCTCTTACATAGATGTGCTGAGTTTGGTGAAAACATCTCATTTTGTTCACGAGTTATAGCCATTTTAGTAAAAGTGGCTCTGCCCACTTCAAACCAAAAACCTAAGACTAGTTCGCAAAAGACAAACCGAAATACCTGAAAATTTTGAGTGATGAGCAAATTCATACTTTTGACCACTGTAGTGCCCCCATCAGGCTGATTGGGGTGAGCCTTGGTGACACTGTAGACAGTGTAAGCATTACCAGCCCTCAAAGTTTCAAGTCTCTACAACTTACGGTTTGGTTTGCCCGATCACTTTTAGGACAGAATGCTGATCCTTGGAAATTTTAATAATTACAATAGGGTTTCAGAGCTATGTGCTTGAACCCCTAATAATAATAATAAAAATAAAGATTTATCAACATCATTAATAAGCACAAACACAGCAAACAAAAATATTGGGTGAAACGTCTTCCGTTCACTGAGAAGGGAACAAGATGCCATACTTCAGGTATACCTGCGCGTCTTCCTTCAGACAAATCGAAGTTGATGGCATCTAACGCAGGTGTGCTTTTACAGTCATGCCGGTGTCACATGACTGCCTCGGCCAGTGGAATTGGCATAAAAGTGCTTCATACAAACGGCGCATGCTGAAGGAGTTCCCATAGCGTCAGCAATTGATACGGCGTCGATTTCAGTCAATTGTTAATTATATTGAACTTTTTTAAAATCAAAACACTCAATGTTTAAAAGTGTGATGAACAACAAAACTCCTCTTTCCTACTAATACAGCAACTCAAACATACACAGCAGACACTTTCTGTACACTGACTGACACTTGTCAGTATCTCAATTCACATTCTGCAAAGTATGTGAGATAATAGTGCATCACAAATCACATTATGTCAAAAATCTTATGCAAAGGTCCCCGGATGGTGTAATAATTTCTGGTGGATTTTCAAAGTAAGCATGTTATTGGGCTAGTTTCAGGCTAAATGAGCTAATATATGGCACACAACCCCAAATGCGAGGCCAAAGTTGGCACAGCAGTTTTTAAATGTATCAAATCATGAAATTTGAGGTAATGAAATTAGCACGGAACGACTTATGCAAATGCAAACAGTATGTGACAAAAGTGAAGTTCATACTTCATACTTTCTGTTCTCCATGCAAGCGTGCTAAAAGAGGGAACCCTCTAAACGTCGGTCCGTCTTTCTTCTCCTCTGACGTGTTAAATAATGGAAAGTTGCAGGAGGAGCGCTCCTAGGCAGAGCCGGTGACATACGGACCCAGAAACGTACTCCGGCACACAACTTGGTCAGCACAGATGAGCTGTGGGAAAACAAGCAGCTGCGGGAGGAAGAATGGACCATAAGGCTCGACCGCTTGCCAAATTTCATCATCTATTATGGATTGCCTGAGAAGCGTACTCCACTGCGACCGGGGGCATGTCTGAATCACATGCAATCGCAAATCCACACCGAGCACATTGATATTGGAGATGTGCTCTGAGCCTGCCTGGCTTTATGGAATTTAACATGTTACTACGGAATTAAAGGATTTAGATGGTTGAAATGTCTTGTATTGAAATACCCCTGCAATTTCAAATCAGATATAACACAGATTTACTGACTTACTGAGAGATTTATTGCCTGTTTGCTCAGAATGATAAGTAGAGGATAAATCTGATCAATTTATTAAACTATGAACTATAATAAAAGGCATCAGAGCAAATCCAAATTGATCTGAGCTCTTTGAAAAGATACAACGCAGAATTTCTATGCTACACGATTTGCCATTTTTGTTTTATAATCCTGAAAGAAATATGTTTGTCTGTTGCCCTCTTAGAAAAACAAATACTGCATCCGTACCATGGTACAATGATAATGTCAGACAGTACTCAGTCATGGTACTTTCATATACATGACTGATATGATTAATGACAAATATGAGCATCCACAACAAATATAAGGTAAAATCAGTAGGTAAAGTTTACAACAAAGTTTTTTACTTCATGATTACACTATGTGACATTATACTAAACATGGTCCTTGTTATAGCATTTCCAGTTTTTTTTTTTGTTGTTTTTTTTCTGCATGTTGGTTGCACCATATGACTTTGATTTGGCCAATAAATGTTATTTATATTAATATATTAAGCAGTTTTGTTGAATTTTTCCCCCAAGCCAAGAAATAATAGAACATTATGCCAAACTATTTAATGAGGTATTCTTTCAAGAATTTCAGGATTCAGGATTCAGATTTCATCATTCAGGAAAGTTATACCATTTTACTTCACAAATTTACACAGTAAAATACTGTTTTCCATTAAAACAGTAATACCGTAAAACAATGCATTCTGGGTAATATTATTTTTGGTTTTAAGAGGCCTATAGGCTATTTTCTCGAAAATGGCAAATATTACCCAGAATGCATTGTTTTTACAGTATATTACTTCTGTATATTACAATGCATTCTGGGTAATATTATTTGTTGTTTTCGAGAAAGTAGCCTATAGGACTCTTTTTTTAAAATGACAAATATTACCCAAAATGCATTGTTTTATGGTATATTACTTTCAATAGGTGCAAAAAAAAAAAAAGGCTACTTTTTCAAAAATGACATAATATTTCCCAGAATGCATTGTAATATACAAAAGTAATATACTGGAAAAAACAATGTATTCTGGGTAATATCTGTCATTTTAAGAAAAGTCCTATAGGCCACTTTCTCGAAAATGACAAATATTACCCAGAATACATTGCTTTTATTTTACAGTATATTACTGGGTAATATTATTTGTCGTTTTCAAGAAAGTAGCCTATAGGACTCTTTTTTTAAAATGACAAATATTACCCAGAATGCATTGTTTTATCGTATATTACTTTCAATAGGTGCAAAAAAAAAAAAAAAAAAAAAAAGGCTACTTTCTCGAAAATGACAAATAATATTACCCAGAATGCATTGTAATATACAGAAGTAATATACTGGAAAAAACAATGTATTCTGGGTAATATTTGTCATTTTAAGAAAAGTCTTATAAGCTACTTTCTCGAAAATGACAAATATTAACCAGAATACATTGTTTTTTTTTACAGTATATTACTTCCGTATTTTACAATGCATTCTGGGTAATATTATTTGTTGTTTTCGAGAAAGTAGCCTATAGGACTCTTTTCTTAAAATTACAAATATTAGCCAGAATGCATTGTTTTATGGTTTATTACTTTCAATAGGTGCAAAAAAAAAAAAAGAAGGCTACTTTCTCAAAAATGACAAATAATATTACCCAGAATGCATTGTAATATACAGAATTATATACTGGGGGAAAAAAAAATGTATTTTGGTATACTGGTATATTACTTTCTATAGGATCCATTACTATTGATTCAATAATTGTATTTCAATTCGCATACTTATGCACTATTCTATGACATTTCTAAGTACAAATAGTGCGTTCACAGAAAATTCCAAAAAGAAAAAGTGCACTTTAAATACCTGGATGATGCACTAAATTAATGGAAAAAATGAAGTGTGGAATGTTCAACACTTCATGCACTCAACTGTTGCAGTTTTAATTACATTGCGGAGGGGGGATCAGACTCCGATGTTTAATGACAAAATAAACTTCATACACAACATGGATGAGTACATAGTGCATAAGTACATAGTGTATAAGTGCATAGTGTAGCTATAGTGCGTCATTTGTGACGCAACTAATGTTTCAATGGAAAACTGTATTTTACTGTGTAAATCTGTTTTTTTTTTTTTTTTTTTACAGTTATTTGTATTTAAGTCAATTATATGTATGAATTTACAATATACCATGGTGCCGAATGAATACAATCATATTCATGTTGTACCCCAAAGTAGTTCAAAGAATTATGATAGAACCATAGTACACGTTCAAAAAATAACACTTTTTTTGTTACTGCCATTCCAAAGAATATTGCATTGTTACATGAAAAGTCCATATCTCTAAAGTAAAATCCCACAGATATATCCCTACAGTTCATTATCTACGACGCGCAAGCTCTCACATAAGAACCAGAACCAAAGCAGTGTCGAGAGTTTCGATATCTTTTCTGAGGGACCACTTTGGCAGGCACCATCTCCACACAGCAGTCAATTGCCTTGTAAATTACGGGGCCGGGGTAATAAAAACTGATTTGTATATCATCAGGAGTGGAGAGTGTGTCTGTCTTGTAAATTTAATTAAACAGCAGGTGCAAAATCAGGTCATATGGCTTTGATGTGCCCCATGTGAGAATGACAACCAGACAAAGATTCTAATATGGGCAGCATTTACATATTTTTGCATGGGCGCTTCTACATTGGAACAGCCATCACCTTGTAGTGCATCGAATCCCCCCACCCCAAAAAATCAAACAGGATTCAAATGAACAGTCACCTCCAATTTTAATAGATCTGCACCAAAATAAACGTTTAAGCTCTTCACAACAGCTTTAATGTTGCATAAATGCACCTATTATGGTCGGCTCACCCTTACTGAGACGCTTTAGCTGATACAAGGCAAATTATCAGCTCATTTAATTCACAAAACTCGAAGATATTTAGGCACCCGCTATCTGCGCACATACTGCGCTTCCTCTCAGGCTTGCAAAGCAGTGAAGCTAGAAATCATCCTCTTATTGGACGATGTGACCTGTGACATCAGTCCCGCCTCTGTCCCCACAGGACCCCTGTTGATTTGATTTGACTTGCAAGAGGTGTCAGAGTCTGACCTGATGGCAACACCCATCTTGTGCTTTTACTTTCTACTTTCTTGTCTTTTTTCTAGAGGAGGTGCTGGATAATTACCACCTAGGATGTTGCCATCTGTGCCGCCTTTTCACGGTCTGTTAACTTGCCTCTCAAAAACTTTTCTGGTGGCAAGGGCCACACATGTAAGAGAGTGCACATTCAAGCATCATTAAATCCTATGCTAAAGAGGATAGACTCTACTTATGGCTCAGAGCAGTATGTCACGCCGCCCCAAAATAGGCCGTTAGAAAATCAAGTCCCAAAAATGTAATAAATTCAATGCGTTTTTGAACATCGAGGTCATGTTAGCACAATCCGGTCCAGATCGTGCTGGCACGCGCTGTCTTTCCAAAGTCAGTCTGACCTTATCCACCTTATGTCCAGTTAGGCACAAATGTGTGGAATAAATGTTGATATCCAAGAGCCGTGACTTTATTGTGAAGATCAAGTCGGACCCGACCGGCAACAATAGCGGCGTATTGTTGTGGTGGAAAGCTGTTATTAACAAGCTGTCGGGTATTTGTACTGACAGATTCTTTGTGAAAGCCTCACTTAGGAAACCACGGTGTCAAGCTGAGCAAGTTTTTAATGAGAAATGCCAAGCAAAACACGGCACGCTGCTGCAGGAGCGAGGAGGGGTACAGGTGCATGGCTGGAAGCGGTAGATGGCTCAATAGCCAAGAGAGAACATATCTGTGTTCAGGATCTCCTCTGATTATTGCCACACATCATCAGAGAAATGAAGCAACATCAACACAGGTGCGTGGCAGAGGGTTATGGGAGCCGGTTTGACACGTTCTGTGAAAGCTCGCGCTGTTTTATTGCTCGGGATGCTTGCTGCGCCACGCAAAAATCCAGCAGCGGTACATTATTTGATATGAAGCAGTTCATCAAAGCTGTGATACGAAAACGAAAATATTACACCAGAGAACTGCTGATTGTTTTAAGGGGAGGCAGCCTTTCTGCTTTGAAGGAAGTATTTAGTTATGCTTTTAGCTCAGTTGATGTAGTTGATAAAGGGAAATAATGACAATTAATCCTTTGCTAAGCTCCGCCCCCTCTGGATACTGTTTACAAAACATCCCATAGGAATGAACTTCAGGTTAAAATTGATTGGATATTATTCTTACATGGTCTGGGGTGATTTATGGCATTGCAAAGCATTTTTATCTGCTGAAGTGAAAGTTGCAATGAAATGAAAGTAGGTGAAAGTAGCGGCAGTATTGTGACTCACATCTGAAGTGAAATAGATTGCAGAAAAAGAAAAAAAATGTAGGGCAGGGTCTTGGTTCTATGCACCGGTTGTTGATTGAATGTTGAGATGTGGGCGTGGCACTCAAAAGTGGAGGCAGATGAACGCACACTTAGAGGGGCAGGGTTTTAGCCGACTTAAAGGGATAGTTCACCCAAAAATGAAAATTTGATGTTTATCCGCTTACCCTCAGGGCATCCAAGATGTAGGTGACTTTGTTTCTTCAGTAGAACACAAATGATGATCCGGTTGGTGAGGTCTGAACGCGCTCTGATGACGGAAGTGATGTCACTTCCGTTGTCAGACCGCGTTCAGACCTCACCGACCAGATGTGCAAATCAGTTGGACATAGTGGTGTTTTAGAGGTGAAAAATTATATAAATCCTGTTCGGTTTCTTGCACAAACCGATCGTTTCGTGTCTTAGGACATCAATGTGTCGTCACGAGCCACAGGGTTTAATTTGGATTTGTCTGTACATGTTTTTTTGACTCTTATAGATAGAGTTCCCATTGACAAGCATTATACGACTGACAGACCGCAATGGTTGGAGTTAAAAATCATCATTTGTGTTCTACTGAAGAAACAAAGTCACCTACATCTTGGATGCCCTGGGGGTAAGCAGATAAACATCAAATTTTCCATGAGAATGGATTACATTTACCCCCCCTCAAGTTGTTCCAAACCTGTATAAATGTATTTTTTTCTGCTGTACACAAAGGAAGATATTTGGAAGAATGTTTGTAACCAAGCAGATCTCGCCCCCCTTTGACTACTATAGTAGAAAAAAAAAAATACTATGGTAGTCAATGGGGGGCGAGATCTGCTTGGTTACAAACATTCTTCCAAATATCTTCCTTTGTGTACAGCTGAACACAGAAATTTATACAGGTTTGGAACAACTTGAGGGGGAGTAAATGATGACAGAATTTTCATTTTTGGGTGAACTATCAAGTCAAATGACAACAGAAAAAAAAACAATTAAAACAATTACAAGTGATAACATTAGTGTAAGTTAAGTAGTGAACAGAACTGTTTCTAACATTTCTATGACACATTCACTATGGTAATGTGAACACTTTAGTTACTAATTCACTACAATGACCTGAATCAATACATACATAAATTAAATTAAAGGTAGGGTAGGCAATTTCGGACAGGCTAGCAATAGCAAGCTAGCTTTGAATAAGATCCCACCTTTCCTTCAGAACGCTCTCCAAAGCCACGCCTCCTTCAAAACACATGAACGTGCACGAGCATCTGTAAGGCGTCACGAGATGATAGACGGCGTTAAATTACCTCATGTCTCAGAGCATATAACATTACAACAATAATGAACGTAAACAACTACAAAGCTGTAGTTGTACCACCTGACTGCTGCAGATTCATTTCAGCGTTGATAGTGTTGACGTGGAAACGCATAAAGCCGAGTCTGAGGACGTGAACAGCTCCGGGTTGCCAACTCGTAGTTACGGTTACGTCATTGCGTGAACGCATCATAAACTCGTTGTTTTGGTTCAGGAGAAACTATTAAAGGCGCCTGCTGTTTCTTTGTGGCGGTGTGGTGAGAAATCGATTCCCCCCAGGAATCGAGTCTCCTTTAGGACCCCAAGTGATCCCATTGGTTCAACGGGTAGTATTTTTAGCGCCTGATTATAATTTCTGCAAAATCACGTTATGATTTATTCTGTTCAAAATGGGTTATAATGACCATTAATGTCTTTTAAATTACATGGTTCATATACTGGCATATAACTGAAGCTATAGGTTGTGAAATCAAGCATTTCTCATTATTACTGTTTTTTAGTTAGCTTATGTACTAGCATAGCATACATCTACCCGATTAACCTGCTAGCTTAGCTTATATTATATTTTTATATTAGATTTCTCATGACAGCAGTCAATGTCTGTCTACAACTCTGCATAGCCTTGAGGAATGCGCTGATGACGTGTGATGTCTGTGTGTGTGAGCAGGGTGCGTGGAGGTACGGAAATACATGTTGACAAGCCGGTAAGACATCATATCATTGCATTCGGACCAAACATTTTTTGGTCCTGTGACTTCCACAGAAGATATATGTGCATGTTTAAATATTTTGACCACTTCGATTATTGACTGCTATCAGGTAAAAAGAGTTTCAACCAGTACAACAAGAAGTATTTATAAAACTGCCTACCCTACCTTTAAATAAGTCTCATTAATTGACCTCGGAACAAATGTACGAGTTCCTACAGTCATTTAGGAATGAAGGGCGACACATAGTTTACAACATGAACTTCTCAAGACTTGTTTAAAGAGAAAAGGGGAAAAAATAACTTAAATTCTCTCTGGGTACCTTTTCTAAGTGACCTGACAACTACACTTTGCAATATTTTTAGAATAGATAATTCTGTAAAACTGTATTCAAAACTATCAAAAAGAGTAAACCCTGCTAAAAGAACCTGCTTAAACCAGCTCAAAGTGTTTTACTGGTCTTAGCATGGCTAAGCTAGACGTTTAGCTGGAAAATTACCCAAACTCCTCTAAATCCAATTGCAAATCAGCTAAGAGCTGGTTTAGATGGGGTTTTTTCCAGCAGGGAAAGCTTAAAAATGGAGGAACGGCAATAGTTGCTAAGGTAGGATTGGTCCTTCACGTTTGAAGGTGTGGCTTTGTGAAGGCCCAGTTCACAAGTGTGAATGCTCAAAAATAAAGATGAGCTCACATTGATTACTTTTTCTCCATAAAAAAAGATCCTGCTCTACCACATGCAATAAATTCCTCACCTACACTCCAGTCCCAGGGTGTGTCCATTGATTTATATGGATATGTCTGAACATTTCTAACCCAAAACACCTACGAGTCCAATAGAAATGTCATGAGCGCAGCTGAGAAAGCTCATAAACTCAGGTGAAACACTCCAGGCATCTGCCGTGCAGAGCACCGGAGTCCTGGAAGCAGACCTTTACTATTGACGAACGTGACAGTTCCTCTTCATAATGAATATTATCTAGCTGCAGCTGTTGTAGATAACATACAAGAGGGCTTGATGTGTTGGCAGCTTTGTACAAACAAGTGAGTGAAAGCTACATTTGGAACGCTCGACTATAAGCAACATGAGGACAACGACTCAAACCTGGATTGTGGTTTAGCGCCGTTGAATCGGGCCAACAGCATTAGTGCTGGCAGCAGGTTTGCTTGCGTAAGCTGAAGGCTGACGGGGCAGGTCAGGGGAATGTGTTGTGTCATCTGTAGGCCTGAACGCGTCTACATTGCACTACAGACCTCAATTCATCATCAACCTCATCATCTTCTCCTAATTAACCCTACTCCCCTGTTGAGACAACCCAGCAGCAACATGCCCTCATCCAATCAATCCCGTCCTAGACAAACCCACAGCGATCTATGCACAGGTATGAATGAACGAGTCAAAGGCTTACTGAACTTATTAATCATGTTCAACATTCACAAAAGTGGTTCTGTGAAGCAGCCAACTTGGTCCTACAAAGGTTCTTCTTACTTCAAATTATTTAAAGATTAAAGTAAGATTGACTTTAATCAGAATTGACTTTACAGTATTTATGTTACGGTGTCATGCCCAGCACATCATACGTGGAAGAAAAAAATAGATATTGTTCCTATGACTTATAATTCCTTTGTCACAACTAAATGAGGGAGTGAATTAGTATAACATGACCATGATTTAAGTAAATGCGGGGACAAATTCTTAATTTGTGACAGCAATCTTGTTTTGTTTTTTCCCCCCAACACGTCATGCAGGGCTCTGTACTTTTCAGATACTTTTCACAATGAAGGGCAACTGCAGAAATGAATCAAATCTTCCAAATATTATTTTTCGGTAATTACCTTAAATTAAAATAGTATCGTTTTTCTTTGAACTTATCCAGTGGCATACTTAAAACAGCTTGATGTATAGCTTATCAGATTATTACATATTATTATACAGATTAGTCTCTAGTGACAAACAGAAAGTCACTTTACTCAGTCACAGATACTGAAAAAACTTTCAACACAGATCAAGTTAAAAGCAAAAGTGTGGAATTGAACTGTTCTGGCAACATGTCAAAAATGTAACTGTGATATTTATTACGGATTGAAATAATTTAGTTGTTTATTTACAATGTCAAATAATAAGATATTAAACATAAAATACAAAATATTAATTTAAAAGAATTGAAATATTAAGATGATTTAGTCTTTTTCATAGAAATCATCCGATAGAATCTTATTTTTATTTATTTTTTGCCATAGTATGATAGTCAAACACAAGGATTCCAAACTTGTTTCATATCAAGAACTTTTTGAGCTCATCATTTTGCAGCCAAAAACCTTCTGAAACTGCTTAAAGGCATGTCAAGAACATCTTGGAGTTTCTTTTTTTAAAACGCAAGTGTATTTATTTGTGCAATGTAGATCTGTACAATTACATATTACATGTGTATATTGTTTTGTTGAGTTTCAGGTGTAGAAACACTAACAGTACAAATAGATTAAGCAAATCCCATGGTTTCCCGTGGTTTCTGATACTTTGGTTCCCTCACTTGGTAGATTTGTGCAATTCAAACATCCCATTAACATGGAATATTATTTAGTGTGTTATGTGGGTAATGTTTATGCTTTATGTTTTTCTAATCCATCTCAAAATAAGATAACTCTTTAAAAAAAATTAGTAAAATTAATACAAACCCTGAATCACAGCAAAATGAGACAGAATCCACATTTAAAAAAAAGAGATTTCTGTCCCGCAGAGTTTAGCTCCAGCTTGTCTCAACACACCTGCCTGGAAGTTTCTAGTAATCCTGAAGACGTTGATTAGATGGTTCAGGTGTGTTTAATTAGGGTTGGAGCGAAACAATGCAGGACAGTGGCCCTCCAGGAGCAGGATTGGACACCCCTGACCTGTTTTATCATGATGAGAAGTGATAATCTTATCCACCTTATTTTTCAACACGGAAGTTTTTTGTGAATGTGTGAGACTTCCGATTTATTATAGCTGCTATAGGGAACGAGAAGAAGTTGTAAACTGTAAAACTGTTTACGCTACAAACCAGTGTGTTAATAATTAATACATTAAAATAATATGGTAAGAAATACCAGTTTGCAATATCAAGCAGCATAACGACCTGTTTTGTACAGTTAAAAATAACCAGAAGCAAATGACACCGGAAGCCAGACTCGTTGGCTGTATCCGAAAACCTAGGCAGCTGACTTGTTGCCTCGCTGCCTTATCAGGTAATGACTTGTAAGGCAGTGTTTGTGCATGAAGGCACCTCACCAAACTGATTTCAGACAGACTTCTGAGGCAGTGTAACAGTTTAAAGGGTTAGTTCACCCAAAAATGAAAATAATGTAATTTATTACTCACCCTCATGTCGTTCCACACCCGTAAGACCTTCATTCATCTTCGGAACACAAATTAAGATATTTTTGTTGAAATCCGATGGCTCAGTGAGGCCTGCATAGCCAGCAATGACATTTCCTCTCTCAAGATCCATTAATGTACTAAAAACATATTTAAATCAGTTCATGTGAGTATTGGTTCAATATTAATATTATAAAATGACGAGAATATTTTGGTGCGGCAAAAAAACAAAATAATGACATATATAGTTAGGGCTGGGTAAAAAATATTGATTTCTCGATTTTAATCGATTCTCATTTTTACGAACCGATATTGATTCTTAAATCCCAAGAATCAATTAGTCTAGTCTGTTTTCAGTTGATGAATGAACAGAACATGTAGCGCGCCTCCCATCCAATAAACCACAATAATTCTTGTGCTTTGTTACTTTTGAATATGAAGCAAAGTCTCAGATTTCAAATGACGTCCATCTTATTATGAGATTCAAAAAATAAAAAACATTTTGGCGCTGTTTAATGTAACGTAACAGATCGCTGTAGCGCCTCAGTAAAAGAGAAGTGGCAGCACGGAGCGCGTGTGAACATCCTCTCCTCGCTTTAATACCAGTTACAGCACGAAATAAACATGACTAAACATCTGAAGGTATGTTAAAACATACAGTACAACTTACTGAAATCCGTTTCATGTCTCGTGTAATAGCTGAATCAGTGTTTCAACCTCAGAAAGACGTCAATAAAACAGCTTGTAAACAATGTCACGTAACGTCACATTTACCTAAAAAAAAAAAAAAAAAAAAAAAACATATTCAGTGACCACAAAACTTGTTAGTCAGCTAGAAAAATGAACTCTAGAGAGCAGCATTCTGATAAATATAGCTATGCACCGTTACATATTTATTATAATTTTTAATGTTCTTCAATATTTAATGCATGTTTGAATAAATCAGTTATGACAGCCACGATTTAAATGTTTATATTTCAAAATAACGAATTGGAGTAGAAATATGATTATGTGGTTCTAAACTTTAGTTAATTATAAATAAGTTAATTATAAATAAGTTAATTTTAACAGTATTATAGTATTATAGAAAATTTGCCATGTACTGTATCTGATATACTACATCCAAAATAATCAATATCGAATCAAATCGCAAGCATGTGAATAGAAATCGAATAGAATCGTGAAAATTCTGTCAATACCCAGCCCTATTATATAGTGATGGCCGATTTCAAAACACTGCTTCATGAAGCTTCGGAGCGTTATGAATCTTTTGTGTCGAATCAGCGGTTCGGAGCACCAAAGTCACATGATTTCAGCAATTTGGCGGTTTGACATGCAATCCGAATCATGTTTCGACACAAAAGATTCATAACGCTCCGAAGCTTAATAAAGCAGTGTTTTGAAATCGGCCATCACTATATAAGTCGTTATTTTGTTTTTTTGGCGCACCAAAAATATTCTCGTCTCTTTATAATATTAATATTGAACCACTGTACTCACATGAACTGATTTAAATATGTTTTTAGTACATTAATGGATCTTGAGAGGCCTCACTGAGCCATCGGATTTCAACAAAAATATCTTAATTTGTGTTCCGAAGATGAATGAAGGTCTTACGGGTGTGAAACGACATGGGTGAACTAACCCTTTAATGATCTACAGCAACATAGAGCAAGTTTTGGTGAGAACTAAACAAATATTTAATTACTACAGTAGTAATTTCTGCTAGAAATTACATCAAAAGTGGAAATTGGTGGTCAAAAATGTACATTTACACACACTACACAAATGTACTTTACACAAACTGACCAGCAAACGCAACTTTCGGACACCATCTTTATTTTTCTAGCTCAAATGTCACAGAATGGAAAGCACAGGATTGTGGGATATCAAAGGCAGCGAAGGATACATCTATGCTGCCTTCAAAAATCGATCAGATGAAGGTATCTCAGGAGACAGGAAGTGAAGCTAACATTGGATTCGGACGTGCCTTGATGCCTTCCTGCCTTGAAATGTGTAGGAAGACAGCATTTTCTAGTTTTCGGACGCAGCCATTAAATTTACAAATGGCCACGCCCGTTCTGAACTGAAAAATAAGGTGGATAGAAGGGAGCAAAACCAATGGCTAATTAATATTAAAGGTGATAATGAAGGGATTCTTTTTCCAAAACTATAAGCAAATGGCTCTTAATTACAGGTGCTCTCTTTCTCTCACTTTACGCAGCCTTTGACGCAGCAGTGACAGAAATAACCCCTCATTAGCAGTTAATCATGTTAACCTGACTGAGTGTGCAGTGATGGGGAGCTAACTCGATTTCGCAACAAGAGATTGATTTCTTACAATTAAATGAACAGGTGCGACGCATGTAGAGTTTCAAAATTAAGAGTTCAGAACAATCTCTCAAGTTTATTTCAGACTTTGGTAAATAGCCATATTTTCCTTCTTTACAAAGAAGGTGTGAAAATTTCAGTGACTGTTTGAAACTTTTGAATGAGATCTTTAAGTAGAAAGTTCAACTTCCAAATAAAGTTTTTCTTTAATGTCCACATTAGAGCTTATTATACACAAAATATGAGATCATAAAAGGTAAAAGCTCTGCAACACTCCTCAAATATACTAGCTACTGTTCAAAAGTTTCATGTTTTTTTGTTGTTGATGTTTTTAAAGAAGTCTCTTATGCTCACCAAGGCTGCATTTATTTGATCAAAAATACAATAATATATTTTAAGATTCATTCATTTCTCCCTGTTTTGGTGAAGCTGAATTTTCAGCATCATTATTCCAGTCTTCAGTGTCACATGGTCCTTCAGAAAACATTCCAATATGCTGATTTACTGCTGAATAAAAATTTCTTATTGTTATCACCACTTCACATAATACCACTCCATAGATGACAGAAATTCATAAGTGTTCGTTTAGAGTCCTGCATTGGCTAAGTTAGTCAATAGGCCAGATGAAAACCACAAAAAGGTTTACTATCACCATACTGTGCAGATTCCAAATGTACAACCCTAACATCAGATGAAATATGCAGAACCAATCAAAGTTTGGACACATGTGACTGAATTTAGGTTTCTTGTGATCTTAAAAACCTTTACATCCCCTTTATACTTAAATGTAAATAAAGTTCAATACAAAATTCTACATTAAAATGTGTGATTAATTAAAAATGATTAATTAAAACGCTTCCAAAAGTGCAAAGAAAAACACTAAGCACACGTTACCGGAAAAGGAGCACATTAAATTAATGACTACACTAAAATAATCCTAAAATGCATTTAGCTTAGAGCTCTGAACAGTATCTGAGTGATTGGAGTGCAGGTTCCAGACTTACTGCCATAAGTATTCTCATGTGAGCACAAAATAAGCTGGTCTCATTTAACCAAACAAACTTTTGTACACCCACACCAATACAAAGTACAGAGTCAGGAATATTAGGACTCTCAAATGGAAATTATGGCACTAAAACAGCTTTATATTTCCATAAACAAAACTACAAATATGTAGAGCTGCAATTTTACCTTACAAACGCTCAGAGGTGCATCTGAAAATAAAACTGAAACATTTAGGCTGACCTGAGTTTATGTGGGATCATCTACATGTGCAGCTGCTCTTCCTTCAGACACAGACATGTTTGATTGTGCACCTTGTCTGACGACATCCACACAAATACACATATGTTTTGTTTTGTTTGTTTTTTCAAAAGCAACAAGCTAAATGCCTGTTTAATATTGTTGAAGACCTCTGTCTGACTATAACGATACAGGTAAGCTTTCAGCGGACCTTCTTACAGGCTAACGTGTGATACAACAGCGCCATCTTTCGGCTGGAGTTAAACAGTGAGTCTATGGTAAAGGATGAAATATTTTCTATAACAGTGACATATTCTGAGCATGACATTTACCGTGACGACCCTCAACATCACAGGTGTAGCTTACTGCTACATTAAAAAGCTGTTTCCGCTGAGTTTTTGTTGAAACGTGCTACTTTTCTCTGCATTGGGACTACGGTGAAGTAAAACCAGTATCTAGATCAAGCTTTGGCCTAATGCAAACTGGTCCTTCTTGTATACTGTATTATAACCTTGTAAAAATATAAAAATTAAAAATAAATAAATAAATAAATAAAAAGTGTGAGTGTAGAGAGGAAATATGTTTTTAATGTTAAAAATAAATGTTTGTTATTAGACTAAAAACTATGCCCTATTCATGGTAGATGTTTCACCATTTTCACTAGGCCTATTTAATTTATCTGTTCAATAAAATACCTTACTCACCTGTTCAGTAATAAAAAATAAAAAAAAAACGCCATCTCCACATGTTTTACATTTCAAATCCCTCAGTTCTCGCCTTTTTGCCAGCAGAATCTCCTTTTTTCGGCCTCTTTCCAAAACGGTTGACTCCTCGGAGGTTAAAGATAGCTGCTTTTATGTCAACCTTTCTCACTCGCTGTGACACCTAACCTGCTCCCACACCATACACTCATCAAAGTAGCCGGAGCAACTTTTCTCTACGGAAAAGTCACAAACATGCGAGTAATGTAAGAATGCGTAATTTCCCGCGAAAACCATCCCGACAGATCTAAAATATAAACGCTTACCATTGTGAATCAGGGTAAGACAAAAGTACTTTTTCAAAGAAAGATTGATGATGTATTGACTCATTTAAATTGCGAACAATTAAAGTTATAGTGTACCTTTAATAATAATAAAATGATTCACCTAAACTTTCAGAAAGTATAATTGCCATAATTGTAATAATAATAAAAAAATCCTGATCTATTTAGTATACAACATGCTACCTTTCAAAAGTATGGGGTCAGTTTGAAAAATACAGTTATAATAGCAATATTGTGAAATATTACAATTTAAAATATTTTAAAAATTTTCTATTGTAATATATTTTAAAATGTAATTTATTCTTGTAATGGCAAATCTTTTTTTTTTTTTTTTCAAATGTTAAAAAGTGGTGCTTTACCAACAGAAGGTGCAACCCAAAAATCAAAATGCAAATGAGCTGAACAAAGGCGCAACACTTACTCTTATAGAGCTCACTCTGTTACCTACAGTACTGGTCAAAAGTTTGGAAACATTACTATTTTGAATGTTTTTGAAAGAAGTCTCTTATGCTCATCAAGCCTGCATTTATTTAATAAAAAATACAGAAAAAAGTAATATTGTGAAATATTATTACAATTTAAAATAGTGGTTTTCTATTTTAATATACTTTAAAATATAATTTATTTCTGTGATGCAAAGCTGAATTTTCATCAGCCATTACTCCAGTCTTCAGAGTCACATGATCCTTCAGAAATCATTCTAATATGCTGATTTGATACTCAGTTATTATGAAAGTTGGAAACAGTTGTGTTGGTTAATATTTTTTGGATACTGTGATAGATTTTTCAGGATTCATTGATGAATAAAAAGTTAAAAAGAACGGCATTTATATAAAATAGAAATATTTTCTAACAATATAACTCTTGCTGAATAAAAGTATTAATTTCTTCCAAACAAAAAAGAAAGAAAGAAAAAAATTACTGACCCCAAACTTTTAAACAGTAGTGTATATTGTTACAAAAGATTTATTTTAAATAAATGCTGCTTTTTTTTTTTTTTTTTACTTTTTATTCAAAGAATCCTGAAAAAAGTATCACAGGTTATAAAAAAAAAATATTAAGCAACACAACTGTTTCCAACATTGATAATAAATCAGCATATTAGAATGATTTCTGGAGGGTCATGTGACACTGAAGACTGGAGTATTGGCTGATGAAAATTCAACTTTGCATCACAGAAATAAATGATATTTTAAAGTATATTATAATAGAAAACCAATATTTTAGATTGTAATAATACTTCACAATATTACTGTTTTTATTTCTGTATTTTTGATCCAATAAATGCAGGCTTGATGAGCAGAAGAGGCTTCTTTTGAAAACATTAAAAATAGTAATGTTTCTAAACCTTTGACCGGTACTATAAAAGAATTCAGAATTCTTTAATGAATAGAACATTAAAAGGAACATCATATTAAATTATATAGTAGTCAACATTTGAAGTGGATCAAAAAAATTAATAAAAGTCCTAAGAAGAAGGTTTTAGGACAACTTTGATGAAAGGTTTTGATCCACTTCAAATGTTGACTACTGTATAACATTTGAATTATTCTATGTCTTTGCTGTCACTTTTGATCAATTTAATGCATCTTTGCCAAATAAAAGTATTAATTTCTTTAAAAAAAAAATGAATCTCTTTATTAAAGTAAAATCATGGTAAAATTTAGTGAGGAGTGAGGACAGATAGCTTCTGTAAGATATCTAATGTACATATTAGATGTAGCAAGCAGCACAAAGTAACACAGGACAAACTTATAAGACAAATGCTTTGGAAACAAAAATGCTTGTTTTTATTAGTTCTGCATCCACAACAGAGGGCTCTGATAAAGAGAAGTATCTATATTTCGTCAAGAATTACAGAGGCTCTTGACCACAAACAGCATCTTTCTTGGATAAGGCTGGAGACAAAAAGGTCACTTAAAACAACCACAATGTTGAAATAGTATATCTATATTAATACACCCAAAGCAAAACTCTAGTGTTCATGGAAAGAATTCTTGCCACATGTTAAGATAAGCAAATGTCCATGAACGTAATCCACTTCCACTGCCTGCTACAAGTGGAACATAAAATTCACCCTTAATCTGCTTATGGAAGCAGTGCTTTCCATCAATGCCTTTTCAGTCCTTGTGGTATTATAAACAATTCACTCCAACTCTCAAGCCTCCTGAATGATTATGGAAATGCTGGTTTATTGTCTTTCTTCAAGCTACTCATCAGTCTTGGCCTCCATCTCCTCTGCGTCATCATCTCCGTCCACCTCGGCATTCTCCCTCTCCAGCCGCTCTAACTGCCGAGCCAGCTCTGTCTCATCTGTGTCTGTTACGACTTTTGGCTGTGGGGACACAGAAACAGGTCAAACTCAAATGCTACTTTCAAAGCCAACAAGATTTACAACAGCATTCTCAACTAAATCTTCAGTTAGCAATGTCTCCATGCCAGAAAAATGGGAAATCATGGCTTGTATAATTTCTCACCTCCATCTGAATGTTGAAGACGCCTCTCTTCTCTTCGATCTTCTCTTTAATGACAGCCATGGCTTGATTGAGCACAGAAAGGCCCTCTGTGCGCTCCAGTGTGGTTGTGGTCATAACGTAACGCGGAGGGGCGATCAAGTTGATCTGCGACAAAAGCAACGTAATAGTCAGCAAGTCTGGATCACTAAGAGGTTTCTTTTGGTTTTGAAAAAAAGTTTACATTTAATAACTTTAAAAATCAAGTAAAAATGACATATTTCCTTAAATCTTGAAGACATGTGAGCATAAATATCTTGATGTTTTTAAATATATTTTAAGTTAAAATATCATGAATTCTTAATTCATTTGAAATGTAATTCGGTATTTCTTTAAAAATAAATAAATAAAAATGACAAACTATAATTGCTGTAAGTGTAATAAAATAGATTCCCTAATAAATTTAGTATGAATCTTAATGAATTATTATTTATAATTATAATAATATAATGAATAATTAAGAATATAGTAAAGAATTATAAAAAAAATTAAAGAATCAATTCATAAATATCATTACATTTTTGGGGATTCGCATCACAACCTGAACTAACCTTGCCTTTCATAAATTGTCAAATTATTTGATATTTTTAGAGACTTATTGATTTTGACAGTACTGATGGTCTGAGGGAGACCTCTCTATGATATCACTTCCTGCTGCATGTTTCTGCAAGTTGGCTGCATGGTTGATTTGGTTAAAAAAAGTAATGATTAATATTTTAATAAATCCACTTCACTTTTTTTTAAATATAAATAATAATAAATAACAATAAAATATTATGCCAAACTTCTTATCTAGAATTTTATTATTTTAATGAGGATTTCTCTTTTTTTTATATCAGGGCATTTTTAATCACCTTTTTGTTACACACCACCCTAAAAATATCAAAATAAATGTAGAAATTAAAAACATGTTCAACATAAACAAGGTGTATTCAAGTCGCTGTATGTATGAATTGAATTTTTAATGCATTTTTGAATAAATTAATATATGACAAATTCAGATGCATAAGCCGCTAAACGCCACCTCCATCAAAAATGAGATAATCATATTGAGCGAATGCTCTCCACACATAGTATGCGTTCATCAAATCCTTTTGCTTCAAATCCGCTAACTCCCAGTGTCAGCCCATTTAGAAATACCGGTTCATTGGCAGAAACCGTTAAACGCCACTTCCCATCAGCAAGTCCACAGAAGAAGACATGAATTGAATCATATGATTTCAAGATGAATGACGGTGCACGTGTGAGCCAGCTTTCAATTGCCGAGCTGCATGTTATCATGTTTTGTCCATCGTTACAGTGGCACGGTTTGGTGAGTAGCGAGTAAACACAACAGTGTTCCGTTCGCTGCTGTAAAACTGATAGAAACGGATGTTTTACTAGGTCTTAGAGGTTTTTGCAAAAAAAAGTCTTCATATCTGTTTGTACCTTGATTGGCATGCACTCTGTTGAACACGTCAGTCCAGCCCTCAAAGCATCTTTTACTGCATCTATGCCCTCATAGCCATAGCAGGCCACCTCAATGTCTGCTCTTATCTTGACAGCCTGCGGAGTGAGTCGTCTGTTGATGTTGTCAATCAGGACAGCCCTTTCCTCCTCTGTCAATTCCAGACAATCTAAAATGGATGGGTCCCTACACAGAAAAAGAAACCACATCTTTTCAGAAACAAGGTCATTTCATTGCCAATAGTTGATAGATAGATGAATGCATACTTACGACACAGCCTGCTTAAAGATGTCATAGGCACCGTATCCAGGCCGCTTGTACTTCTCATCGAACACCCAAGCGGTTCGCTGGTACAGACTCTCGAGCTGCTCATCTTTGGTGTACTCTAGGACTTCAGCTACGTGCCTCAAAATGCTGTAAACCTACAACAAACATACATACAGCATCTATGAAAGCACTTTCTCAAGTGTTCAGCTGGACAAGGTAAGTCACCTTTGATTATGTAGCACTTTATATGATACAAGAGCAATAAACGGGAAAACAGCGATCAATGATACAAACTTCAAATATAAGACAAATTCTAATTCTGCTGAAAAGCAGAATTAAGGAAGAAGAATAGTGTCATTCAGTTCCAGTCAGTCTTGATTCAATTCAGTTCAATAACTGTAAAGTTAATCAATTATGATACGAGTTAAATTCAGCTATAAGCAGCTCTACAGAAGACAATAGTGTCATCATTATGCAGCTCAAGTCAAATCAGTGTTTATTCAATTCAGTTCAATAACAGTGTCGATGTTGCAAAATTAGTACGTTGAATCAGTTATAACAGCTCTGTGTCATTATCCAGCTCAATTCAGTTCAAGTTCAAGACAACACATCTTTTTAGTCAACACTTGATCCATTAATACTGACACTATCACTACTTTTAGGTTCTGACCAAGGCTGTATCTCAATACTAGTTTTACTTGATCTTAGTGCTGTGTTCGACACTATAGATCATAAAATACTCTTAGATTGACTACAATATTACACTGGTATTCAGGCACATGCATTAAGGTGGTGGAGATCAAACCCATCAGACCATCACTATTTTGTCTATTTAAACGGGGAAAAATCTTAGATAACATCAGTAAATTATGGAGTGCCGCAAGGCTCTGTGTTAGGCCCTATGTTGTTTCCAATATATATGCTGCCACCTGGTAATATTATAAGAAAACATGGAATTAGTTTCCACTGTTATGCCGATGATACTCAGTTATATATTTGAACACGACCAGGTCAGCCTCTTGTGAAGACTTCAGATGCATCAACACTTGTGAAGAGATGACCCAAACCCTTGTGAGGACTTCAGATGATGCAACTCTGGATCAACATGGACCAATGCAAAATTTTTTTCTATATATCCTAATAATTTGTTAACATGTATTCATTACTTCAATGAACTCATTGTTTCTGCCTTAAATTAATAGATTGTTATCTAACTGCATGATTTGTATATGTACAAAGCGCTATACAGATAAATGTGAATTGAACTTTTCTAATATATATATATATATATATATATATATATATATATATATATACACACACACACACACACACACATATACATACACATAAATATGCATATATACATATAAAACACCTTGTGACTAGTCACAGCACGCACATATTGTTGCCCTGTTGCTAGTTTGATTGCTTCTATTATTCTCATTTGTAAGCTGCTTTGGATAAAAGGGTCTGCTAAATGATTAAATGTAAGTTCAAGATTGATAATATTACTGAATATTTAGAGTCTTTAAAGGATTAGTTCACTTTCAAATTAAAATTTCCTGATAATTTACTCACCCCCATGTCATCCAAGATGTCCATGTCCTTCTTTCTTCAGTCAAAAAGAAATGAAGGTTTTTGATGAAAACATTCCAGGATTATTCTCCTAACAGTGGACTTTAATGGACTCCAAACGGTTGAAGGTCGAAATTACAGTTTCAGTGCAGCTTCAAAGGGCTTTAAATGATACCAGATGAGGGAAAAAAGCTTACGCTGTATGTCACCGTTTGGAGTCCACTGAAGTCCACTATAAGGAGAATAATCCTGGAATGTTTTCATCAAAAACCTTCATTTCTTTTCGACTGAAGAAAGAAGGACATGAACATCTTGGATGACATGGGGGTGAGTAAATTATCAGGAAATTTTAATTTGAAAGTGAACTAATCCTTTAAACCTGGTCAAGGTGGTCAAAGTGTATTCACCATTAAACAGGAATGGCATACTCACAGTTTTAGATTTCGTGAACTTGTCTTCGCATTTAATGGCCTCTTCAGGTGACACTCTTCTTTTGGATAAATCAATGTAGCCTGTGGAAATGTGGATATCACAGGTTAAAATGGAAGAATGGATGAAAAAAAAAAAAAAGCAGCTTAATTTAAAACACAGTCCCACCTTTCTCCTTATCCACACGAATGACCACCACACATTCATTGCGTCCGATCCGGATGAGTTTGTTGATGGATCTGATTCGTCTTCTGGAGAGCTCGCTGAGCAGGATCATGCCCTCGATGTTGTTGTACTCCAGCAGACTCACATAGGCGCCCATCTCCGCTATTGATCTGACATTGACCATCACCACATCTTCCACCTCTGGAAACCTGTGCTGGTAGAATCTACAGCTGAGTCCTGGCATCTTGAACCTGGCAGAAGGAAAACTCTTAATGTGAGAATGCTGTCTATGTAGAAAGCTCACTAGGTTTTGAGACACAGCCAGAGGATGTACAATGAGAAAAGCTTCTCAGTTAAACAGCTAATTATATGGAAAACTTCTCTAAAGTGTGAAACATTTTAAACGTACGCCAAACCATAAACTATAACTGAGAGACTAACTGAAATGAAAACAATTTATCACAAACCACCACATTACTTTCTGTCACAACCATCATCTCTTTCACTTACCGATATACAGGGGAAATGTGTAATAGAAATTAGTTAAAGTCCGTTATTGGATGATAAAAATTCAAGTGCATTTACACAAAATAAGAAGTAAGGGAAACGGAACAGCGCTGTCTATGCTCTCTATTTCATCAGCATGTTAAAAACAGGCGGAAGCGGAAGTCATTCTTTTGTTCGTGGCTTGTTGAGTTGCTCACTACCGCCATCCAGTGATTCGGATATATGAAAATTATTTATTTTGCTCTTTAAAATTCCCATAGTAAATATTTACATTATGTAAACACATAGTATTCATAACTCATTATGTCACACCATGGTAGCCTAATTCTATTTAATAACAATATCTCAATATTTATTGAGAGTGTATGGGTGATATTCAGGTCACATTAAGTTTGGTTTTTGAAGTTTCTTATACAGGCCGGATTTTTAATAAAAATAACAAAACAGTAATATTTTGAAATATTATTACAATTTAAAATAGCAGCAATATGTACTTTTTTATGTGATGGCAAAGCTGAATTTTCAGCGTCATTACTCCAGTCTTCAGTGTCACATGATCCTTCAGAAATCAAGAAACATGTTGAAAACAGTTGTGCTGCCTAATATTTTTGTGGAAACTGTGATAGCCTACATCTACTCAAGATTTGTCGATGAATAGAGAGTTAAACAAACAAACAAAAAAAAAAAAAAAAAAACAGCATTTGTTTGAAATAGATTTTTTTCTTTAGACATACTGTCACTTTTGATCGATTTAATGCGTCCTTTCTGAATAAATGTATTAATTTCTTTCAAAAACACTGTTTTAATGTGTCCTTGTTAGTGCCTAATCATATATTTAAGTACTGAGTAATATTAATTAACTACACGTACTTACTATAGGGTTAGGATTAGGGTTAGTTGCATGTTATGAATCATTTACTGTTATTACATAGCAAGTAACGTGTTTAGTAAGTAACAAAGACACTGTAAATATTTTTTAGGATAATTAAAATGTGTATTTTAGTTTCATGACAACTAAGCACAATTTTCTCAGCAGTCTCATAACTGTAATGCATGTGGATATTTTACTTTTGAGTTTGTAATTCTTATTACTGTAATGGAAATCATCTTGCCAGAACAGTATAAAAATGTGAAATACAGTATAAAACCTTGAAATACTAAGTACTTCACAATTAAATTTTCCCAGATTAAATAGAACAAAATATTTCTTCATCAATAAGTAATTTTTATTTAAAGGCCCTTGTGGTGAAAATCAAGTTTTTAATGTTGTTTATATGTCTATGTCGTGTTTTTAATATGCTTTAAGACAAACCATGTGACAATTCATACATCAACACCATTGCTGACTATTTTCTCCTTAAAACTGCAGTGAACCAAAGACAGTCTCAAAAACGCAGTTTGAAATCCAGTGATTCAGACGTCACAAACCACTTTGTAACCAATCACATCAACGTGTGATCATCAAAGACTGGATCTCTGAACTGGTGTAGGTGAGTGGAGGCGGGGCTAATTTGCATATTCATAGAACCGCGTATAATAAATGAGGCAAGGGTGTAGAGTTACATTCAAGCTATTTTAAGACAAGAAGATTTTGTTTTCAAGGAAAAAAACGTTTAAATGTGTCCTTTTTATGATCAAAGATGAGTTTTAAGGAATAATATTACTGACTATAGGGGGACTTAAACTCCAAAATCAGGCCCCATATTTTATAATGTATTTTAATTCATAATTTGTTTTCCAACACAGTTCTACTCTAGGAATTAACAGGTTGAGGCATAACACCATTATTATTTTTTAATATCACTTACCTGGAAAGCTGATGTTCTGAATCAAAAAGAAAATGCTTGCACTGAATCTTCATGAGCTAACACAACTACCATCACATCCATAAAAAACAAGAGACAAACACTATTAATCTGGGCTTTAATTCACTTGTATAATTCATACAAAAACAGTTGAGAAGGAAAGGTGATTCTTCTTTTACATTCATTAATTCTACTTCCAGTTGACTGGCATGTAACTAGATCACATGAGACACAGCGGGTTACCGGCTCCATCCACACTCAGAACACAAACCAAACTGTAGTGCACAAGAGTAAAAACCTCAACGGTGTGTTTTCCTAGTGGCTGAGCTATTCTGTACATTAAAAAAATATTTAGGCTGTTTTCTAAATACACATTGATTATCTTAAGGAAAAAAAAACAAAAACAAAACAAAACATAAAAACAGTTCTGCAGAACAAATCTCAGTAAAGCTGCTCCCAGTGTGTGCTTGAATCAGCTATGGAGATAATACTTGCCTGCAATAACTGACAGTCCTTCCTTTAAAAGAGTTGTTACCAATCATACATACACACAGATTTCTGTCCATCAAGATCAAGTGTTCTCTACTTCCAGCATTTGCACTCGTACACCCCAAAATCATGCATTCACAAGCATACAAATCAACACACATCTCACCTCAACACAGAGCTGATGTTTCATACTTTTGATCATTTAAAGTCATGGAAAACCAATGGGAGAATCTCATGAAACACACCCAGGTGAAATTACACCCCAAAATCACATTGAAAAAAATATATATTTTGCATAAAGAAAATGGAGCCCATTTTCGGACCATATTATTTAAAAAAAAATTAAGCATTTTTTTCTTATTACTGGTAAAATATCTGACATTTACTTTGTTTGTTTAAAAGTGATTCAGATAGTAACAGTATTTTGACTATTACAGTATAAAACCTATATAATCTATTTTATGATTTTATAAGCACAAATTAAGGGCAGTACAACAAATATTTATCTATCTATTTATCTATATCTATTTCTCATAACAGTAATTCGTATTACGTTGATGAGAATTTAGAGGAAAAAATGCTTAATTGTTAATGTCACGACGCTCATAAAGAAAATGAAGCCTAATTTTCTTTCTGATTTAGGGTGAAATATGACCAGGACATGTTCTTCTCAAGTTTCATGAGACCCTAATAATGTAGAGCATCACCACAAGTTAAAACAAGCCCTTTGCTCATGTTGAAATGGGTAAAACACAACACAGAACCTTCAAATCCAATCAAAAACAAACCACAAAGGAAACATTTTAAATTGTGCAGAAGCATTGACTAAGACTAGGCCGTGCTGATGCTCAGATGGTGAACCTCATTGTATTGCTGTCAAATACTGTTTACAATACTGGTTACACTTCTGAGTGATGGAAGTGCGTGTGAATACTGAGACAGAGAGCATAGACTTAAATGTAGCCACTTACATGTTGCAGCTGTGTTCAGAAGTGGCATTGCAAACTCTCAAAAAACCTGAAGTTTACTGTCGAACTCTGTCATAATCACAGTGTCGCTTGCCATAGGAACACTGAGGCAGCGCCACAAGGATAGAAGGCATCAGTCGCTTCAACAGTTATCCTTTTTAGTGTCTTGAAAGAGCTGTTCAGACACAATGGGCACTGAACTCAGATCAGAGATTAAGGGTGAAAAGAGGAGAGAACAGAATGTACGAACGTCATTGTCCACTAATAATGTCAGGGAGCCCAAAGTGTTCTGAAGTCTGAATATCTCATTGGACTTTTAAAACGGTGCCTTGTTGCTTTCCCACAACGCAAACCCATCTCCACATTTGTCCAAAAACTTTAAAAATACATAGAGAATATTTACAATCATAAATAGTTATCAAAAGCAGTATAGAAGCCCTAATTCTACTGCTGCACCAAGTGCTGGTAACTCTCTCACTGGAATGTGGGTAAATGGACTCAAAAACACACCATGATCAAACAAATTATGACATAAAAACTCATTCCCGACAGCGTAGTGCAGACAGACACTTCTGTCCAGGTCTGAGGGCGTGCGGTGTCCTTATCTAGTGTCGAACCTGTAGTGTAAAAACAGCGGTATTAAGTCAACTCTACGAAACCAGAGAGTGTGCGATTCAGTCTGCTCTTCATTGACATCCGTCTGTGGAGGGGTCGCTGTGAGTAGGGTTCATCTCAGCGCAGCCAGGACGAGGGGACCCACTGAGGTTCAGTGTCTAGTTTATTGATAAAACGCAGCAGCTCCTGGTAGGCCTTGTCCTGGTCTGTGTTCACAATGGCGGCATCAAACAGGTGGCCGTAGTTCTGCTCCATCTCCCGGGCCTTCTCGATAATGTCTCTCAGCTCTTCAGGCTAAAACGAAAGAACAACAACAACAACAACAAGGGTGTGAAACCATGAGAATGGGAGTGGATTTGTTGTCTAAAGGCCGGGACACACCAAGCCAATGTTGGGCCATTTTTGAGCATTGGTCGGCTTAGTTTTCCAGTGTGCTCCGCACCTTTGGCTCCAGTCGGACGCCGTTGAGGTTATTTGGGCCTATAGGCAGTCGTGGCCTAATGGTCAGAGTGTTGGACTTGTAACTCAAAGTCTCAGTGCCAGCAGGAAATGTAGGTGGGGGGAGTGAAAGAACAGCGCTCTCTTCCACTCTTATTACCCACAACTGAGGTGTCCTTGAGCAAGGCACCTATAACCCCCAATCACTCCCTGGGCACCACAGCAAAAATGGCTGCCCACTGCTCCGGGTGTGTGTTCAGTACTCACTGCTGTGTGTGTGCACTTGGATGGATGAAATGCAGAGCACAAATTCCAACTATGGGAAACCATACTTGGCCACACATCACTTTTCACTTTCACTTTAAAATGTTGAATTGCTGTTGGGCCATTGGTGAGAGAGAGGACTCTGATTAGCTGTTCAGCTTAGTAAATGAGTCAGTGCCTGAGAATAAAAGCCAAACTGATGAAAGCGAACAATGAAGTCAAGGCAGTACAGACAGAAGTCTGTTATAATTTTACGTCATTTTACCTGAGCATTGCACGAACGCAGAAATATTTTCATAACAACATTAACCAACTAGAAAGAAAGTGATCAGCGTTATTGATATTCAAAATAGTAAGCAAGCGCTGCTTTGTTTATGGTTTGTATATCTGCAGTCCTAGTTTCAGTTTCCCTTTTTGAATGACGAAAATAGACTATTGATACCTGCTGATACCTGGTGTTTTCAAGTGCAGCTTTTTTTCTTAAGATTTATTTTTGCCGTTTATTATGACAGGACAGTAAGCTGACAGGTAGCGAAGTTGGAGAGAGAGAGAGGGGGACGGGATAGGGAAAGGTCCACGAGCCAGGACTCGAACTCAGGACGCCCAAAGCGCAACTGTGCTATATATCGGCGCTGCCCACAAAAGGCTATTGGCGCAGATGCAGACTGTGTTTAAAAATGTGAGACGATGGGCAGAAAAATGAGGGGAAAAAAGGAAAAAAAAACAAAGAAAAAAAAAACAAAACAAAAACACAAGGGCTGCATCGAAAGGTTAGATGGCTGACTTGCTCCCTCTCTGCCATATCAGGCAATGACTTTGCAAGCAACGTTTGTGCATGAAGGTACCACACAATACTGGTTTCGGACAGACTTCTGAAGCAGCATAAAAGTTTAATTATGTACAACAAAATAGAGGGAGCTTCGAACGAATTATTTCATCACTACAATACTGATTTCTCAGACGACCATCTTTATTTTTTCAGCTCAACTGTCATCAAATGGATCAATCGATCAGATCTCAGTTGACAGGATGTGACACGACCATTGGATTTAGACATGCCTTGTTGCCTTCCTACCTCTGTATGCCGCCTGTGAAGGCAGCATTTTTCAACTTTTAAACACAGCCAAGGTCTCGAGATGATACGAGCACAATGGTCTAAGTCAGTGGTTCCCAACCACGTTCCTGGAGGCCCCCGAACACTGCATATTTTATATCTCTCCTTTGTCTGACACACCCATTTCAGGTGTGGAGTCTCTACTAATGAGCTGATGATCTGAATCAGGTGTGTTTGATTAAGGATACATGGAAAACATGCAGTGTTGGGGGGCCTCCAGGAATGTGGTTGGGAACCACTGGTCTAAGGCATCCGACTAGCACATGCTTACATAGAACAACAATGGAAAATCAGCATGGTGGAATGCAATAACATTAAAGTAAGAGTTGATCCTTCAGGGCCGATGTTTACCTTTGGGTTTTTGTTGTCTTTAGCTAAGAGGGCTCTCAATCTCTCCTGGGATGGAGGAGCGATGAAGATGATGTAGGGCTTGAGGTCCGAGCTGCGCAACACCTTTAAAGACTAAAAAGAGAGAATAAAATAGTGAGTAACACGATTTCTAAAAGAAATGCTTGTGGTACTTGCTTCGCAAAAATGCCAAAATGCTAGGAATGGGTGATCTTGGAGGGCCATCTTCCAGCAAAGTTTAGCTCAAATCCTCATTAAACACAACCTGAGCCAGCTAATCAAGGTCTTCAAGATCGCTAGAAACATCCAGGCAGGTGTAAGTGTGCAGGTGTGCTAAATCCTGCAGGATTGGACACTGCTGTGCAAGGGTGTTTTGGGAGGTCACCAGGTATTGCTGTGCTGTTTCTGAAGTGGTCTATCTCACCTGAGTGTGTACACACAGGAGGCAGATTTTGCCCGTGTTGATGACCTGTCGGACTGAGTCTGTGCTGGTACCGTAGAGATTCTTTTCAAACTCTCCGGACTCTATGAACTTTCCTGCCGCAGAGTCCATCTCAAAAGCCTGACGGGACACAAAGTGGTAGTCCCGGCCATTCACCTCAATATCACGGCGGCTTCGTGTGGTGTCTGTAGCAAAGAGAGTTTCTTGTTCAGGACATTACAGTAAAATAAGCTGATAAAACAACAATAAAAAATGTTTTCAGACACTTACGAGGAACAGCGCCAGCAAACCTGTCCGGCTCACTTGAGAGGAGTCTTTGTCTGAGCTCATTTTGCCCACAGTTCGGTGGGCCAATTAGAGCGATGGGCCGTTTGCGATTGGCTGGCTGGTGGTATAGTGCCATCTCTTCATATGTGAGAATCTCCTCGTTATCAAAATCTGCAGAGCAAGAGGAAACACATTAAGCCCAAAGTATATTCGGTTTTTATGCATACGCTAGGGGATGCATGAAGTGTGCAACATAAATTTCATCATCATGCACATCACGATTCTGCATACTCTGTATGCTCAGCTCGCACATACACCTTGATTTTTTTTTGCAGTAATTGCACATTTGTCAACAATGACTGTTGTTACACAGTCAAAAAGAAAAGGATGCACCAGAACAGCAACAAGAAATTACTGGAGATGGCAACATCATATTAAATTATGTAGGAGCACCAGATAAAAAGTACCTTTTAAGTACTTTTAAGACCCCTCAGCACATACACTCATTCCAATATTTGTCGGAAGAGACTCACCATCATTTTTGTTAGCATTGTATTGCATCTTCTTTCGCTTCTTCTTGTTCTTTTTAGCACACCAAAGTTTTCCTGACAACAGAAAATGAGTGTTAATGAGAATTAAGAGCTGTGCACATATGTGCTTAGGAGTGTGCATGAGTGCTGCGACGCTAACCTGACTTCTCAGGCTCTTTATCCTCCTCTATGGTTTGCTTCATTGCCTCTCTCTGCTGCTGGAAACTTTTGCCTGGACAATCAAATGAGAAAAAGACATACAAGTATTAAAGGTAATGTCAAAAAAATAGGTAGAAATATTTAAACACAGATCTAGATCCACAGAATATTATGTGAAGTAGGGTACCAGGGACCAGTCCAGCAAGAGGCTGGTTGTCTTCATCCCCATCTCTGTAGGCCTGCCACCAGTTGGGGTCATCCTGGCTGATTATGTGGAGGATGTCTCCCTTCTGAAAACACAGGCCGAGCTCTCGGCACGGCACGTAGGGGTCATCTGAGGGGTCGTAGTCAAAATGCGCCTTCACGTGCATCTGGGTGGGATATTGGTTTAATCATTGATTAGTTTTATTTTTGCACTGCTTCATTTAAGCAACAATTAATTCAGTTCTGACTGAAGGCCTCACCACAGTCTCTTTAATGGGAGGTGGTTTGATCTGCGCGCTGGGGATGAGAACAAAACTGAGTACGCCATGCATGTCCGCCTGTGAACACAGCAAAAACAACATAAACCATTCAGAAAACCTTTATTTTGTAAGCAAGGCCATAAAAAAAAAAAGTTCAGTGGCCTAAAAATGTATTTGGACACCTAAAGGGATAGGTCACCCAAAAATTAAAATTATTCCATAATTTACTTACCCTCAAGCTATCCTAGGCGTATATGAAGATTGTCTTTCAGACAAACACAATCAGAGTTATATTTAAAAAAAATCTTGGCTCCTCCGAGCTTTATAATGGGAGTGAATGGGGCTCGAGAAGCTCAAAAAAGTACATCCATCCATCATAAAAGTAATCCACACGGCTCCAGGAGGTTAATAATAAAGACCTTCTAAAGCAAAGCAATGTGTTTTTGATATCCATATTTAAAACTTTTCCGTCGAGTTCTGGTGAAAAGTGACCCCCTGACCCAGTTCAAACAAATAGGACTGGGCAACAAACTCAAGCTCCTCTTTTCTTATATCAACATCCTCATACATTTCTCTTCAAAAATGATTGTTTTAGACTTCTAATTCGTGACTGGTGTTTTGTTTTGCTCTATCTTCTGCGCTTCCGCATTCGTCAATACTGTAAATCATGCATCGGGTCAGAGATCACTCTTCCACCCGAACTAGACTTGCGTACGGTCGGAAGCCAGTTATTATAGTTTATAAAGTTTTAAATATAGATATTTCTTACAAAAGTGCATTGCTTCACTTCAGAAGGCCTTTATTACTTTTATGATGGATGGATGCACTTTTGGGCTTCAAAATCTCGAGCCACATTCACTACCATTATAAACCTTGGAAGAGCCAAGATATTTTTTTAATAATGTGTTCGTCTGAAAGAAGTTAGTCATATACACCTAGGATGGCTTGAGGGTGAGTAAACCATGGGATAATTTTCATTTTTGGGTAGACTCTCCCTTTAAGTAATTTTTAATGTTTTATAATCAAAAACCTAACAGACTTTTATGTCTTTTTCTTCTTCCTGCCATCTTTCTTTAAAGTTAATTACCAGTATATCGAATACTTCGTTGACGTCTTTGCCACGGATTTCCACACCGTTGATCTCAAGGATCTCGTCTCCTTCGTGCAGCAGGCCGCTGCGTTCTGCCGCCCCTCCTTTCACAATGCGGCTGATGACCACGCTGTCCATATCGTTTCTAACAGTCGCTCCCTGTATAAATACGCATGTTAAGCTAAACATGAGTCAAAAGTCAAGAGGTACATAATATGCTGAGGAGAGGCAGTGAAAGAACGTCCTCACCAATGGGATGTCCTTGGCTTTCTCAATCCGCACGATTTTGACAGTCTCCCCGCCCCACTGGGTGAGAGTCTCGCTTGCATTGACAGAAGAAACAAGAGGCTCCAGCTGCATCTCTTGTTCAGCCACACTGTCATGGGCCATCATAAGTGCCTGGAGGATATAGAGAGAGCCAGAGATGATGGGTTATATTTAGGATGAAAGCCACTGAGTTCTACAGAGTAGACATGAGTCTGACCTTAACGTCATGTTATAGAGTTCAAAGAGCTCAGGCTCTCGGACAAGGATTGTGATTACAGCTGTGTGCATCGGCACAGCAGCATAAAGGAAGATATGGGGGAATGTGAGGGATGTGTGTACATGTGATGGTGACAGACCTGCATGTGAGGTGTTGAGAGCAGGTTGCTTAGCTCAAGTCCATCTTTCTGTGAGCTGTTGTGCATCATGACCTCAACCTGTGAGGACAGATTCAACAATCAACAATCAGGTCATCACATAAATACAACACAACTATTTAAATACAACTTACAGCGATGTTGTTAAAGGCATAGGTTCACCCAAAAATGAAAATTATCCCATGATTTACTCACCTTCAAGCCATCCTAGGTATATATGACTATCTTTTTTCAGACAAACACAACTGGTTCAAACTAATAAGGCTGTGCAACAAACTCAAGCTCCTCTTCTCTTATATCAAAATCCTCCAACATTTCTCTCTCGTTTTAGACCTCTAATTTGTGAACGGTTTTTTGTTTTGCTCTATCCTCTGCACTTCGTCAATAGTTCATACGTCGGGTCAGAGGTCACTCTTCCCGCCGGAACTTGACTCTTGTACGGCTGTTGCCGGAAGCCAGTTAATATAGTTTATACAGTTTTAAATATGGATTTTTTTCTTACAAAAACCCATCGGCTTCACTTCAGAAGGCCTTTATTAACCCTCTGGAGCCACATGGATTACTTTTATGATGAATAGATGCACTTTTTGGGCTTCAAAATCTCGAGGCCCATTCACTACCATTATAAAACTAGGAAGAGCCAAGATATTTAACTCTGATTGTGTTCTTCTGAAAGAAGATAGTCATATACACCTAGGATGTCTTGAGGGTGAGTAAATCATGGGATAATTTTCATTTTTGGGTGAACTATCCCTTTAACAAAGTACCAGAAAGTAGGGGTTGTGATTTCAGCAGGTTTCCTTTAGGTTTTTATAAACACAGTACAGCTTTGCATCATGGGTTCTGAAACGATCTTACAGATACAAGTCATTGTACTCTACCATGTTAAAATCATTTACGGATGTAGAACATGTAGTATAAATGGACATTTTTGGAGAACTTTGAGAAAAACAGTATGAGAAGATGAGATCATATTTAAGATCTTGATGAGCTCTGGATGAGATGTGCCCACATTTGAATAGGCTGTCCACACTGCCTATTATTACTTAGAGTATTACTGTGAGAGCAAAGCACAGGTCAGTGGATCTGGGTCTTAATGAATACGGAGGACAAGGCAGCTCTCTGTCTGGTATTGTCCTGAGAGAACCAAAAACAACAACCATGAGTATATCAGGCTCTCATTAGCACTTCACACAAGAGTGACTCCAACTAAAGAGCCTTTTCACCAATCATTTGTGCACATACTCAATCATTTGGGCAGCTATAAATGTCAGATTTTCTGAACAGTCCTTTACTCAGGATTATGAATTATGTGTTGTGCCATCAGGCAATCGCACTGTCATGACGTCATTTTCCTATGATTAGTCAAATGGCATTGACACAGCTTGATTATACATATGAACAGACAAACTAAATTGTCAATGTGCATGTTTTAATTTTTTCTACCTTGGTTACAGGTATGTTGGTAATACGGAACAGAGGCGGTTAAAGGATTAGTTCACTCCAGAATTAAAATTTCCTGATAATTTACTCACCCGCATGTCATCCAAGATGTTTGTGTCTTTCTTTCTTCAGTCGAAAAGAAATTAAGGTTTTTGAGGAAAACATTCCAGGATTTTTCTCTATATAGGGTCTTGTCTAGCGAAATGATCAGTCATTTTATAAAAAAAAAAAAAACCAAATAAAAATGTATATACTTTTTAAACCACAATGCTCATCTTTCACTAGCTCTGCGATGCACCACGCATTACATAATCATGTTGGAAAGGTCATGTGTGACGTAGGCGGAAGTACGGACCCAGTGTTTAGAAAGCGAACGTGCCGTGCCTACGTTACGTGAGACCTTTCCAACGTGATTACGTAATGCATGAAGTTGTGGACGCACATCGCATAGCTAGTGCAAGATGAGCATCTGTGGTTAAAAAGTATATTTTTAGAAAATGACTGATCGTTTTGCAAGATAAGACCCTTCTTCCTCAGCTGGGATCGTGTAGAGCCCTTTGAAGCTGCACTGAAACTGCAGTTTGGACCTTCAACCCGTTAGTAACTGTTGAAGTCCACTATATGAAGAAAAATCCTGGAATGTTTTCCTCAAAAACCTTAATTTCTTTTCAACTGAAGAAAGAAAAGACAAACATCTTGGATGACATGGGGGTGAGTAAATTATCAGGAAATTTTAATTCTGGAGTGAACTAATCCCTTAACCAGGAGCCTGAGAGTGGTGTAATCACTCTATTTTTAGAGTTGGGTGGGGTGTGTTAACTAATCACTTCAGTAATGTTGCATCAGCTTTACTAACCACTTGTTGATACCCACAACATACATGCACCCACATGCAGAAATGCACTGACAGCTTGTCACTGTCAAATGACTGTATGACTATAATACTGAACTGAATCTGTGCTGTTGACAGAATCATTCAATACAAAAGGAAACAAATAGTCCCAAATTGTTCTTTGATGCTAATTGATTTCCAGGCTGTGTTACAGATTGAATCAATGTAATAGAAGCTTCAACAAATGAATAGTTAACAACAGCACACACATTTTGCAATGTGTCATTTCACCTCTCTCTTTGTAAAAGTGCTTCTAAAAAAAGTAATAAGTGGAAGCATCAAATCAGGTCTGAAGCTGTTGTGCTTCACAGCTACAGAGAGTTTCTGTCTCACAGCTCTTCATGCATCAAAATACACTACCGTTCAAAAGTTTGGGGTCGGTACAAAGTCTCTTATGCTCATCAAGGCTGCAATTATTTGATCAAAAGTACAATAAAACAGTAATATTTTAAAAATATTATTATAGTAATATAATATTAAAATATAACAATATTTTGCTGTAATAATAATTTAAAATAAAAATTTTCTATTTTAATATATTTTAAAATGTCATTTATTCCTGTGAGGCAAAGTTGAATTCCCAATTTAATGCCTCATTGCTGAATAAAAGTATTACCCCAAACTTTTGAATGATAATGTATTTCTCCATCTATATATATTTCTCCATCTGTTCATCTAATTCAACACATAAGACCTATATTAGACATTGAGTTATAGGTTTGGTTGAAGCAAAAGATATTGAGATGTCTCCAGATGACTGAAAGTCAAAGCAATGTTTTTACACATTCTCACAACTGTATTTTGCATGGGGTCAATAACTTTATGAAAAAACAAATCCACAAACACTTTTTCAAAAGGTCCTTCACCATGTGGAAGGTGGTCACAATCATGTGGCTCTCTGCACATACGACGACATTATGTCCACAGACTGCAGCATTTAACCATGAGTAGTTTGACGAAACAGATGCATGCCTTGACTTTTTATGTTTACAAGCACCTATCCTTCTTGGCCTTCAAAGAGGAAAAACCCTTGACTTTTCTTTGTCTGGCTGTTTTTTTTTTTTTCCTTTACAAGTAGTAGGCATATTCTAAAACCATACATTCTCAGAAAAAAGGTACAAAGCTGTCACTAGGGCAGTGCCCTAAGGTTCAAATCAGAAAAGGTACATCTTTGTACCTTATTTACCCCCAAATGGTACATAATAGTACCTTAAAGGTACATACTATGCCTCGTTTCCACCGAAATTACCCGGAACAATTTGTTTTCCCCTAGACCTGTTGCTGTCAGTGTTTCCATTGAGGTCTGAAGTACCATAAACATTAGTCCGGTGACGTAGGACTGTGCGTGGCTTTCCAGTTCCCGCTGGATTTCGTCCTCTGCATATAAGCTTAAAAAAGCCTGAACCTCGTCGTCGGTCCATCGATTGTATTTTTTAAACGCCATTGTAGATTCGAATAGCAAATAACCCTTACAGCACGCACTGCAACAGACTTTTAAAAATGGTGGTTGAAGTAAAATGCTGCGTGGAGTCAACCAATCAAAATGCCGCTTGAACTCAACCAATCGGCATGTTCAGCGCCCAAGTCCCACCCCCCAAAGTTCCTGAACTTTGAAAAAGTAGTACCTAGCGAACAGGGGCTTTCTGAGGGGGAAATTTTAACCTGGAAATTCATTTAGACCCTGGTCCCTACGGTCGAAACACACCCCAAAGTTCCTAGTTCCTGGGGAAAGTTCCTGTGGTGGAAATGCGGCTTTAGTACATAAGTGCATATTAGTACCTCAAGTGTACATATTTGTACCTTTTAGCTTCTGTATCTTAGGGTTCTGCCAAAGTGTCAGCTTTGTATCTTTTTAGGTTAAGGTGTGTTAGGTTAGGGTTATGTGTCAGAGCATTTCTTATGGTTGCAGCATCCGTATTAACAATTTATGGGTCAATGATGTGACAGATAATTTTTTTGTCCAAAGGACTTAATAATAATAAAAAACAAAGATATGACATCCAAAGTATGTAAGTTAGTACAACTAGATCTCTTTTATTGAATCCGAAAGGTTTCAATTATATTTTGCTACATATAAAAGGTATTTTAAAGATTTTGAAGTGTCAAAGGTCATTCGGTTTAATCGTCTAAAGTCCAATACAGCCATTTCATTTGTGATTAAAACATCTTAAAATGTAATAAATGTATATATTTTTTATTCTGGCATGATTTTATAACATCATATATCAACATAGTGCAAAATGGTATTAAAATTATCTGTAGAAGTCGTTGCTTTGTTATGAGAAAGAAAATGAATTTCATTGATGTCATTCGGTGTGATCAATATAAAGGGACCATTTTGGTTCAAGTCATGCGGTCAATATCATGTGACATCATTCAGACACCTGCAAAGGACCACAAAGTCGTGAAGCAAAGTAACTAACTCTCTCTTAACTATTTGAAAAATTCATGTTTTCACTTGCTCATACGCATGTCCCGAAACAACAGGTCATTCGGTACAACCGCTATAAAACATGGAAAATGTTGTAATATTTTAAAAACTTGTACTGAATATAAGATGTTTGATTGTCCTAGCTAGCTATCAGCCTGTTAGCATTGTTTGAAAATATCGTCATGCGGTATAACCAAAAGTGTCATTTAGTAAAACCCAAATTTTGGTTAAACCGAATGACTTTTTTGGTGACAAATTTTGCCCATCTTGTAAAACATTAGAAAAGCAGTGTTAATTGATAAAAAAAAAACACTCATTGTTAACACTTAATAAAACTTCAAAATTAATTATATCTCCATTATGTTTTTTTTAAACTTTTAAAAACCTTATTCATCAATGACCCTTATGCAGGTTTCCTGCTCATCCTAACACTTTGACTTTGTAAGGCACACCTCGATCCATGTATGTAACAAAGTGCCGCTCACCTCTTGCGCGAGGCTCTGTGCGTGGTCCGTCAGGGGGTAGGGAGGGCTGGGCCGGTTCATATAGTGGGCCACGGCGTTGTGAATGTTGAAGGCTTTCTGGAAGTCAGGCTTCTGGACCAGCTGTAGAACCAGCTCCACGTCCTCTTGACTCTGAGAGTCATTTAAATTATGCTGCACCTGCTTGAGGGACATCAACAGGTCCTCCAGCTCTGAAAGTATAAAACCAACCATAAGTTTAGTCTCAGGTGTGCTTCCAGATCACTCAACACCCTGCCTGTTAAAAAAAAAAACAAAAAAAAAAAAACAAGAAGAAACAGTGACTTGACCAAGGAACAACAGTACATACCTCTGAATCATTCACCCGGAAAACTGGTGACATGGCCTCTCACAAAGACTCCCCCCCCATTGAGCATTTTTATTGTTCGTCATCCACACCGCACAACATTTGAGTAAATCACAGATGTAATTCAGCTATTCTAGTGTTGTCCTTGACGAACCAAGTTTCAGCTATGCTGTAATTCTCCTTTATAGTGTCTAATGCCACAATGAGAGAATGGCAAGACACAATAGGAGTGAGACGTGGGTGTGTTTTCTTTGTGTGGTGTGTAATGTCTAAGTGGGTGGCTAATAGAGGTATTAGTGGGCAAATCAAATATCTTAAATGTTGCCTTTGTTTTGTCCTTGACGGGATGTATTTTACGGACAATTTAGTGCCATAAAGAGTTTTGGACTGTCCCAAAATAGCATAGGAAGAGCGTGACAAACATTGCAGAGAGATGAACTGGAACACAAACAAAAAGGAAAACCGAAGAAAACAGTACAGCAAGAGCGGTCTGTGTCAGAATGTTTCATAAAAGGCTTTTTAATTAACCTCCCCCTCTGATGGTCCTCTTCCCCCTCCCTGAGGAATTCCACTCACACACATCCCTCGGCCATGACTTTCAGCAGAAACTCCAAGTGCCCCTCTCATTTGCACAGTAACTCACTTCGTTCTTCCTTGCCATGCATGCTGGATTTCCCCTAATGAAGATCTATTCAAAACCAAGAATTCACTTCAGGAGCTGAGCATGTGTGTGTCTGTCTGATCTAAAGAATTAAACTCCAGTGAGAGGCTTCATGCAGAGAGGAGCTAAAGAGACGGAGTATGAGGTTGTCTTGTTGAGGAAAGGTGAAAAACAGATTTAAAAAAAAAAAATCAGCTAAAAAGGATATTAAAATAATGGGGCATATAAATGGACTTTTGTCCCCATTTAGTTTCAAGTCCAGTGGCTTTTTGGCTCTTGAACACTCTTAGTCATCAGAAACACGGCTCTTTGCCTCCTCTAAGAATGATTTCACTCATGCATGCTGATTTTAGCAGTCAAGTGCCCTTCAGTTGCTCGGATTCAGATTCAACCTCACATTACCATAAATGTTCCTTGCTTTTTGTCACTTTTTATTTGATGAGACTGTGGAGAGCAGTGGATGTGGTCACCTAGATATTTCAAAAAGTCTGAATGTCACTGCATATCATGCAGTTTTTTTTAGTATTATTTACAGACTATTATTGTATTTAATAATATTTTGAAATGGCTTTTATTTCTACACCTTCAATCACCTTTTCATTTCTATTTAGCCCTGTTTTTCTGTTTTAGTAATTTTTAGTAATTTATTTTTTAAATTTCTATATAGCTTTGTTTTTTTAGTAATTTAGTTTTTTTTTTGTATTTTTTTTTTATTTCTATATAGCTGTGTTTCTGTTTTAGTAATTATGTTTTTTTTGTAATTAAATTTTTTAATTCTATATAGCTTTGTTTCGGTTTTAGTAATTTTTTTAGTTTTTTTTTTTTTAATTCTATATAGCTTTGTTTCTGTTTTAGTAATTTTGTTATTTTTTTTAGTAATTTATTTTTTTTCCATTTCTATTTAGCTGTTTCTGTTTTAGTAATTTTGTTATTTTAGTCGTTTAATTTTTTCATTTCTATTTAGCTTTGTTTGTTTTAGTAATTTTGCACTTCAATATTTCTAAATTTCCTTTAAGTTTTTCATCTAATATTGGTATTTTATTTCAATTAATGAAAATAACTGATAGTTTTAGTTAAACAATAACAACATTGATATTGTCCGATTTGTCAGTCTATCACTAATGGACAGAAGATGAGAAACAATGAAGAGAAGAAAGGGGATTGAAAACTGGAAATGTTGCAAGCCAGATTCGAACTTGTATCAGCCACATAGGCACCATGACTCAATATGTAGGCTTAGTACACTAAATGCTAGGTCACGGCTATAACAACCAACAAACAACCATGGCGTGCTTGCTCTGCACGTCATAGGTGGGTTTATAGTGGCGATTTTTAGAAACAAATGCTCATTAGCAGTTTATGACACCCACCTAGTAAAGCTGGTGGTGCGGTGAGGCTCTGCAGACCACCTATGGAGCCACCAGGACCTTCCATTTGCTCAAAGGTGGGGTTATCGATGCCCACTTTGGGATTCTGGGAGAGTTTCTTGAGGCGCATGGATGAGTTGAGGTCGAGTTCCTGCCGGTTGCGACCCTCTTCCTCTCGTCTCCTGCGGTCCTCCTGCTGCTGACGAATCCTTTCCAGCTGGGCGCTGCGTCTGACGGGCAGGGTGCGAGCGCCCAGCTCACTGGGGCAGTCCACCGCCATCTCCCTGTGCCTCTGAACCACCTCCTCCAAGATGTCAGTGCCTCCGCCGCTCCCTCCCCCGGCGTCTGACTCGGTCACATATCCGTTCATGTGGGAGGTGGTCATCATGGCTGTGCGCGTGTGTGGTGAAGTGTGGTGTGAGTGTGTGTGAGGTATGAGGGTTAGGAGGGGTGCTTTCTGCATGGTGTGAGGGCTGAGGCCATGACAGCAGGGCTGAGGTCAGTAGCTCCAGACAGAGAGCCACACCTGGAAGAGAGGGAACTGCGATTAGAGGAGTCTTCCACAACCAAGGATATTTTATGTGTATTTCACAACATGTATTTATACACATTATCTATTCATTTAAAATACCACCTAATAACACATTTATATGGACGGAAAAGCTTGATGCACTCTAACCCTAACTCTAAGTTTTAAACTTAATTCATATTTTTTTTTTTCAGAACTGTTTGTGCTACAGACATGAATGATTCATCAAATCATGTGGCTTGAGGACAGAGCTGCTATTAAGGGATCAGACTTATGATTTTCTTTTGGCATACGTTTAAATAAAACAAAACAAAACAAAAATCCCATAGACTTGCACTGAAGGAGGGAATGATGCAATATCTCGAGACCAGAGACATATGGCTGAACAATTAATTGAAATAAAATAGAAATGGCAATATGGATTAAAGATAGGAGTGTGATGAGATCTCTTGCCACGAGATCTCGCAAGATTAAAATGTGACAATATTTCTCGTCGAGGTGAAAAGCTGTCTTGCCAGTTGCGATATTGCTATGACGGAGTGTGAGGGTGAAATTACTAGGATAAACTATGCCACTGCTACATTTAAATTACGCCTCCACTGTCGTTTTGCTTTTTATAGAGATAAAAAAACATTTAATTCAGTTGGATAACGGTCGCTTCAATTCCATCCAGCTCATCCAACACGAGAGTCGTACGTAGTGCAGCAGGAATCAGTTCACTGATCACATGACGAGATGGCTGACAAGATTCAGGATTCGTTGCACAACAGAGCCTAAGCGTCTGACAAATGTCTTATCTTGTAGAATGTATGCACAGCACCACCGCTCCCTATTCACGGAGTACGAGCGAAAGCGAAAGTAAAACGCGAGTGCGCATCCAAACACAATTTCACAATTCGACCTTACAGGAGAGAAGCCAGTCAGTTGAGTTTGTGGCAAAACCTTTTACAATGCTTGAGTATTGTTGTCTTTTACTGCATATGACAATTCATACTCAGAAAGTAGAACCGAAATGACATTCATTACAAGATGATTAGTTAAAACAACTCAAATGCAGCTGCAGACTATTTTTATAGTCACATATTTCATCGAGGAATTCTTAAAAATACAGTGCAAAAATCTTGTCTCATCCTCAGTCTTGTGTCTCGTCTCATTAGCTAACAGTCTCGTCACACCCCTAATTAATGTCAAAATTAGTCTGCGAGTTAATAAAATAAATATATGTGCAGTGCATTTCAGAGTGAAGCATGGCACTGTGTTCATTTACACGTGAACAGCTTGTGATACAGTGTTTTCATTATCTTAGGGCAGGTCGCAGTTAATGCTGCTTCACACAAACTTCACACTCTACGTCCGCTCTTAGTTTGGGTCATTGTACAATACAAATAATAGACATCTTTTGACGTTCTTCATCGAGGATCCCTAATATATCCGTTGATAGACGGCTGCTTTCAAACGGTCCCATGTGTATCAGTGTAAGCACTCGGTGAAGAGCGTCAAAGATGTCTATTTACAACATGTTTTTGAAGCATTGATAATTGTAGCCAATCACAGGCATATCTGTTGAGCGTGAGAACACAATGGCCAATCCGCTCAACAGCGCTCAAAATGCTAGGGGGAAATGCTGGTGTTGTCACAATTTTTAAAATTTCAGTACTGACTTCGTACCTATGTGGGTACTTTTGACGACACTAATTTGCTGCCCTAGTTGCACTGTTTAGATCAGTGACCACCCAAAAAGCACTTCAAAACCTCATGCTATAGAACACCTTAGTGACTGCATAATGCTCTGCTAAATACCCACAATGCATTAGCATCATGGTGACAAGGTTCGCCCAGGCAAGCACCATTCATTTCTTTCAGAAAATGTCAAAACCAATCAATTATTAGATCAAAGAACCAATCAATCTAGTTGATTTAGCGCCTGGTTTTTTGCTTTGTTTTGTTTTTCTGGACAGTGGTGATTTCACAGGAAGTAGATGGAGAGAAAGGGGAATGGGTTTGGGATAAGACCCAGGATGGACTCAAACACAGGTCATCATGATGATTAGGAGTATTTGACATTATCCATTAAAACAATGCATTTGCAAAACACAAAACCTCTATGTGGTCACAACAGGAAGTTCTTTTTTTATTACTAAACTTTTTTTATTATTCAACACAGCTGATTAATTACAGTGCTATTTATGGCATTCTATGAGTGTACAGTTATTTAAAGAGCTGTGTCAAAACCTGCACAATACGAGGACAAAACAAGCTGTCTTCACGGTAAAGGCTCAGAGCGATAAACAACAGCCACACAGTCCTCCTCCCCACTGCGATGGCCTTGTAGTTGTGAGTGCTGTGTCAGCTGTCTGAGACAGGCCAGATCACTGTGTTATCTGCCCCTTCATCATACCCATTTCTGACAGCTGACACTTTTCAGAAAACCCCAACTCGCTTTCTCACCCCCAACAAGACCTTGCAGATGTGAGCGGCCCTGACCCTTGACCCCTCAAGCCTTTCCTTCCATCTTCTCAGACAGTTTCCAGTAACAAACAGCCCTGAGTCACGGCTCTGTCACTCAGTGAGTCAGGTGTTGAGGTGTGCATTTGAGGGAGACGCTGGAAGAAGCTCTTGTAATGAGAGTATTCATGGAAGAATATTTAGGACTGAAGTGTTTGCCATTGACTTGAGATGCCAACGCTCTACCGTTGAATTATGCATGAGACAGTGATACCACGTAAAATGGCCGTCTTCTTCCAGGAAAACCCATCCCATAGGATAAAGGAAAGACTGCACAGTGAGGATAATGGATAACCTTTGTCCCTTCATCTACCCCTCCTCCATTCCACTTTCCTCATTCCTAACTTCTTTAACTACTCCCACTCAGGCACACAATATGCCCATGCTGTGATGAAATATCATAAATATAATAAAATGTTTCTGACACCCTGACAGGTAAGGGTCTTATATGGATATGGAAACTGAAGTAACAATTCTGACCGGCATTTCCATGATGTACATACATAATATATATTATATATGGTCAATGATGTGACGGGTCATTTTTTTTGTCCAAAGGACTTAATAAAAAACAAAGATGTGACATACGAAGTATGTAAAGTAGTACAACTAGATCTCTTTTATTGAATCCAAAAGGTTTTAATTATACTTTGCTACATATAAAGATATTTTAAAGATTTTGAAGTGTCAAAAGGTCATTCGGTTTAACCGTCCAAAGGCCAATATAGCCATTTCATTTGTGATTAAAATATCTTAAAATGTAATAAATGTATATATTTTCTATTCAGGCATGATTTTATAACATCATATATCAACATAGTGCAAAATGGTATCAAAATTAAGTGTAGAAGTCGTTGCTTTGTTATGATAAAGGATGTCTGGAAAAATTAATTTCATTGATGTCATTCGGAGTAACCAATATAAAGGGACCATTTTGGATCAAGTCATGCGGTCAGTATCATGTGACAGGATGTGCCATCATTCAGACACCTGCAAAGGACCACAAGGTCGCGAAGCAAAGTAACTAACTCTCTTTTAACTATTTCAAAAATTCATGTTTTCACTTGCTCATACGCATGTCCCGAAACATCAGGTCATTCGGTACAACCGCTATAAAACACAGAAAATGTTGTAATATTTTAAAAACTAAATATTCTAAATACTAAATATAAAATGTTTGATTGTCCTTTTGCTTTTGCTCACTATAAGTCCTACAGGTTTGGATCAACATAATAGTGAGTAAATTATGACAAATTTTAATATTTGTGTGAACTATTCTTGAAGGCCCACACACTTCACATGAGCCTGAAAAGCCGCAAGCTAATTTTGGGAGTGCTAAAGGCAATTTCAAAACATTTCAAAAGTCCAGCCTGCCTAAATGCATCATCTTAGCTCCCATCTTGTTGGAGTCAGGAAGTAAAGCAGTGCTGATTACAGAAGTTTGTAACAGCATAAGTGATGGCTGAGATGAAATCACTGTAGTTTCTTGGAAACTCTTGATTCACTCTGCCTCTCAGTCTGACCTTAGTGGAGCCCTCTGTCTGATACAGAACCTCTCTTATCTTTAGCACTATCCCTCATTTAGTCTAGCTTCACTCTTCACTAATGCACTGCTCCCCTCACTTCTGCCATGCCCTCCCTCAGTTTCCCCTCCTCCCGTTAAGACCGCTCTGAGATTTCTGTGCCGCACGACTGCCTAACGCGTTGCCATGACAACAGCTTTGTCTGTGGGCGGGAGGTCCCAAGGCCTGAGAGCCAAAAGAGGAAAACACAAAGACACACACACACACACACACACACACACACAGTGAGAAGCTACATGGGGGTCCTCACCCGTGTTTGCCAGTCAGCCCAGGATAAACCCTCCAGATTGTAGCAGGGTCTCCTCTTGTCAGTTCTGACCTGTCTTCCTCCTCTCTTCACTTGGATGCTTAAAGTCTGTTTCTGTTGACCCCTCCTGAAATAGAGAAAAATTGTGAGTGCAGGTGACAGCATGACCTCATTTGCACATGACATTAAGATCCGTATCTGTGATCAGATCAAAAGCGAATGGCACTAAATGCAGGTGACCACAGTGCATTTGTAGGAGTAAATGCTATTCTGTCCTGATTTGTCACAGACAAGAGTAAAGGACTGCACAGTCTACAATAAATGCTAATAATATACACACACAACCGGTCAAAATTTGTATAAATGTTTTTGAAAAAGTCTCTTATGCTCAGCAAGGCTGCATTTATTTGATCAAAAATACAGAAAAAAACTGAAATATTGTGAAATATTATTCCAATTTTAAATAACTGTTTTCCATTTTAATATTTTAATATGTAATTTATTCCTCTGATGCAAAGCTGAATTTTCAGCATCATCACTCCAGTCTTCAGTGTCACATGATCCTCCAGAAATCATATTAATATGCTGATTTAGTGCTCAAGAAACATTTCTTATTATCAATGTTGTTTTTGCTGCTTAATAATAAAAGAATAGAAAGTTAAATGAAGAGCATTTATTTGAAAAATAAATCTTTTGTAACATTATAAATGTCTTTACTGTCACTTTTGATCAATTTAATGCATCCTTGCTGAATAAATAATTTATTTTCTTTCTTTATTTTCAGTTTCATTTTCCACAAAAACATTAACAGCAAAAAGTGTTTTGAACACTTGATAATCATAAGAAATGTTTCTTGAGCACCAAATCAGCATTTTATAATGATTTCTGAAGGATCATGACACTGAAGACTGGAGTAATGACTGCTGAAACGCAGCTTTGCCAATATATTTTTGTTTATAGTTCCTGCATACCTCCATTATAATTCACACAGCCATCTCTGAGGTCATTGCTGTGCAGTGATGGAGCAACAATCCCATAATGCACACGGCAGGAATGCAAAACAGCCTGGGAATGAAATTCCTCAGCAGACCAGACCAATATAAGGGCTCTATTGTGAACGTCTGCATGCATACGCTTTCTCATGCAACCTCAATACCTGATTACTAGTGTAAACCGAAGTCAAGGTTACATTAAGACATAAAAGAACAAGAGCTGAAAAACAGGCCTGCTTTAAACCGAGATTTATTTCATTAAGACCTCTAAGCCACTGTTGTTTGTTTGGATGCAGCTGTGCCGATATCGACAGGAGAAAATCCAATTTATTCGCTCCTATAAAAAGGTAAGAGGATTGTAGCCTTACACCTACACACAGATGTAGCTTGAACGTAGCTAACAACCACGTGAGCACCACACACTCCCTACATTTAGGTACTCATGCTGATGTCATTAAGGTGGTTTCCACCCTGTTGGCCACAGATAAGAACAATCTTAAGGCCGCCTACTACAGAGACAATAAGCAATACTGAGCCAAATCAAACAATCCCCCTACTGACCATGCCAAAAAGCCCTCGTACATTTACATAACAGACATCTATCTTTCAGTGTGGCTTAGATGGACGACTGAGGTATAGTGCTGTACAAGGTCCAAAATTAACTCTCAACAGCCAACTGGAAGGAAAAATTGGCTTTGGCAAAGAAATTTATTGAGTTGTTAGAAAGTTGGCCACAATTTTTATTTAGGAAATGCAACATGGTTTTACATGACAATACTAAAAAAGATAGTCTGACCTTTGCTATTTTTTATTTTTTTATCTGACATCAGTGACATGAGCAAATGACGTCTGATATCAGAGAGATAATTAACACGCACAGCACAACTATGCTATCATAGACACACATTAGTAAATAACCTATTAGCCACATTTTTAGAATCTCTGTATTTTCTACGAAGTGGGCTAAATGTTCAGTTTCTTTTCATATGGCACACATGGGTATGCAAGGCGCTTTGTTTCAGGGCAAAAGACCATTTTCTCCCTTTTCTCAGAAAGCAATGACGTATTCAAAACATCCGGTAGTGTGGGTTTTCCAGGGAATGCATGTACTTGCTGGAACTCTTAAATACTACCATATATTGTGCGTGTTATTTTTTGACAGACATCGATGTTGAGATATTCAAATAATGTGGATTTGAAAACGGATGGATCATACACTCTAAAAAATGCTGGGTTGAAAACAAACCAAGTTGGGTTGAAATTGGACAAACCCAGAGATTGGGTTAAATGTTTGTCCCCCATTTGCTGGGCAGTTATTTAACCCGACCATTGTTTAAAAATTACAATATGTCTGGCTTAAAATGAACCCAAAATAGGCTGAAAATTAAAAATCAGATATATAATTACTAGAGGCAACAATAATAATCAAAAGGTGAACATTTGTTAATAAGTAGTTTAATACATTTTTATTGTTGAATTATTATTCATTAAACTTCATAAATGTTCATTTATTAAACATATTAATAAATGTTAATTTCCAACATTAATTTTCATTTCATTTTAATCAAGCAATACAGTAATTTTTAAGCAAAAGTTGATTTAAATAAAATTACCCAGCAGGCTGGGCAAACATTTAACCCAATTGCTGGGTTTGTCCATTTTCAACCCAACATGGGTTGTTTTTAACCCAGCATTTTTTAGAGTGTATGGTAATAATTTTTTCTTAGCCGGACATGATAACATGCGGAAGAGGTGAACTATGTTTTTGGGTAATTATAAAATATGCTGGAGATGTTCGAATTGCTTTATACTCATTTTACTTATTTTATGGAATGAAGTTTATTTTGTGGCTTAAATAAATTACATGTTACTTAGAGATGGACATTTTTGGCTTGTCAAAAAGCTAAACAGCTATTGCAAATTTGCTGACTTTTGAAAATCAAGTTCATTTTATTTTACAAGGAAAGGAGTCGCGAAGTGCACAAAGTTGTTTTTTACTGTCTCTTAACAAAAATATTTTATTTAAACCCATAAAAAATGCAGAAACTGTCGTAAATAAAGTAAATAATAGTGAAACATCTTTAAAACGATTGTTCCATTATTACTAGGGCTGCACAACATTTTAGCATCGACATTGCGATGTGTGCATCCCCGACAGTCACACTGCAGGATGTACGATGTCAAGTATAGGGATTGTAGTTGATCCATGATCCACAGGAACCAGGCCACACAGTTCGAAACGCACATGATTCTCAGATTCATTGTAGAGATTCACTCTACAATAGTGTTGTCACGGTACCAAAATTCCAGTAGTATGTACCAATACCATAAATATTTTTCCGGTTCTCGGTACCAATTTCGGTAACACAGCAAAATCTGTTTGAACTATTTTATATAGCCTATTTTAAAAGCATATTAAATATGGTAATCATACATATAAATATTTGGAGCGTGTGTGTATGTTTGTGTGTGTATATATACCTCAATGAAATAAATTTTGAAATATAAAAAAAATTAATAAATGCTCAAACATCCATTTTGTAACAGATGTGCATGTTTATTTTAGCTATTCTTTCAAAGAACCGACACATTATAGCCTGTAAAACTATGAAATAAATATTGGTAAATAATGGTAACCTAAATAATAAGAAAGTTAAATATATAAAAAAAAAATAATAATAATTTTTTTTATTTCTACACAAAAATGCGTCATAGCCTACTGCTCAGCTCTTTGAGAGGGATGTGGGGCACGAGCAGGAAAGAGACCTTCTCTTTAATAATATCTTCATGTTATCTCCTGATGTTACAAGGAACTGACACTTGTTGTAAAAGGTCTGAAGAGCGAGTTTTATCTTGACACATTCAGGCTATATTTTATTTTGTGCTGCCAGGGAAAGCAAAAGTAAAAATCACCAGCGTGTGAAAAGCGCTTTACAAATAAACTTGACGCGCCTTATCAAGTCTATAACAAGCACAAACTGTGTTAATAAGAAATTGACGTGCAAGCAAAAAGGTTTCTGTCCTACGGTGTTTACCACAGTAAAGAATGCGAATAGCCTATAATAGGCCTAAAAGCGAACGAAAGGAAGAAACGTTTATAATCCCCTGCGTGAGTGAAGATTTGGGAAAAGAAACAGATATTCCATGTTCAGTGGAATTACTAATGGAATATTGTTAAAATATCTGCTAATCGGGTGACCAGATCGTGATTCGCAAAACAGAATACAAAGCTTAAATTTATGGACTCACCTACCTCTCTCATTCGGCATGAACCAAAATGTTTCCATGGCTGCGATATCACATTTAATTGCTAACCTATTATTTCTTTTGTAAACAAAGCTTTGTGCTTCACTCGTGTCATATTCAAGTAAATACTGCCACAGCCCTATCAGTGGGTACCGAATATACCTGGATTCTCGGTACTACCGGTACTACAGAAATGCTGGTATCGTCACATTTTCAAAATTTCAGTACCGACTTGGTACCGAAGAACCGGTACTTTTGACAGCACTGCTCTACAATATGATACTGTTAGGTTTACCTGAAATTCATAAAGCAGTGTTTATTTAATTTGTATCTTTGTTCTATTGTATTTATCTAATTTTGTAAATGTACATTTTGTAATTTGTTTATTATTTTCTATGCGGATTCACTCCCCTAATAAATCATACCAATCATTCTAGAATGATTAATTCTTTCCAAATAGAGCTATTCAAGTCATCAGGTGTTGTTTTCATATCGCAATACATATCGAAGAAAAACAAAATATGGCAATGTCAGTTTTTTTTCTAATATCGTGCAGGCCTAATTATTACCCCTTAGCAGATTTCGACTCTTTTCTTTTACAGCACGCAGTATCTGTCTACCTTACAAAGTCAATGTACCACCCAGCCCTAACAGGTTCTTTATACTGTAAATGTGCGCTGTCAAAAGAAGGGCAGCACTCACCCATCGTTGTCCCCGCCTGTCAGCAAACCACTCTTCTTACAAGCACATATTTATTTTATTTATTTAAATGTTAAAAGTTTATTTCAAAGTTACTTAATTTGAAATGTTTTATTTAAAAGGCCAAAATACATTTAACCAACAGACACTTCGTCCAGTTTTGTCAGATCAGTGGTCGGTTCTTGTTTTTGCCAATTGAACATGTTCCATCGTCATTTGTTGGGTCGTGGAATGTCTGTGAATTGGTGTACTGTAATTTGGTGATTGTCCATGTTGGTCACCATCTGTTGGTGGACTGTAAATTGCCCTTAAAAAGTAACTTGCAAACTAAAACTAATAGAAAAACATTAATGCTTGTTTATCGCCAAACCATTTTTGCAGTTTTGATAATACCATGATAATAGCTTTAGCAATTATCAGGATATGAAAGTTCAATACTTGTACCAGGCATTTGCAGGCGAGCCAATAAGGTCATTCTGTACCCTGGTGCCGTGCAACGAGGCTTTAGTTAAGGCTTTTACAGATCGTGCACACGTATGAACACAAACAAGCTCACACCAATACGGACCATCTTAAGGATGTTTCCCCTTCCCCCCTACTTGATGACACAACATGCAGTGGAGAGCCTCAAGACTGAAAAACATATAAATAAAGCCTCGAACCATCTGCTGTTCAAGAGCTTAAGTAGCCTACTTCAAACCCTCCTGTTCCATTCAGCGACTGGCTGGCCACGACTCAACTACAGCTCGGCATCAGCACACTAAGCCTCTGGCCTCTTAAACAGGGAATAGGGACATCTGGGCTCTTACTAATAGAATTTGCACTTTACACTGATGTAGTAAACCAACCCAAATCCAAACATTAGCCTTTATCAGCTAAATCATCAGGCTGATCTCTGATAAATGCCAAAGGGAAGGCTAATATTTCTCAGCGTGGAAGACCAGGGATGAGGCGGGGTAGATTAGGAAGAGCATGTTTGTAGTGAATGCAGGTGTTTCTAGCCAGAGCAGGTGCAGCACGGCTGGCCCGAAGGCAGCCAATGAGACGTGAGCATTAGTGGGCACTGTGTCAACAACCCTGTTGTTTTTCATTCCACCTGGGAAACGGTCCTCACAGATACTGCGGCTGTGAACACACTACGCAATAAACATGACGGCCTCTCAACGGCTGCATTCCTGGCAAGATTTTGTAATAGAGTAGTTTCGCTAATGTCAAAGTGAAAAACAAACAAATTCATATTCCACTTTACACAGTTATTTAGACTAGTAGCAGGTATCTTCTGTTGGCTATAATTTGAGATCTTCAGCCACTAACCATAAAAAATTAAAAGATGTGCAATGCCCTGTTATTTCCACAAAGCATAGTTCACCCAAAAATGAAAATTCTGTCATTATTTGATCAGCTTCATGTCATTTCAAACCCACAACATCTTTGTTTTTCTATAAAACACAAATGAAGATATTTTTAATGTTCTTCCATTGAAAGCATATTCAACCAAAACCAAAACTTTGATGCTTCAAAAACTCTATATGAATTGAGTAGTCTTCTAAAGAGAGATGATCACTTTACATGATAAACAGATTTAATTCAGGCTTACTTTCACATATAAAAAATTGATCAACGTACATACATAAAGCACAACAAATATGGTAAATGGAAGCTCAAATGTGCTTGTTTGATGCATGAGAGTAGGTTTGAGCTTCCGCAAGGAAGTGTGAGGTTTGTTCGCATGTCAAGCAAGTACAGATAAGCTTATGTTTACCATATTTGATGTGATCTATGTATGTGCGTTGATCAACTCTCTTCAGAAGACTTAGATTAAACCGCTCGATTCATATGGATTTATTTTAATATATTTTTATTAACTTTTTAAAGCATTAAAGTTTTGGATGAATGGACTTTCAATGGAGGAATAGAAATCTGTCTGGTTTCATTAAATATATCCCCATTTGTGTTTTGAAGATGGATGAAAGCCTTATGGGTTTGGAACAGCATAGAGAGTAAACGATGACAGAATTTTCATTTTTGGGTGAACTATCCCCTAGGGTTGGGAATCGAATTCTGGAATCTTGGATACTTGTTATAAAATTAAAATTTCGATTCTGCTTATCAATTTCAGTGTGCACATTTTAAAGTGGTTTTAAACCATTAAAGCGCAAGAAGACCCAAAAGAGAACCTAATTCGACAAATACACACAAAATTATGTCAAAATATCCTCGTAAACAGTCAGTTATGTCTTAAGTGAAGGTGAACAGTTGAGAAGGAAAACGCATGTATAACAGTATATTGGATCAGTGCATTCACTCTTAAAAGTGACAGCAGCCTAATATACCTGCTGCCATCTGTGTCATTACTGTTAAACAACAAAAGACAAAGAAAACCACTCACTGATCTTGACTGAATAACTTTTGTAAATTTAATAAATGTAATTAATATTTTATTTATAAAAAGAAAACTGTGCAGTGTTATTTTACATTTGATTTTAATTTCTAAACTTTGTTCAGTTGTATTTATTTGTGCTATTGCTAATCTGCTTATCTGTTCTTATTGCATTACTGACTGTATACTTGTCTTTAATAATGTTTGAAATTTATATCAGTCTAGTTTATTGCAAACTCCATCTTTCAAAGCTAATTATATGTGAACCCTTCAAATTATATAATTATATAAACATAAAAAAATAGCAGTCAACCAATAGTTTCTAGTCTCAGTCAGTTTATAAAAAGGAACTCATCACAATACCGCAGCTCTTATGACCTGTTAGCTTAAACGGCAAAGAGCTCCACTTAACGCACTGAATAACATGCATTATTCACATGAAGGATGTTTTTTTCCTTGGCCTGGCAGCCTCGGCCCTGCACAGGATGAACCTGTTACTCTGACAGACATGAAACAGCTCGTCCTGAGGAGTGGCAAGTATGAATTCTGCGACCTGAATTCTGCGACAGGGAGGGACTGGAGCTCCTTACCCTTCAGTAGGTTTTATAACTATATGACAATACATGAAATCTCTGGGGTCCACCACACCTTTACACTGAAAAAAACCTAAGTTAACTGACACCTCACAGATATGAATCTTTCTCATCAGAGAACTAGAAAATGCGCAAGAGAAAAGCAGATGTCTGGAAAGACATCATGCAGGAGAGAGGAAAGCTGGACAGTCCGACACTTCCATGGCTGTCACTGCAGAGGAGAAACAGACCAGGATCGTTATCTTCCCCAAAGCTCCAGCTCAACATTCCAACACCCAGTGTTTGCGTACCAAAAAAATTCCAGATTCCAGCTCCTAAGAATCGGCCACGTACCACTTAGTACCAGGAGGGAGAGCAATGCTGGAGAGAGAGTGGAAAAGAGACAAACAGAGGGAAAATATGTGGAAACAGCATGGTGTGTAAAGGACAACACCAGCATGCAGGGATGAATCACTTTTGGCCTTTGCAGTGCAGGAACAGAAAATAAAACCTGCACATGACCTTAATAAGTAAACTATTCTACTTGCCTTCAGTTGACAACTTCCACAGAAGACATTTAAAAAGTCATGTGCATGGAAATATGTTTGGAGAATAAATTACCTACAGGTGGAAACAAGACTGCAAGGCTCCACCTCTCAAACCGTGGGAAAATCAACGTACACCCATGTTCTGAATACTGCCTTCTGAATCCTGTGCTCAACTGTCTATGCTTCCACTGTTGCTTAAGCTAGCCACACAGATATTCGGGGCTATTTTGAACCGATTTCTCCACTTTCGACAGTCCTAGATAAAGTCCCAATTATCTTGATGGTTCTCCAGATTATCTTATCAGATTTTCCTGTGGTGTGAAGTGTGTTAAGAGTGACTGAATCTGCTTGGAGGAACGTCGGAGCCGTCCCGATCTCGAATCGTAAAAAATTCAACATGTTGCTTGGTGACGACGGGGCAGGAGAAGGTGGCAAAATACATAGCGTTGCTTGCCTCACCTTTTTATTTTTTGTTTCTGAACCATTGGTTTTGTTTGCAAAGCTTCAGTATGTAATGACACTAGCATCTATCTGCCGCGAATGTACTGCAAATGCTCTAAATGAGATATAACTCTCTGCTTGCAGTGCATCAGTCATGCTCATCAGAAAAGTGAGTGAAACACAAACAAACATATTTTATCAAATCATACGTCATTAATAGCGGTTCACTTCCGCGATTTAGTATGACTGCGTTCATATCAGCAGCGAACCATACCCGAGACCACACTTTTTAAGCAGACTCGGGTACAGTTCGCGGATGCCCACTTGAGTTTGGAAGACAGCGTTCACATCATCCAAACGAACCCAACTGTGACGTCAGTCAAACACGGGTGTGCACCAAAAGTGCTAGTGTGAAAGCACCCTTATAGAGCAAATAATAATAAAAAATCTGCAACCGGCATCGGAATCAGCAATGTAAAAATCCCAATCGGTGCATCCCTAGTATTAGGAGTCGCACCACCTTTTCGCACCAAACATTTCTCCAAGCCTTAAACCTGGATTCATGCAACTTTCACAAGATTTCTTTACATGTCAACCAGACGGTGTCTTCCTGTCCAAGTAGGCTGTTCTTGACAAGAATAAGCTGTGAAAAGGTCCAGACCTTCTGCCAAGAGTCAAAGGTATGGCTACGCAATACTAACATGACACTAACAGCCTAATTATACAAAGCTTCATTAAGTTCACCAGTCTCATACTGACTTGTCCGTATTAAAATTATGTTGTTTTGCAATCTGTGGTGAGAACATAAAACGATCAACACACAACACAAAAAAGCAGCGGAAAAATATTTGCATGCTTTAAAGTGTGCTGATGTGTTGCAATTTTTAGCAGTGCAAGCCTATTAGACACAGTGCTGGTGATCTGCGGCTCATCCACTTTTGACTGGTTGCTGCACCTGGACCAGCCGGCAATGACAGAGATCTGACAGACCCCAAATGGAATCAAGAGATTAATAAGGATTCCTCACAGCTAGCATTAGCCAGGTGACAAACAGTCTAGAGAAACATTTCACACAATTGATTAGTTTTCAAGTCTGTGATTTGAGAGCCACATGCTTCCTTTCAGGGGTCATTCGTTTGAACACACATGTTGCTATTATTCTTCACAGGCCAACTGAAAACTAGTGGGAAAATCCAGGTCTAGACAGAACAGCAGCCCTGCGGCATTTTGTATGGGCTCTCTAGGAGAGTTTGTGGCTTGTTAATTCTTAACCGTGGCGGACCATCAGGACAGCAGAGCCGGTGCATATTGAGAATTCCTCAGTGGACACAGATGGGATACAGCGGTTCTGTATACTGCCACCTCTTCCTGTACCTCCGTCCATGAGATTAAAAAGGCCTGTCTACACCTTCATACCTTTTTCCCCACGTCAATGCATCACACATATCGGAGGCCCTGTTTACACCTGGTATTAAGATGTGTTTTGGTCGATCGGATCACAAGGGAGACACATTCCCATTTACACCTGATGTTTTAATCCGTCTCTTTTGTCCACTTCCGAACACTTCTGTCCTGATTTCTTCGAGGGGAGGGTCTATGGACGGGTAAATGGGTCTATAGAGGGTCTATGGACGAACACTGTGAGTGTGTGTTAGAAATCAGGAATGGTGAGAGAACATTGTGCTCAGTATGTTTTTCATCTTCAAACGAAACTTGGGTCTTCAGTCGACAAAGTCTAAATCCTGTCTTGCTAGCACGCTTCTACCTCTGGAAGTGGATAAAAACGTTTTAGAGCCTGTTTACAGCTGTATTTAGCATCGTTCACTTGTGATCCGATCGACCAAAACACATCTTAATAGAAGGGACCAACTGCATAAACTTAGCTACTATGTTAAACCTGTCTTAAGAAAAAGTTTGACCAACTAGTTGTTAGATAAGAGGTAATATCAGTCTTACTTTTCCAGTTAAAATTAGACCAATCTACCTTTTTATGTACTTGACTTTAAAAGGTCAGGACCAGTCTTGAAGAAAAAATTAGATGACTAACTTTTAAGACTAGTCTATGCAGTTTATGCAACCGGCAACAGGTGTAAACAGGGCCTGAGAATGAGGCTGAAACACTTGAGACTATCAGCCTACTTGCTAGTTTCGCATAACTATAAAATATTTGCTGATAACATTTGACGCTGGTGTTTGTCACTAGCAGTGATATGACCTAGACCAATTCAGGTATTTCAATGGTTAATGCAATGCAACAAAACATCTAGAGCAAGGAGGCTGAATACATACAATACCACTCAAAGTCAGTAAGTTTTTTTTTTTTTTTTAAAGAAATGAATACTTTTATTCACCAAGGATGCATTAAATTAAATAAAAATTACAGTAAAGACATTTATAATGATAAATTAATCTAAATTAATTAATCTAAAAAAAAAAAAAAAAATAATAATAAAAAAAAAAAACTGGGGAAAAAAAGATTACAGTGTCCAAAAAATATTAAGCAGTAAAACGTTTTTCAACTTTGATAATAATAAATGTGTTTGTTTAAGCACCAAGTCCGCATATTAAAGTGATTTGTGAAGTAATGGCCGCTGAAAGTTCACCTTTGCCATTACAGGAATAAATTATATTAAAATAATAAAATACATTATTACATATTTGGATAATTGGTCAAAAATAAATCTCTTAAATCTGATTCTGTTGCATAGTATTGAATAAAGAGTAATATATTGATATTTAATATTAATATATTTTCTGTCCAATTTTAGTGTTACTTTCAATAAAAGTGAAAAAAGATTATTTTATTTTATTGGCTTATATTTTTTTTAATTCAGTATCATTAAAATTATTTAATGTCATTAAAATTCTAATATTAATACAATTATACAAAAAAAAAAAAGCTAAATTAAAATAATAAATAATTTTTAAAAGCATTTTCAGTTTTGGTTTTTGGTCAAGTGAATCCAGTATTTTCGGTTTCAGCCCAGAATTCATTTTAGCGCATCCCTAATAACTATATTTAATAAAAATACTGTTTTACTGAATTTTTGATCAAATAAATGCAGACTTGAATTAAATATAAAAAAAAAAAAAACTGACTCCAAACTTTTGAACGGTAGTGTACACAACACAATTAAATGACAACAAATGAACAAGTTCTTTTTACACTATAATAATAAGAACAGAAATTATTACATTTAATTATTATATGGATATAAATATTTAAATCCATTGATAATAATATCTTCAAACTGTTTTTGAAGGGAGTCACGTTATTCTCTATATCCTACTAACTATATATCCAACAAGAGGCCATCAGATTTGATCAGTCTGACAGGCCAGACTCACTGAAGGAACGTGGCGGTGAGGTAATATGATTCTAGAGCGTGCTGGCATTAACACCTCTCGCTCTACTCTGAAAACAGATACCGTCTCCTTGAAAGAAAGCCCATCTGATCCACAGCCAAAATCCTCTATCATCCGTTATAACATCATTTATTTGTGCAGTAACTCCACACCTGCACCAAACAAACAAGACTGCCATAATAACCTACTATTATTTATTATCATCAACAGCACTGAATCATTTTAATGGAACAAATGATCTTTGACTTCAGTACACGCATCAAGAGCAGGGACGGTTATCTCTGTGACTGTGCTGATACAGGTCACCTACGACCACCTCTGAGCTGAATTATATCACAGAATGCAGTGAACACTTATCTTTAAACAACACAGAGCAGCCAGCTGACTCGCAGCTTGTGATCTGAGGAAATGATAAGATTGTCAGTTGTGTTCCTAATAATAGAATGAAGACATGGATCACAGCCAGCCTTGGCTGGGATTGTACTTTTGGTGACTTGGTAACATAAAAAGATACATCTACAAAACAAACAAATCCAAGCCAAATTGTGTTGACAGTGACGCACTTATACAAAGTCTATGGGTCAGCTGTCACCAATGATTTTGTATGACTTTTCAGTTGTTTAAATATATATATTTTGCTTTTTCCGTGGAAATTAACAGCAAATACTGTCACAAATACTGTCAAGAGTTTATTTAATCCAAAATATTTCTTTTAAACTCACTCCAAAAACAAGTAGGCCTAATTAAGACTATGAAATATAAACATTTAAAGTGTACAAGTTACACTTACTATAGTCATTGTGTGCAAACTTTTGCAGCTAGGAACACAACAATAGATCAATACTGAAAACTCACACTTTATTTCCTCTCATTTACTAGCTCATCAAACTGTCAAGAGTCCATTGAAGATTCAAAAAGGAGGTTGATAAAATAAACCAGAGCACTTAACACTCAATTTTATAAGCACATAAACACTTTTAATATGCCTAGTAAACACAGCCCAGTGTGTCTGAGACCACTTTCATGAATGACACAGGCTCTTCAATTCATTAATAATAACACAAATGATCAACCTAAACTGTAGCTATCTGTCTGACTGGTGAAATGCATCATTCCCCTTCACTTCCCTAAGGCAATTCATCCATAAAATAAAACGATAACGCCCTTTCCATGTCAGCTTTGATCCATGGTATCTCAGTAATCACTCCAGAGAGAATATGAAGAGTTCGTGCTATCAGATTTCTGAACCTTCCCGAAGGGAACAATGCGACATTTGTGTCCTAATGGCTGTAATGAAGGTAGATGAACAATGGCAGTCCGTGTATCGATCAAAGAAACTTCAGGCAGTTTCAACAGGTTGTTTAAATCCTTAGTTTTCTTATTTTAAACATGTAGCTTCATATTCACATTTACCTAATCCAAAACACCATAGCAACTATCTCAAAATCAAGTTAAATGCCACTTTTTGGGCGTTGAAAGTGCCTATGATGCCTAAAAATGCTGTCTAGGTAGGCAGCTCATTAGGTTTTGAGAGACAGCCGTTGTATGAGCTTGGTGTGCCCTCAAAACTAAACAAAGAGTGAAACGTAGAATTTATAAATCTTATAAACTGTCTCTTGAATGTTTACAGAGCTTTATTTGATATCAATGAGAGTGTGTTTTAGGGTTATGCTGAATATTTGCATAGCTAACACAGCTAGCTGGCCACTTCCCGAAGCGCAGCGCTGCTTTCTTTACCAGGCAACCTGTTGCAAACATTTACGCCGCGTTTTAACGGCCAAAACAACTTGAAAGTGTCGCTTAGCTTACCTTTTCAGTAAGATCTGCCGTTCTTTTAGTCCTGTTAGTGTATAAATATTCCCAGAAAAGCGGTTTTGTTCACAGAATAGCACATTAGATTGTTGTCATGCTGTGTGACGGGTCGCTGTGGCTCGAGAGTTTCGGGACTGTGTGTAAGACTGACGGAGAGCGGCTCAACAGCGCCTCCGGCAAACTAATGAAACGACGCTTCTGATTGGCCAGATCCACCATGCTTAAACTCCACCGTCCAATCAGGTGTGGTTTTCCTTGAGAATCCAGAGTAGACTACAAACCGGTCAGTTTCAATTGAACCGATTTAAATGTTTGGGATTTTTAAGGCTTGTACTCTTTTTTAGATTTTAACCACTTTTAATATTGTAGATCCAAAACGTTAATTAAAAAAATTAAGCATAGACTTATGGTATAGCAAATTGGTATTCCTAACTTGACAAGCTGCTTTTTGCATGCTCTTAGGGAAGTGTGTCGTCGACCTTCAAAGGCACAATATGTAAGATTTTTGGATTAAAATATACAAAAACCACTAAAACAATGTTATATATTTTGTTGACTTGTGTACTTACATTATCCCAAATGTTTCCAAGAATGTTTAAATCCAGAGAAATAAGCAGTTTTAACCAGGACACGGACCGTGTCCATGCGTTGCCTATCAATGACATCATATCCGCCTTACCCTCGATTTCCAATTTTATTTTGTAGAAACCATGGAAACACCAAAGACGTTTTAATATATGTGTTTTATTAGAGAGGTGAGCAACTGTTTGGATGGAGACATTCATCGACATAACTAATCATTGTTATAGCCTATAGCTCAACACAGTAAGTCTTATTGTTTAAATCTCGTTTTCTTGATTTACAGCAAGTACCATGTCCATATCGATCTAGCTTACTGCAGTGTGCAACAACTGCAGTAAGCTAATGCAGAGTAGCACTATAACAACTTTCAATGCACAGATGTATCTAATATGATAAAACAGCGTTGCGTTACCTCACATACGCTTGACCGGAAGAAGTGGAAGCGGCGACTGTGGCATAATAAAAGTTCTGCTGCTCTCGAGACGTGTGTCGCGCTCGTCTCTCCTTAGCAATCGCTCCAGCGGCCTCGTTTCTGCTTACTCAGCCCTGCTCTGCTTTATACTACAGTAACGTTAATAATCTCATCCATGAACATGATTTCTGCCCGAGTCCCATCCCGATTCTTTTCCACCGGCTGTAGACGTGAAGACAACACCTCCCATGATTCCACGAAATCAAGGCGTCATCAAGCTACACCTTTGTTTTGAATAAGTGACCTCTAGAGGCAAAAATTTACATAATGTGCCTTTAATAATGCTTAAAGTAAATAGCTTATATTTCAAGAGGGTATCAAAAAATTAAATAATATACAATGTTGGGTGTAATTAATTACTAAATATAAAATACTTCTGATGTAATTGCATTAAATAATGTATAGACTATAGAACAATTCTATGTAAAACAATAGTGGATTTAACATCAAAATGTAATGTTAAAATGTATGTTTTTAATGTAACCTTCTCCCTTTAAATAATTTGGTCAGTTCAAGAGTAATTTATGCAATTGTATATTGTTTATTTGAAAATCAAAAGTGCGGTTTTGTGTCTATCCTTGGTCGAGGTTGATATGGGTTTTAGAAAGTAATTAGTAATAAGTAATTCAATATTTTTTAGAGAGTGTAATTGGTAATATAATTACACTGTTGAAGATGTAATTAGTAGCTAGTAATTAATTACTTTTTTTTTAGAGTAACTTACCCAACATTGATAATACATAATATTGTTTAATATTTATTAAGTACATGTTTAAAAAAAATATATATTTAATAATAAACATTGATCATACATGCATGAAAATAAATGACAGATATGGAGAACTCAATCAGCTTTCAGTGTTTATTTAAAAAAAGAAACTGAACCACGTCTTTACATAATGATCAAGAATTTTAATTCTCGCATTAGATCAGTATTACAGAAAATGATATTATAGTACAGAGTTTTTCAATATCTTTTCAGTACCATAGTATATTCCTCAGGAGTGCTGGTCACTTGTCTGTACAATATCACTCTTGCATTTTTTTGACTGTACATTTTATGTAATTTGTTTAAAAAGGCTGTCAGCACTTAAATAAGCTGTGTCTTCATCTTTGAAGTTAAACAAACAAAAGTTTCCAGGGAGCTCAGCCTCTAGGATTGGGCCGGGCGAGTTTAAATGTAAGGGTAGTGGGTAAAATAGAGAGTAATAAGGGCAGAGCTATGAGGGCCAGTTTATTATGAAGTATGTTCCAGACTGAGGTAGCCTGTAGCACAGGACATGCCTCTGTGTGCGCTGAAGTAGCACAGACTTTACACAGACCCTCATCAGTCATCGTTTCCGAAAACGATCCGCACAAAGTCTGTGATACCCGGCGGCACCCGCTGCTTTTCGGCGTCATGACCACAAGACCTCCCCCCCCCACAGCCCTGGCTTTTGGCACTGCGCACATAAACACGACTCACAAGATAAACGACAAGCAAAGCGATTTTGTAAACCCTTTATGAAGCATAATGAAGTCTTTATGGAGCATATAATACTAAAGGGAAAGAAGCTGGGTCACCTTGGTGCACTTTGAGGAGAGATGAAAAGATCCAGCTCCTGTCGGGGACCCAAAGGGCTCCCCGCTGTCATTTTTAAGCGCTTTTCATTCCTCAGTGACACATTTTCTACCGATGAGAAAATAAGCTTTCTGATGTATGTGTGACAGGCGCCAACAGCTGTCTATTAAAATGCTACGGCTATCTATAAGTTCTAGCATTGAACACACAAAGCAATTGCAATGAAAGAGAACAGAGTTGCTTAATATGATAATATTCATCATTATATTAATAATCATAATAATTATAACAATATATTACAGAATAAATCTCTTATATTTCATATATATATATATATTATCACTTTAAAAGGTATAATATTTTCTGTCTTTGAAATACTATGATGTCTTCGAAGTCATATTTTCATAAATTTCACATTTTCGTCTGTTCGAAATGTTGATTATACTGGATCAACTTCTCTCAAATCAATAAAAACTAGCTGTGCCGTTGCATATTACAGAATAGTAATGATATGTGGACATGCACCACTTTCTTGCTCTGTACTTGGTCTGTCCCCTTAAGATGACATCATAGCCGTCCTATGACCATGACGTCCACGACTTCACCTTTGTGCAGCTCCACGTATTGCTCTGTTTTCGGAGGCAACATCAGAAGGCCGTTGGCACTGCGCATGCTCATTAGCCGACTACTCATTTGGTTTCCTGAGAAGCAGAGGAGGAAATTTCTATTTAGCATACAGATAAGTCTGTTATAACATGTGTATGTGTATATACACATAACTAAATATGTAGACCTGTGCTCTGTGCCCAGGGAAGTGGTTCCTGGTGGTGCCATGTCAGTATACAGCGATGATATTCTGGACGCGGGTCCAACTTTACATCACAGGACAGCTGCCATGAAAAAGACACATACTGATGACATCCCAGTCGTACAGAAACACAACAAAAACGTGAGCTTTTGTGGCTGTGCTCACCCTGGCTTTGATGATGGTGGGCCGTGGGTCCAGTATCCCCTGCATCTTTCTTAATGCAGGAATGACAAAGAGGTTACAGGTTACAACAGCTGACACTGGGTTACCTGAGAGAGAAAGGAGAGATGACTGTTGAGGTGAAGACTATGGCTGTGACAGAATTTAAACTGTGGATCATCTGTAGTAGATAGGAAATCAGTTCTGTCTCCTGATAAAGCACCACTGATGTCTATAAAGCAACAGTTCAGCCCCAAAATGAAAATTCTGTCATTATTTATTCACCCTCATGTTGTTCCAAACTTGTTTGAACTTATTGAAATGAGACGTTTCGTAGAGTGTTCTCGCCGCTCTTTTCCATACAATTCAAGTATACGATGATCAGTGGCTGTGAAGCTGCACAAACAACAAAACACCATAAAAGTACCACAAAAAGTTGTCAAAAGTCAAGCGATAGTTTTGTAAGAGGAACTGACAACAATTTAAAGGATTAGTTCACTTCAGAATTCAAATTTCCTGATAATTTACTTACCACCATGTCATCCAAGATGTTTATGTATTTCTTTCTTCAGTCGAAAAAAAATTATGGTTTTTGAGGAAAACATTGAAGGATTTTAAGGGTCTTATCTAGAGAAACAATCGGTATACTTTTTAACCACAAATGCTTGTCTCGCACTAGCGCTGCGATGCACCACGCATTACATTATCAGTTGGAAAGGTCACGCGTGACGTAGGCGGAAGTACGGATCCAGTGTTTACAAGTGTGGAGAAGGAGGACTGTTCAAAAGTTGCTGTATGTTGAATGACACATATGTATATGTCTTTGTGTTAGTTTATTGTTTAAAATGATCCTTTAGTGTGCGTATCCTGGATGTTTAAATCTTTTGAAACACTGTGTCGACACTTCCGCCTACGTCACGCGTGACCTTTCCAATGTGTTTACATGATGAGTGGTGCATCGCAGAGCTAGTGCAAGACGAGCATTTGTGGTTAAAAAGTATATACATTTTTATTTTATTTTTTTTAGAAAATAACCGATCGTTTCGCTAGATAAGACCCTTATTTCTCTGCTGGGATTGTGTAGAGCCCTTTGAAGCTGCACTGAAACTGCCACCGGTTGAACCCCATTGAAGTCCATTATATGAAGAAAAATCCTGGAAAGTTTTTCTCAAAAACCTTAATAACGGCAATTTGGACCTTCAACCTGTTGGTCCCTGTTGAAGTCCACTATATGGAGAAAAATCCTGGAATGTTTTGCTCAAAAACCTTAATTTCTTTTTGACTGAAAAAAGAAAGACATAAACATCTTGAATGACATGGGGGTGAGTAAATTATCTGGACATTTTAATTCTGAAGTGAACTAATCCTTTAAATTGCCGTCAGTTCCTCTTACAAAACTATCGCTTGACTTCAGACAAGTTTTTGTGGTACTTTTTGATGGTGTTTTGTTTGTGGAGCTTGACAGCCACTGATCATTGTATGGAAAAGACTGTTTTTCTATTTTAATACATTTTAAAATATAATTTATTCCTGTGATGGAAAACTACGTTTTCAGCAGCCCTGATTTGGTGCTCAAGTAACATTTCTCTCTATAAACAATGTTGAAAATGGTTGTGCTAAGTAATATTTTTGTGGAAACTGTAATACATTTCTTTTTCAGGATTCTTTGATTAACAGAAAGTTCAAAATAACAGCGTTTATAATATTTTGTACAACTTGTGATCAATCAATGTATCATTACTGAATAAAAGTATTTTTTCTCTCTGTATACTTTGAATAAATAATAATAATAAAAAAAAAACACAGCATAAAGATTTTACACTTCTTTTGTGTTTTTATGGAAAAATATGAATTTGTAACGTGATGAGGGTGAGCAGATGATAACAAAATCTTCATTTCTGGGTCAACTGCCCATTTAAAGAGTCTTTTTGATGTCAGAGTTCAGTTTGTCTGGTTGGTGTGAAAGCTGCACTCACGTTGATGATGCAAATGTACATTTGTGTTCATGTACATTTTGGAGCCCAAAAATACTGGGGCTAGGGGAAAGGAATTGAACTCTGGTTCAGACCAAAGCAATCAAATAAAGTATGAAAACAACCCAAGATTATCTGATAAAACAAATGTGTAGCACACTACTGAAATCAGTCAAGGAAGAAGAATGTGTCGAGTGCAGAGGTGCCCTTCACCACATCAACAAGAAGGGAAGAGGGGCATTGAAAGCAAAAGGAGGACAGGACTATTTCAGACAAATAGCAATTTCAAGACACTAAGCCACATCACGGTACACAAACGGAAGGGCTTTGAGAGGTTGCAACAGAACTAATAACTACATGGAGCGCCATGGACGCAAAAAAAAAAAAGCAAAAACACAAAGCTTCTCTCAGAAAACAGAACAGAAAGCGTCACATTGGAAAATCAGAACAAAAATATTACTTCCTATGTTTCATTTCATTGTGTTTTGGAGATTGTTAGATTAGACAAGGCTTTTTCGTGTTTTATTATCTTGTGACCGTAATAATTACATCATACTGGTCCCAAATGAGCCCAAGTGCACTAAAAGAGATTTTGTCTTAAATCCTGTTCTGATTTCGAAAACCAGTTAATTAGGGTTTTGTGTCAAAATTTCAAGTCCATTTCCGTTTTCTGAGCGCGGGCTGAAGACAGGGCTTATTTCCTGAATTAAGTGCACCTACTTCCTCGTGGGGGAGGAGGCACAGGCAGTCTGCTGGCCTCGCTGTCACTCAGGGGCACAGTCTCCAGAAGAGTCGCCCCTGTGTCTCTGTAGGTGAAATTACCTTTAAAGGGGAATATAGAAATCGCCACTGTCACCACTGCCTCGACCACCTGGTTTCTGAAGGCACAAGGTGGGAGCACAGTGGGCTCGGGGTGGGGGCAAGCCTGGGGAATCTGATCGGGCCAGTGGGCAAGCAGGGAAATGCAGGTTTGTAGAAAGGTACATAAGTGGGCAACCGTGGGCTGATTATATTTTATGGAGAATGGACCATTTAGTTTGGAGACTACTATAGAGATATGTAGGTTTATGTATAAACTTAGAATAAGGGAAATTATTCTAATAGGTACAATACATACGTGGGAAAAACAGGAAACTTGAGTCACCTGGGTTTGTGTTTGTACATGTTCTCATTTGTGTAAATTCTAAATAGCTCCAATTCTTCCTGTCAATACGTCTCTGTTCGTTCGCATGCCAAATACACAGCAAATTGTACCTGGAAGGGCGAAGATCAGTTTTCTGGCACCGTCAATGTCTAAGGTGGCAAACGTAGTAGGCAAACTGAAACAGAAACAGAATAAAGCATCAATATTCTGCATTCCAGGAACAACCAAAATCATTTTTTTAAAACAGATTCCCTAATCAAACTTAATATGTCAAGGGAAAATGTACAGTCAGTTGGTTATCATCACAAATCATTACACGGCTCTGTGAAACTCTTAATTCTGACTGGCATTCAGCAATCAGATGTTTCCTAATATTTTCTGTTGTCTGCTCATGTGGTTAACTGAACCTGCCACCACTTTCATATCTATCATTTCACACTGAAACTAACGCTCTTTTGTTTCATACTAACGGCACTGGCATCATCTTGCATCTCAGTCATCAGTTATAGTAATATCAACCTAAAATGAGCTGAATGCCATAAACGACCAATTAGAATCAAGTATTCTAGACTAGAGAGCCATGTAATAAAAAGCTAGAATGATGATGTTACACTTTATTTAATATGAACCATTGTTATTGTTAACTAAAACTGTCATTAAAGGCACAGTATGTAAGTTTCGCCGCTAGAGGTCGCTTATTCAAAACAAGCTATATAACAATGATTAGTTTTCTGTCGATGAATGTGTCCAAACAGCTGCTCACCTGTCTAATAAAACACATAATATATTAAAGCGTCTTTAGAGTTTCCATGGTTTCTATGGAAGTAAAACCGGAAATCGGGGGTAAGGCGGATATGACGTCATTGACAGGTGATGCGATGACACAGGCCGTTACACTGGTTAAAACTGCTGATTTCTCTGGATTTAAACAATGTTGGAAATATCTGGCATAATGTAAGAACACAAGTCAACAAAATACATAACATTGTTCTAGTGGTTTTTGGATATTTTAATCCAAAAATCTTACACATTGTGCTTTTAAGCTGAAATAAATAAAATAAAATAAAATAAAACTAACATTGGAGGAAAAACTTAAACAAAAATTAGAAATTGACTATTTTATTTATCTGAAATAAAATAAGTTTAAGATGAAGTACCAATATTACTAAAACTACAACTGAAACAAAAAATCCAAGCTAAATAGAAATAAAATAAAATAATAAATATATATTTGTATAAAACTAATAAAATGACAAAAGCACATATCAAAATGACTAAAACAAAGTAAAATAAAAACCGAAAAAACAAAAATAAAAGCAAATGTAACATCAATAAAAACTGTAATACTATATAAATAATACTAAAGTAACACTTGTATAACACTTGTGCCTTTTTCGGTTTACTTTGCTTTGTCTTTGAATCAGATTACATGCCTACATGTATGTTCAAAAACCATCTGGTGCATATTTCACACAAAAATGGCAAGAACTGAAGAAAAATGTTTGGCGGGATGCTTCGCAACTTTTGGGAGTCGGGATGCACTGGTTCTTATCAATATTTCAGCTTTGCCAAAATCTTGGAGGTCATGGCACTAAACCACTAAAAGAGTTTTTTTTAGAGTTAGTTTTATCCCAGAGAACAAACAAATGCCTCCCCTCACGTCAGTGCCGCCCCGTCCAGACTTTACCCAAGTCTAGCTCTGGATGACTAACACTGCTTCTCTGACTCACCCTGGCTTCATAAACACTCGACCGAAGTGGATCTGGGCATGGAGGTCTATATCCAGCACCTGCTTCAGGTAGTCCTGTAGAAAAAAAAAACAAAAAAAAACAAGAAAACAGAGACGTTAGTGGTGTGTGAGAGTGTTTGTGTTTCTCCTCGCATGTAGTACAACACATCTATCCCTGCCTGGTGAAGTGAAACATTGGGTAATTAAAGAGCTCTAATTAATAGGGTGGAAAATCAAGAGCAAGAGGCGGTCAGTGCACTGCTGCCTGGGCAAAGACCCAAAATAAAAGGTCAGATTAACAAGTGTTGCTTTGTGACAAAAAAACAAGCAGTAACACTAGATGGCAGTAAAGCACACGGTGACCTGCGGCATGAGCTCTTAAAGTGTTTTGATCCGAGATCTCATGGCCTTTGGGTAAACCAATGGAATCCTCTCTTTGACATGAAGCAGATTGATCTGTGAGGCCGCATTCCTTTATTGAGAATCTCGGACATTTCAAGCATGTGACCTTGTATACACTTCCAGACAACTCCAATCAACTGACCTTCTCACCCATGGACACGCCCCCAGAGGTGATGATGACATCAGCACGGCTAATGCCCTCATTTAGGGCGTTCAGCAGGTCGTCTGGGCTGCAGGGGGAGTTAGAAAACATGTTCATGCCAAATGACTCCCGTTTTCTCTGCGCCACATCCATTACTGGCATATTGGTGAAGATAAAGTGATAGTTCAACCAAAAATGAAAATTCTTTCATCATTTACTCACCCTTAAGTTGTTCCAAACCTGTATAAATTTCTTTGTTCTGCTGAACACAAAGATATTTGGAAGAATGTTTGTAACTAAACAGATCTCGCCCCCCCATTTACTACCATAGTATTTTTTCTACTATGATAGTCAATGGGGGTCGAGATCTGTTTGGTTACAAACATTCTTCCAAATATCTTCCTTTGTGTTCAGCAGAACAAAGAAATTCATACAGGTTTGGAACAACTTGAGGGTGAGTAAATGATGACAGAATTTTCAGTTTTGGGTGAACTTTCACTTAAAAAGTGAAAAAAGGGGAGTTAGAAAACATGTTCATGCCAAATGACTTCCATTTTCTTTTTGCCACATCCAGGTTCACACATACTCCATTTGCCTATTTTTTTTCCGTGCCCATGTTAACAGATTAGAGCATTCACACTGCACACGGATGCGGTCCGGTATTGCATTTTAGGAGCGATCGTTTACCAAGTCCATTTTTGCTGACGCGTTGAATTAAAGTGACAGTGCATTGTTCGCATAAAAGTAAACATGGATTGACACGAAAATGTAGTAATTTCATCATAAACGCATATAATTACGCTCTATTGTGTTTCACATTCAACATATGGCTTTTTGCTCAGGGTTAAGCAAGGAAAACTACACCTTACCTCATATTTAGATGAGAAAGGCACTTGTCTCTTCATGGAGGTGGAAAAACAAAGTTCTTTATGACCCGCATTTCTTGTATGAAGATTTAAATCCAAAAGAAAAGGCATGTTTTGTCAATTGTAAGTTTTAATTGAAAATGTTTGTGATTTTAATAAGAAAAGTATGTTTAAATGTTTTGCCACTTGCTTGAGCAACTTAAGATTTAAAGTAATGAATTGAATAATAGATTGTTTAAATTTAGTGCGTTTGAACGCATTGTTGGGGGTACCGCATTACAAGTAACTTGAGTTACATAATCTGATTACTTTTAAGTAACTAGTAAAATTATTTATTATTATTTTTAGATTTACAACAAAATATTTAAGTTACTTTTTCAAATAAGTAACACAAGTTTATTGACTAACAGCTCATTTATTGACTGACAGCTCTCCTTTCCCCATGTTGAGGGAAATCGGGAGTAAGTGCCGAGGCATTGTGTAAACATGATGTTTATTGTGTTTCTAGACTAAATGTGAGCATTTACTCATCTCACTTGCAAAAGTCAGTATTCCTCAAAATGAATAAAAACAGTAAAATGCAATCTAAGAATTTTGCACAAACCTGCAATACTTAAATATATTAAGGGGGCTTTCACACTGGCAGTTTAGTTCAAAACGGGGCACGGTTCGCATGAAAAATCGCTAATGTGAAAGCTGTCATGCAGACTCGGGTGCACACCAGAGTACCGAACCCGAGACTACCTGAAGGAGGTAGTCTGAGTTCGGTTGCACTCGGACTGTGCCACGGTTCACGTGAATATGAAAGCAACACGGACTAGGGTGCGCACTTGCGCAGGAAGTAAAGTAACCTGCGCATGCGTTTTAGCTGATTATAATATATTTACTTTAATAAAACACATGTAAGAGATGATAGTGCTGATGATTTACCTTGGATTCGAGCAGGAGTGAGCCTGCAGTGTATTCGCGCTTTGCGAGTGCAATCAGAGCGGCAAATTAATGGTAATCAGTTGTCTCCTCAAAATAGTCTGTTTGCAAGCAGCGGAAAACCGTCTACATCAGTGGTCTCAAACTGCCGACCCGCGGGCCATTTACGGCCCCCCTTCCCCCTCCACCCGGCCCGCAACTGATCTCAAAAATAAAACATAATCCGGTCCGCTAAATTATTATTATTCTCTACTTGTCTCATACCATATTCCATATTCAAAAGAATGACATGATTCTATAAAAAAAAAAAATAAATAAATAAAAAAAAGTGCGCAGGCAGATTTGATGAGAGCTGGTTCAGGGCTTTCGTAGTTTATTTGTTGTTTGGCTAAAAAGTGTGAATGAAATATGTTCTTTTCCAAACCGAAAAGGAAAGTGGATAAGGAACACAGACAGTTTCAAGAAAGATGGAGTAGTATTTTTTTGCAGTATTTTTTCGTGGAGTTTAATGGAAACTCTACCTGTCTGATATGCAAAGAAAAAGTAGCCGTTCTAAGGGGCCATTTACATATTGCGTCACAAAAGCGGCCAAACCGCTTTCTCCTCCTTTCCAAAGCGCTTTCGCTCCTGTGGCGTCTGTCATTGCTATGCAACCATGAACTGCGCTCTAATAACAAGATGTCTTCATCTTGATGCGGCATAGGCACGCCTGGAACGAGCGCGCCGCACCGCGCTTCTATTATAAGCGTGCCTGCCTAAATTACACTAAAAGCACTCGCGCAAGTCACGATCGTCGATTTAAACCACCGAAACACGTCCGATGCTACCAATAAACGTTACCGATGCTCAAACGGCATCTTGGACAAATGTGGCTCAGCTGTGTGAGCAGAAGCGCTGCCAGTTGTCTGGAAAGAAATAGAATAGTGTACAAATGTGTTCAGGGATTGCATTTGTTTAGTACAGTGTTGTTCAGTGCAAGATTTTGATGTTATTTAAGCTAAAATAAAGTAAGGGAAAATATTTGCACTAACTATTAAAAACGAATACTGTATGTAACAATGAGACACTGCTATTTACATTTTTTAGTATGGCAAAAATATTTTAGTAATGAAATTTGAAGTAAATGAGAAATAATGCAAAGGAAAGTAAATTTTCTGAAATTTTGCTCTTTCTAGTGCTTGAATGTTAAAATGGCCCTCCTATGAGGTGTCAATCACAGCAATGTCCCCCAGCCAATTTGAGTTTGAGACCCCTGGTCTACATGTGATGCACATACAGGAAACCCAAGTGTCATTTACGCTGCTGCACATAATAGCACCAAATTAATAAAAAAAAAAAAAAACACAATTTACTGACCGCATTCTGTTTTCTATCATGCGCCGTGCATGTCTGTGATGACGTAAGATGAATGCAAACGCACCAGGGTTCGATAGAATCAATTTGAGTGTGAAACCCAACCAACACTGCGGGGGGCACCAGGAACAATCGTGCCCAGGCTCGGCCCGCAGCAAACGAGCCCAGTGTGAAAGCCCCCTAAATTAAACAAATATACTTTATGTATTTAATCTCACTTTATTAACCAATGTCTTTGACCTTCGATGATCCAGTTCAACTATACTAATAAGCAAAAATGACTTTAAATAAACATCACATTTGTAATCAGCCTGAAGCCTATTTATTTCACTCTTGGTGTGAAAGGGTCTTTACATTTGCCAAAATTAGAACTTTTTTGTTGTTATTAAAAAAACAAACAAGCAAGCCCAGCCCAGGTGAGAAAAAGTAACGCAAAAGTAATGTAATGCATTACTTTCCATTAAAAGTAACTAATGCAATTACTTACTTTTTTTTTAGGGAGTAACGCAATATTGTAATGCATTACTTTTAAAAGTAATTTTCCCCGATACTGTTTATCCGTGAATACGTCAATGAAATATTGTATAACTGTAATGTGTACAAAGAGAATTATAATGCTGAAAAAGCATTTTCAGTAACAAACTTCTGGATTTGAAATATAAAAATAACGAATAAATGTTGTGTTTGTGGCATATAGCCGCCTATCAGTTGCATCATATGTGAAAGCACGAGTCGTGCTGCTTGCGCTGCAAATGGAGTATGTGTGAACCTGGTGTTTCACTGTTACTAGGGCAAATTGAATGCAAGAAATATCCTGAATTTAATATTTTTATTCATCAAGGACACATTTAATTGATCAAAAGTGACAGTAAAGACTTTTACATTGTTGCAAAAAATTTATTTGAATCTTTTTTACATTGTTACAAAAGATTCAAATAAATGTTGTTCTTTTGAAATTCGATTCATATAAGAATCCTGAAAAATAAAAGCATGTATCACAGTTTCCACAAAAATATTAAGCAGCACAACCATTTTCAGTATTGATAAATTAACATTAAAATGATTTCTGAGGGATCATGTGACACTGAAAATAGGAGTAATGGCTGCTTTGTCATCGCAGGAATGAATTACATTTTAAAATATATTCAAATAAAAAAATAGTTATTTTAAATGTCAATAATATTTCACAATGTTACTGTTTTTACTGTATTTTTGATCAAACAAATGCAGCCTTGGTGAGCATAAGATTTTTAAAAAATCTTACTGAATCCAACCTTTGAACTTTATAATGTTATAATATATAATTAAATCACATATCAATATTTAACCTCCAATACTTCAACTGAAAAATAAATAAATATGACACCTGTTCTTCTACTGTCCTTACTTTTCCTCTTTTTGGATAGACTTCATTGGATATGTCAGCAGAATTACATAAAGCAACAAACAATACATTTCGAAATACACAATACCTTGTTATATTCTATATTTATACTAAATGCATTAAATACTTCAGTCAAATTAAATTTTTAATCACTGTAATCACTGATACTATCAATGTAAACCTATTTGTAGTTGCTACTTATACATGTCTTTGTATACATCTTTACAGTATACGTATGTGAATACAAATAATGGTGGAAAAAATACTTCAGAGGACTGCAGGAAGTGCTGTCGTTCAGTAAATTCTGCTGAGACGTTGTATGAATCTGTATCGATTCTAATATATGAGCTGGAGTTTCAAAGGAGTGCTGAGGTTGGAAAGATTTAGACATGTGCAAAGCTGACTGTGAGTCTGTGTCTGTGTGTGTGTGTGTGTGGGCGGTAAGGGAGGGATGCTGACTTGTCTCCGACGATGCCGAGGTTGATGGTGGGATAGCCGTGCTCCTGAATGGTGGCCAACAGTGTGGATCGGTTACTGTCCCTGATCTTGCCTGGGTGGAGGTCATCCTCAGGGTTTAACAACTGCACATACAAGTTTATATAAACACGTTGAAACACGATTTAAATTACAATGAGCAAAACAGAGTATAACAAAGCAACAGACACAAGCAAGCCCTACCTCATTGCCGGTGGACATTACTGCTACAACTGGGAATTTCTGCACCTCCACCTCTGTGACTCCTACAGTGGCCAAGAGGCCGATCTCAGATGGACCCATGTGAGTGCCCTTAGCTAACACACACTCTCCACGCTTGATATCATGACCTATAGGCCTGTGTGTGACACAAGCAAGAGAACAGACTAACATCAGCCTTTATAATACCAGTTTATGTTATGAACTGGAGCCAGATTAAGAATATTTACATCAAGCTGATCCTGGAGAAAAAAAACAAAAAAACAAAACAAAACAGTTTCCACCGAAATATTAAGCTGTACAACCGTTTAAACACTGATCATAAGAAATGTTTCTTGAGCAGCAAATCAGCATATTAGAATGATTTATGAAGGGTCATGTGACACTGAAGACTGGAGTAATGATGCTGAAAATTCAGCTTTGCCATCAGACATAAATTACATTTTAAATATATATATAGACAGAAAACTGTTATTATGGGCAAAGCACCAAAGGTTAAAAGGTAAAAATGAATTTAATTAATTTTTGATGAACCCAACCACTCTCAAAAAACACACAAACGAATTTACAGTATACAGTACATGAGTATACAGAGTCGAAAAATACCCAATTTTCCCATATCAGCCATTTTGGGCGGCAGTCATTTTTTAAAAATTTTGTTGTAAAATGCTCTATTTTATGAACGCATTGTCATATTGATAGGAACTCGGAAAGTGTCATTGGTACCATGCCCTGAAGGTACTCAAAAAGTTGAGATGGCGCCACATTGTGGTCAAAAAATGCACATCTGACTCTTGATTAATTTTGCCTGTTGCCGTTCTAAAAACTCAAGTTAAAAATCAGTTCAACTTTCAAAAAAAGCTGGCGGGGAACGAGTTAAGATGGAAAAACAGTAAAAATCGAGTTTAGTTTAAAAAAAAGTCTCTTTTTTTGAGGAAGCAAACTACAGTCCCACTCACCTGATATCCTGTCCTGGACGGGCCTGAACCAGGATCCTCACCTCCAGCTCCTCTGTACCCTGTAATTCATAACCGACCAGACTAAGACACCTGTACACAATGAACATCCATTTATAATCAAAGTTCCTACACACTGTTTAGAAGGGTGTTTGTGTGTTGTGTTTTTTGTTTTATCCATATTAAAACCATAACACAAAACATACTATTGCAGTTTCCTTAAAAATACTGCTGTATAATTTATTGTAATTATATAGTTGTAGATTACTTGTGTTGTTTTCTGTATTTTAAAGGGTTAGTTCACCCAAAAATGAAATTTCTGTCATTAATTACTCACCCTCATGTCGTTCCACACCCGTAAGACCTTCGTTCATCTTCGGAACACAAATTAAGATATTTTGATGAAATCTGAGATTTTTTTTTTATCCTCTATTGAAAGCAACGAAATTACCACATTCAAGGTCCAGAAAAGTAGTAAAAACATTGCTAAAACAGTCCATGTGAGTACAGACGTTCAACCTTAATATTATGAAGCGACGAGAATACAAAAATAACGACAAGTTTGTCTCTCCCCTGTCATTCTGCTAAGCTATTTACGTTGCAGAGCTTCAGTGTTTACGTCCGAATGGCGGCTCAGTATTGGTCGGCTCTGGTCATGTGAGCAGCACGATGCATGTGTGATGCTGACGCAGGAATTTGTTGAATAAAGTCGTTATTTTGTTTTGTTTTTGCGCACAAAAAGTATTCTCGTCGCTTCATAATATTAAGGTTGAACCACTGTACTCACATGGACTATTTTAACAATTTTTACTATTTTTACTACTTTTCTGGACCTTGAATGTGGTAATTTCGTTGCTTTCAATAGAGGATAAAAAAAAAATCTCGGATTTCATCAAAAATATCTTAATTTGTGTTCCGAAGATGAACGAAGGTCTTACGGGTGTGGAACGACATGAGGGTGAGTAATTAATGACAGAAATTTCATTTTTGGGTGAACTAACCCTTTAAATATATTTGGTTGAGTTTTTTATTGTCTTTAAACACCTTGAAGTATGCATGTTTCACTTTCGGGACAAAATCCATGAAAATTGTCTTAAAGTAGTTAATACTAACAAAATGGGCAGCATCCTTTAAAGGTAGAAATTACTCATAAAAGTACTTTTACTCTTTTTAAAAAGCTATTCTTTTAGAGATATGGTTAATTTTGAGTAAGTTACAAGTTATTTATTAGAAGTTATTTGCTATTTACATTTATTTAAAATATTATATATGAATTAAAATAGTTAAAAAGAGTGTGTGGTTGAGAGTGTGACACTTACGTCTTCAGACTCTCGTAGCAGTTCTGTGTCTTCTACTTGCACTACAGCGTCTGCACCACATGGGATAGGAGCACCTGTCGTCACCCTCATCACTTGGCCTGGCATAACTGTGAGAGTGGGCTACAAACAGAAAAAGACCCTTCACCACTGTATCAAAAAAAACATACATGTGTGAAGGCTGTGGTGTGAAGGCAACACACAGATGTTTTGTATTTACTGATACTGGGATTATTCACATAAAATAACATACATTGTTATCTGTATGGCATCATAAGAAACAACAAAATGACCCATGAAACACATGCAAACACACACTCCAGACAGTGCACTGTATGGACGTCAGCCATGAGCACTGGCCTGCACTCTGCTGCACATAGCCCACGGGGATCTCCCCCCCCCCTCTCTCTCTATCTTTCTGTGTAATGCACTCATTAAACACGCTCACTGATTCTGAGTTTTCTTGCCATCTGAGCACATAAGCCTCCTGCAGACACAAGGTCCAGTGCAAAAGCAGGCATTTCCAGTGTATGTGTAAGGAAGAGAAACTCAGCATGTTCACATCAGGGTTTAATGGCACAACAGTGAAAGAAGACTAGTTTAGCTAACAAGTTGGTGTTAGCTTAACTCACCTGCTCCCCAGCCTGAGACTCCCCAATGATGAAGCGATCACCAGGGCCATCAGCAGCTGAAAAAGAGTACCTCATTGAGTTCATTTCAGAAGGTTTACAGGTTTGGTGAATGAGATTCTAATGGTAAAAAGGTTGTTATATCTTATTAAGCTTATTATAATAAAGTATTAAGGGTAAAAGGGAAATAATCGTAAATTCTAATGAATATGTCAATTGCGCCTTTTCATCGGCACAGTGCAGGTGCCAATTTGGACCCGTTCCAAAAGGTGGTGGACCGGAAAACTGGCAACAGTTTCTTGAACAGCAAACAGCAAACATCATATGTGTGAAATGATTTCTATGGATTTGATTTGTTGATGTATCTACCTTCTACATATATAAATTTAACGGTGGTATAAAATCAGTGAATTAAATTACCTTGGAACAAACTTTCTCAAAATGTTTTTTCGTGTTTGCAGGAATTTGTTTTGGTAATGTGAACTACCCTGAAGATTTAATGTGCAAATGTATGTTTATAGGCAGGTTATCTAAATGGGTAATCACCTCGAACAGCATAGCCATCTTTAACTGACGCAGGGAAAGGAGGCAGGTTGTCTTTGGCATAGACGTCCTGAGCCAGAACTCGACCCATTCCATCTACAAACAAAGAAAAAATTCTGATGAACTCATACAATCATGAATACAACACAAAGAAAGTTAACTTCCTCATAAAAGTCAGAAAGGGAAAATGTGCCTAGATTAGAGGCCAGCAAAAGCTACATGAGGACGCAAATGCAGACATGCAGCCAGACAACATGAACAGAGGGATGTAAAAACAAGGACAGTGCATATTATGATGTACACTCTAAACTAATTTAACCCTTTCAAGCGTGAGTTTAAAATATTCTAGCTGACCCCCTAGAGTGAGTTTTTTTTTTTAAGGCGACCGTTATTTTGGAAAGTTTGCCCTTATTGTTTCCTTGGCGATGCGTCATGCTTGTCACGTAACACACCGCAGCCACAATAACACTGTGTGACAGATGTTTCGCTATTATTTTGTTTTTCCTTTTTTTTTTTTTTTTTTTAATATTCACAAACTTGCTTACCATGTCATCAACTATCTGATATTCTCAAATATGTGTAAGTGTGTGTGTTTTAAAACCTTTATAAATAATCTTTATCTTGATCTATAATGCGAGATGGGCGCCACCATCTTAGTTTGCTCCGCAGTTCAGAGTCCTGTCAGTCGGATTTACAGCAGGTGAATTCATCAGTTTCTCACGAAATACATGCAAGTAAGTGGCTGGTGAACTGGAAGAATAATAGAGTAAACTTTATAGTTACTATATGTGTGTCTGATATGAATAAATGCTGGCAAATTATATTTGAATGGATTATTATTGCTGCTTCCACTGATTTATAAACTCTAAATGTATTGTTTTACTGGTGCTTATGTGTATTTACATGTCTGAAACCCTAAAAAAAACATTATGTGGCTGAAAACACTGCATAGCTGTGAAATATGACAAGCGCTGAGCGCCTCCGTCTCGCAGCCAAAGCGTGAAAGCACAGTTTGAATCTGGCAGTTATGTGACGTCATTCTAAATCCCATATGTGGGACCGTACTCTCAGGAGCACAGAAATAAAAATCCCATATGTGGGACTGTGCCGCTCAAAAGGTTAATAAGAAAAATAATGTATTTTATTAACTGTCAGTTAAACATGTTTATTCTGGTAGCCTGCAAGCTAACAGGTTAGCAAATTAGTATGGCATACTGATAATTGACAAACATACCGCTAATTGACAAGCCTGCTAACCTTGCACACACACACTGGCACAAATTATACACCATCATTTGTAGTATTTATTAGCTAGCACTGCTACAAAAAGATAACCCATAATAGTGAAACTGAACACTTTAGTGTAATAACATCCTTAACCCTTGAAAATGTGAGGGGAAAAATAATAATCTATCCTTTAAAAGTAGATATTTATTGTTTTTTATCCCTCTTCAAATCATCCTGACTAAAAAGTTCCTTTAATTGAGGAATCAGCCATCATATCAGTGAATCAAGCTAACCAGTTAGCATACTAACTTAGCATAACGCCAGTCAATGAGGATATTAACTATTCAGCTAGTCAATAAGCTGGCTAGCTTAGCATACTGCTATCTGATAAAACTGCTAGCTCTGCATATCTGTAGCTAGCATAACCCACAAAAGTTATTTTGATTATTTAAAAGAAATTTAATTTGAAAAAGTTATTTTCATTATCTAGAAGATGTTTTTTGTTTTTGAACGGGCATTACAAGAGGGGAAGGGTCTTAATTATCTCCCTAGTTCACTGATCAGGGAGTCAGCCATTTTAAGCGCTGTTTAGTAGTAGTTGTAGTAGGCTATGTACAATAATGTATTTATACTATTTATAAAGAACTTTGTCAGTGGTCGAATTTCACACATTTCATACTTTCATATGAAAGCAGAGGAATTCACATATAGCCTAAATGAAGATGTAGGAAAGGTGGATGAGAGGGTGCCCTGAAACACAGATGTGCCATTTCCTCTGAACACCAAACACACACACTTACACTCACACACAAAGCCTGAGATCTCTTGGGGGAGCAACAAGCGCCCTCCCACACATGAAAAGAAGAAGAGAAAAAAGAGATGACAGACAGAGAGAGAGAGAAAGAGGGGAAGGAATAAAGAATCGGGGAGAGCCAGAAGGAAAGCAAGAGAGAGAGAGAATAGAGAGAGAGAAAAAGAAAGAATGAGAGTGCAAAGGCGCTCTTGTAGAGATAAAGCACGAGAATGAGAGAGGGAGAGCGAGCTGATGCTAATGAGGCCTCTCCTCGGTTGGAGGCTGATTAGAAAAGACTTATTTCTCTAAAACAGCACATCTGACGAGGCTCTAAATATAGCGCGTGTCTGGATTGGGAGATCAAACAGATGGGTACGGTGTTATCTACACACAGAGATGAGTACTCAAGCGCGCATCACAGAGCCCTGACAACCCAGTCACCGTGAAACTGCAACGATTCCCTGCAGCTACAATACAACAAGCCCAGATCAACTCAACACAGCCGAGCACAGGCCCGTAAAGAGACCACATGTAAGCCTGAAGTCTATACCAAATGCTGTCGTCTTGAAGTGAACACTAAAACAGTGCTCCTAAAACTGATTTTAATGGCCATTTAATCTTTAAGTTATCTTTGACTCGATTAACTTTAAACTTATAAACATAAAAAATAACAGGTTATAATACTAATCAGCTTGTTAATGACACCTAATAAACTTTTTGTAACTTCGAACCAAATAAACAAACATTTTTGGGAAAAACTTGGTTGTTCTCTAAAGTGCTGTATTGAGGACAGTGTTTTGTAATAGATTTTAAACATAAATAACATATATTACAAATAGAATTGAAAACATTATTGTCAAAAATATATGAAAATTTGACAATTAATATATATGTTTTCCATTTCTCACAGCGCGCGATCAGTTCTCCTCGCGCCTGAATGGTCAAATGCACACAGTTGTCAAAATGTCCATCGTGTGGAGTATCTCATGTAAATACAGTCGGTTATGGCTTAAGTGGACGTAAACATTTGGGTGAAAACAGGATGTGCGTCAGTATCCATGGATTCGGTCTTAAAGGGACCGTAGCCTATATTTGTCATTAATGTTAATAAAACAACAAAATATGTTAAATAAATGTATACATGGTAAATAAACCTACTGTATCTGAAAAACAAGTTTATTTAATTTTTATCTCTATAGTATTTGTTGTATTGTTTGTAATTTGTAAATTTCTTTTTATATAACAACAATTATATATATTGGTAATTATGCCCTTTGAAGGTTATTGGACACTGTGAAATTTTTGTTCTTTAAGTTTGAGACAAGCACATAAAAATTATTACTTTTTTCATTAGAGTAATAATAAAGAAGCTGTCCTACATTCATTAGTCTCACTGTGTTGTGCTTGGAAAACTGCAACATCACCAAAAAAAAATTAAATAAATAAAAATAGAGAGAGAGAGAGAGAGAGAGAGAAATTAATAAATATATAGGCATCGGTATCGGTGAGTACTAGAAAAAAAGTATCGGTACTCGTACTCAGTCCTTGAAAAATGGTATCGGTGCATCCCTAGTCAACATAGATGTATACAGCAATATCTGCAAACCTATTGGTTATTGGTAATTTATATTGGTGCATCAGACATCAATACATCAAAATCCAGCAGAACAGACAGTCTCACCTCAGCATACTCTAAATGGCCAATCTTCTCCAAGGCTGAGACCATTTATACATTTTAAATTTATTTTATTAACCGAGGTGACAGAAAGAGGTTTTAAAACAGACAGCCGCTCATAACTTACACCCATCTTGTTGTATGAACAACGCATTTCAAAAATTTATGAGTGACATTACTTGGCTGGGTGAGGATATTTCCTCTATTTACGCTGATCTGGACTTGCCCTCCTTGTGCTCGCACTGAGCTGAAAATCAATCACTTTTATCTGTCAGGAAACAGTGAAGCTCTACACACAGTTACTGATACTGTAGATTGAAGGCACAATGTTTGAGGTGCTATAGTGGGTTTTGTGAAAAGAGGTGATGTCGGAAAAGCTTGTGTATTGAATGTTTAATTTGTTTTTATTTTTACTGTTGGTCACATCTCTAACCCTTGCGTCACGGATCACGATTGATGAGTTCACTGGCTTCCAAAGCAGCAGTCATAGGCAAATGATCTAGAATGCAAAATGACAACAAAGCTCTTCCAAACTAGGCCATTCTCTATGGATAAACCAAACAGATACAACCAAACATGGAACATGATTCCGTTGACTATTCATGACAACCATGCCATATCCAAATCAATGGAACAAGCTAAAGGAAAACAAAAAGATTCCAGTGAACCACTTGTCTCTCATGAGCTGAATCCCAATTCGATATTGTCCGTAATAGCGTCACATTTAAAAAAGTATGTCAAAAGGTACTGAAATGGCAAACTATTTCTGATAAGATGGATCATTCCATGCAATGCAAGTGGATTTGTTTGTGATGATTCACTGATGTAACATCAAGACACGATTTTTGTCACAATTTTGTAATGGCCTACTTCATACGTAAAGGGGTCATGAATTGAGAAATCAACGTTTCCTTGAGCTTTTGATACATAGGAGGTCATCGTACTATAAGAATATTCTGTAAGTTTCAGAACTGAAAACTTCCTTGTTAGTCCAATAAAAGCTTTTATTGACACCAGGCCCAGCAAACGACTTAACCCCGCCTCCACAGAAGAAATCAACGGCTACTTCATCATTGCAACATTAGCCCCGCCCACCGGCGTGTTATTGAGATGACAAGGATAGATGAGCGATACAGGACTAAAAATAACATTACCTTTCAATGGATCCTAATGCTATTTATTTTTAACAATGTGAATGTCTTAGTTGAGCATTATTTATTTGTATTCGGTACATTTCACTATGGATTCTCTGGTAAATCAATCGCATTTTGGCGCAGGCTTTGCAAACAGACTTTTACGATATGGACTCAACAGTAATACAACAACATGTAACTGTGTTAATACTAATGCCTGATCTGATATGTAATGATTCATGTACAGTCAGATGTTCTTTGTCTATGTGTCAGTGAATCAAACATGTGACTAAACAGTCAAATGGTGATTAAATTGTATATAGAAAGCGATCAAAGAACGCTCCCTTTACAATCGCTGGAGCTGTCAATCAAACAGCGCGAGTTTATCAGTGACTGAGTTCTGGAATCAAGCAAAAACTTGATTATTGATTATTCAACGAATCTCTTAGTTACATCAAGTTTGCACTGTTGGTTATGATGAAAGTGTTCGTTAGTGTGCAGAAATTGAGTTGCAATGACGAGATCACTGCTTTCATGCGCTCAACAACATGTCTGTGATCGGCTACAATGCTCATCACTGCAAACTTTCAAGCCACGATCTAAATGTAATGCTATAATCAGCACTTTACATGATGAGTTATCCTTGAGAGCTATAATAGTAAAACCGTGCTAAAAGTTTTCGAGAGAGTAATACTTAGCCATTTCATAGGCAAAGATGTTAGCCAATCACAGCAGTGGGCATTTACACTGAAGTGTCACAGCAGACACGCCCCTTAAAACAGAGCGTTCAAATAAGAGGGCTAAAATCAGGGTAGGAAATGCCTTTTATTTCTAAATTATGACAATTTATGATGTAAAAAGCATACGAACATTATAAGTGCACCCTAGGAAACATTAAAAACAATAAAACAACACAGTTCATGACCCCTTTAAAAGTATACAATCAAAGGCTAAAATTTTTGTACTATACTTTGCATACAAGTATGCAAAAGTAAGCAAATTGTGATTCAGCCACACTCAGATCAGTCCTTCACATGAGTTTCTTTTTCGACCCTCTCATCTGCGGTTGCAAATAACTCTCAATTGCCCCCTGCTGGTCTGGAGGTGAAATGGCACTGAGGAATGGATGACTATTCCACACATTACTGGGGCCGGATGAGCATCAGGCATGCTCGAAGGTGTGCGCCGGACATGAAGGTGCTGGGTAAGGTGCTCACTGACCTGTGCAAAACTTTGGGGCGTGGGCGACACTGGCCAGGGCTCTCCTCTCTGCCTTTGCTTCGTCGCCAGTGCAGAGAGGAATTTTCCGCCAACTTGAGCCACTCTGGCGCCAGATGCCTTTTCGTGCTGGAGGGGCCAAGTCACCTGCATTGGGCCCTGCCAGACGCATTGGGCACATTACACTACCACATGGGCAATCCCACTATCCCCCAACACATGGACCGAAATTATGCCCAGCTCACAGCCTGTGTCTTGGTGGCACATTTCACATCCACATGCAAGGGTGGCTGCTCTGTGTTAGTGATGGCCATGAAAAATCAAAGAAGTGCCATCAAAAAGAACAGCATGGGCTAAACTAAACAGCTTTTGGTGCACTGACCATAAAGTAAACACACAAAAAAAAACACTATGGGATGCAATCTAGCCTGTGGGACTGGACCGCTCCGGATGTTCATGTGAATTGAGTAACTTTGAGCGACTGAAAATCTTCCAGAGTTGTTCCGAAATTCAGAAAGAAGGCCTTTGCGGTTGGATTTGTGTGGAAACTGACCACTGGATCTGTCTTCAGATGATGGCATCAAAGCTTCAAAGAAGGTCAGCGAGTTAAAAAACAACAAGGACGGCGGATGGAACAAGTGACAAGATTAAAGCTGGAAAGATGGAGAGATGATGGGGTGAAAGAAAGAGGAACAGATGTGTGACAGATGAGGAGCTACAGGCAGGAAAGATGAAAAAGCAAAAGCTGAAAGCCTGCAAAGCAAAAAGCTTGGTGACTATATGCCTTCAGCACTTACTGGCCTATATACACCACAGTCCAACAGCCAATGAGAACACAGTTTGGTATCATAAGAGGGACAGTACTACATGTTAAAAGGATAGTCCACAAACAATGAAAATTCTTTCATCGTTCATTCATCCTTGCGTCTTTCAAAATCCATTTGACTTTCCTTCTTCCGTGGAGAACAATTCATAACATAAAATGTCTCTATAACAAAATGCTCTTTACCATAAGGAAAGTAGTCATATGGAGTATTTTATGATGTTTTATTCATTGTATGAAAAAAGAGTAGCAAGAACATTCTTCAAAACTTACTGTGTGTTCCATGGAAGAAAGAAAGTCATATGGATTTGTAACAACATAAGGGTGAATAAATGATGACAATAATGCTGGTTTTTGGGTGAACTATCCCTTTAAGGCTTATCCACAACAATTATTTGAATGAGTCTGAATTTTCAATACTAAAATATGCGTGACAACATTTTTTGGTAACACTTTATTTTAAGGTGACGTAGTTACACATTATTACAAGTACTTACTATAGTAATAACAGTAAATTATGCATAATTAAAAGTAACTAACCCTACACCAAACCCTACCAGTAACTCTATAGTAAGTACATGAAGTTAATTAATATATTACTCAGTACTTATTTGAGCAAGTACAATGTAACTACATCACCTTAAAATAAAGCGTAACCCATTTTTTAAATGAAACAATTCATCCTTGTGAACTCCATGCAGAGTCTGAAACACCATACTGCAATGATCCATTGTTGTTTTTTAATTCTGTTCCGTTAATTTTTACTGGTTGTTGAACAAATTATAAGACAATCAAACATTTTTTGTTTTTTTTCAGAGAACGACATAAAACACAGAAATAGTTTTGACCTTTTTTTTTTAACGATACGTTTGTAAAATGCCAGTAGTTAATAATAATACTAGTAAAATATGTGACCCTGGACCACAAAACCAGTCATAAGGGTCACAAAGGTTTATACATAAAAGCTGAATAAATAAGCTTTCCATTTATCTCTGGTTTGTTAGGATAGGACAATATTTGAAAATCTGGAATCTGAGGGTGCAAAAAAAAAAAAAAAAATCTAAATACTGAGAAAATCACCTTTAAAGTCCTTAGCAATGCATATCCACTCACAAAAATACATTTTTGATATATTTACGGTAGGAAATTTACAAAATATCTTCATGGAACATGATTCTTTACTTAATATCCTAATGATTTTTGGCATAAAAGAAAAATCGATAATTTTGACCCATACAATGTATTGTTGGCTATTGCTGCAAATATACCAGTGCGACTTATGACTGGTTTTGTGGTCCAGGGTCACATATCATGTTTCTCAATACCAATTTTAATGAAACAATAAACAAATATGGTAGAGAACATATCCCTTTATTTTATAGTAAACATAATTTAAGATATGTATACACACACACACACACACACTTATGAGTCCTCTAAATCATGTCTGATTATAGAGGACTCATAACAGCTACTAAAGTTATTCAGCCAAGAGCAGACTCTTTCTTGTTAATATTGTCGTTTGATTAATATTAATGACAGTTGCGGGTCTATTAGGCTGAATTATCACTGCAAGTCCTAATGCACAGATTTCATATTTGATTTAATCGCATTTTTGTCCCACCTGTTCGCGTTCACCAATATCTCACCAAGATTGATCACTTTATAAATACTCCTAATTTGTGAATATATTCGCTCATATGGTTTAACTTTGTGTGATCAGGAATTTGGTCTAGTTTAGGGTCGGTTTGCGCAAACAAATTGCTCACCTCTGTAGTTGATGATTTCAGTACCCAGGACAGGTGTCATCTCTAGCACAGTGATGAAGGCCTTGTCCATAGAAGTGAGGGGAAACGGGGACATGCGGTGTCTCCGAGCTACCTTCGTGATGTCCACTGCACTGTGACCTGAGACAAAGAGTGAGAATTTACTCATGCTCTCAAACGCACTTGCACAAACATCACTGATAATGCACGATCGGTCACCCACTTGCTCTCAGGATGTTCTCCTTGCTGCTGCATCGTGACTGCACCTACAGATATAGAGAGAGAGACGGAATGAGAGGGAATGAGGAAGAGAGAGAGAAAGGAATTGGGAAAAGAAAGACAGAAAGACATGAAGAGAGTTAGAGCACAAAAGGAGCCCCATCCTCCGTCCAGGAGAGTTAGCATTCCACTGACAGGATTCATAAAGATCAGAATGATCATCTACACATTCAGACAAAACAACCAAAAGAAACTAGCTTGAAAACAAACAAACTGAAAATAACATTTTCAGTCCTACTGCCATTATTATCATTATCATCATGGACTTTACATAATGCTGTGGCGAGTCTGAAAATGTATGTGTTAGGTCATGGTAGCATTCTAGTGCCCAAACCAACCCGGTTCCAGAACCGGATCTGATATTACAGACATTAAAGTCAACATGAAACATTTTAATGCTGTAATGTGATGTATTTCAGAGATTCGGTTGGAAAGAAAAATGTAGGCCTTTCATATCCAGAGGTGTAAAGTATTTGAGTAAATGTAATTAGTTACTGTACTTAAGTATCTTTTTGGCTACTTTGTAGTTGTACTGAGTATCAAAGATATTAGCAACTTTTACTCTCTACTTGACTAAATTTTTTAACAAGTAAATGTACTTTTTACTCCAATACATTTGGGGTGAGTAATGCAATTACACATTACATTTTGCATGGCAGCTAACTTTTTCTGCAGCAGTTGTTTCTGCTATAAAGAAGTGATATCACCATCAAAGGGCATTAAAGGTACTATATCTTGTGCGTTTTGCCTTTACTCATCCACATTTGTCAACAAGGCTACTTTACGTGAATATGAGTGCATTAACAGGTAGCTGTTGAATCGCAGGTCATGACTGCAAAGGGTGATGAGGCCGAAACCAGCACATCCAGTGCAACTAGACTTTGACTATTTCATTTTACTTAACATTATTATATTTACTCGCTATAATGACGGGACCTTTTTGATGGATATTGGTTTTCTTATGGCCTTTTTGTGCACTTGAGCGAGAGAGGCGAGAGTTTGTAGACGTTTAAGAGGCTGTTATGTCGACCTTGATTTATTGCAATATTAAGGTGAAAATAAACATGATTTCTCATCTTACAAATCAATTGTTTCTTATTTTCACCGGCATGTCCCTCAGGTGTCGAGGACTAGTGCATCTTTAAGCCTACATTCAGTATGAGTAAAATACTTAAGTACTGTTAAAATCAGATACTCTAAGACTTTTACTCAAATCGTATTGGAATGGAGTCATTTTTGCTGTAAGGTATCTGTACTTTTACTCAAGTATGGTTTTCAGGTACTCTTTACACCTCTGTTTATATCAAAACAGTGAAGTGAAAATTTTGATTGTGTCCTCGCAACAAAAAACAAAAAAAAACTATTGTACAGCTTCAGAAGACGTAAAATACAACTTTTATGGTACTTTTATTTTGTAATTTTACTGCTCAAGTAATGTGACGTGAACAAAAAAATGTTGAATTTGCCTTATTCCATCAGGAATCAATTGGATCATGAAAATTGGGTGTTATAAACCAAAATGGGGTTTCTGTCTGCTTTTTGACTAGAACTTGGAAGGTTGAAGGTCAAGTTCAGCCTCAAAAGCATTTCGACTTATCCCATTGGTAATTTTTCTTTTTCAAATTCATTGCTATTTGATATTGTTAAATGCAAACTTTTTGAAAGGTTTCGTCACCTACAACAGTAGCCTAGATGTGGCCTACTTGATGGCAAATAAGAAAAGTCAGTTCAAAGGCAATTAAAAAATATATATATATACATACATACAATATAGTATGATTTTTTTAAAATTTCAAGTTGACTTTAATAGCAAGAAAGCTTCATAAGATAGAACACAATTTGAACACTCCCTCCCATTCAGGTTAATTTTGACCCTTTTTAAGCTGAATTTCTCTCAAAATGAGCCATGAATGTTTTAAGATAATAATAATAATAGCAAATTTGATTATACATTCAGCTGTAACTGTGGAATCTACCAATACAAAGTATCAAAGTATGGAGTTCCCTTAGGCCAAGAGTAATGGTATGAGAGGGCAATCAAATTCCATGCAAAAAAATACACATTGACTTGAGGCTATAGTGGCAGAAGTCTATAGATATTAAGTTTTTGATTTACTGCATGAAAGCGTTAAAACAGCCCTTTTTGTGTCCTTCGTGCTAAGACGCAATGCCCCTGGCCTATAGGGGGAGACACACAAGCAAGTCCCAAATCCTTTCTACTCACGATCCAGTTACAACAGACTAGCACCAACACAACAAATCAATGATCGACACAGAGCAGAGAGAGAGAGAGAGTTAGAAAGAGACAGGAAGAGGAGGAAAACAATGAGGCGCAGCTCACATACAGCAAACAGCAATAAAACACTGCATCTAAATGGAGATAAAACTTAAAAGGAACAGAAAAACAGGAGAAAAAAGATCTAAGAAACAGAACTCAATGTCCACAAGAGACTCCAACACACCAAACGGCTAATAAAACAAAGAGAGCATTAGAAAGAGCAACGTCTACAGACAAGATAATGAGAGAGAGGAAAGAAACAAGACAAGGAGAGAGAAGAAGAGTGTAAAGCAAGGAGTTTGGACTCCTGACGCAAAGCAGAGTTTGCGGATGGAAGCAGCTCCTTTTTTTTGCGTGGGTTGGGAATAGTTACTCGCGAGTCGAAGGTCCTATGGTTCCTGCGATCATCTTTGAGCCCCTCCAGCCTAGAGTGGAGCTTTGGCAATGAACAGAAACAAAAGGGTTTACAACAGACAGAGCAAAGGAGAAGCTTTGGGAGACCAAAAAAAGAAAACCGAATGAGTTTTAAAGGCTCTCTGAGACAGCGCTCGCTCAGTTTACACACAACAAGCTGAGATGACAACGAATGAGCACTAAGAGGTGAAGAGAGATCTGACTGGACGTCATTCCGTCCTGTTGCTAATGTTTAGGTGGGCATTATGCCGGCCAGCCAGGAAGGTAGCACAGGTTAGCGAGAAAGAGGGGTGCGGTGAGGCACAATGTCACTCGGCACGCACGGTTAGCGAAATCACACGGCACATACTGCACTTTTTGTTCCAGTGAGATTCCAGAGATCACCGAAAAAAAGAAGTGTTGGTGGTGTTGAGTGTCAGTGTGCTAACGGCCACCAGATCAGTTCAGAGTTTGTATATTACATTTGGGATGGATGGATGGATGGATGGATGGAGAAAACCATACACCTAGATTTACTGCAAATGAATAAATGAAATATGAATAATTTATTTAACACAGTAAATACACAAACTGTTTCAGTTTCATTTGTTTTCTTTCTGTAAGAATTCCATTACTTAAATGAATACATTATAATTTAATTTAATGTGATGCACTAAAAAAATATAACAATAAAATAAAGTGAATGCAACTTGAAGATAGTTAAAAGTTTGAGGTTAATCATGGTAACTAAAAAATATTATAAGATTAACTGGGATTCATTTTAATCAACTAGTAGACCTGTATATACTGTATATACTTTCTGTATACACTTTATTAGATTACAAGTTATTGTTTAGGTTATTTAGATTCTAGGAGTCATAGATTTAGATTTACCATAGTAAGTAAAAGGATCATAATGAAAAATAAATAAATAAAAAACTGCTGCTAAAATGCAGATTAAAATATCAGGCCATAGCCCAAATTTAACATATTGAGATTTTAAACAGTTAATGCATTAATATAACATTAAAACTGTTTCAATCAGTCCTTTTCTTTAAAATAAAATAAAAAATGGCCAGTTTAACTGTATTCAACACAACACCACAAACATGCAGATCTAAGAGAGATCTTTCACCAAGTCCTGTATGTACAGGCAAGGAAAACTACATCCTTGGCACTTTTTATTCTTCCCCTCCTCCTATTTGTACATCTAACTTCCTTTCATCAAAAAACAGACAGCATGATCTCAGAGTGAAGATGAGAGGTAACCAATGATCACAGGACGGGTTGAAGGAATGGATGGAGGCAATGAAAGCAATGCAGAGACGTCAGGTCTCTTTAAATCAGAGTGGGACCAAAGAACTCAGTGGACTGAAAACACACGCTCACAAACAAGACACGTCCTCACACACACATAGGGTGGGGAACAGTGTGTCAGCATACGGGCAGATGAGAGTTAATCCCTGACCAGTGAAATGAAGATGGAGTAATTGGAATACAGCAATGGGGAATGAATTATTAACAAGTGAGTGTCAGGCCCAATAAGAGGAACTCCGCTCTGTGATTAACCAATCAGAAATGATTGATAAGACAGTGTGGGAACTAACAGCTGTAATGCTGGTGAGCCATTTTATTAGCTCGGAAAGAGAGATAGAGAAAGACAGAGAGAGAAAGAGAGGTAAAAAAGAGAGATGCTCTATTCCCAAACCTAGTGAGCTGCCTAACTAGACTGCATTTTAAGGCATCATAATCACACTCCTTACATAAAATCTGCTTCAAAAGGTAGGCAGAATAATTATATAGGGCTTTTAACTGATTAAAATAAATAATCACAATTAAATCTCAAACTATGAATGTGTGTAAAATATTTTATTTTAAAGTATAATTTGTATTGTATTGTATTCAGGGCTTGACATTAACTTTTTTGCTCACCAGTCACTGTGGCTAGTGGTTTTCACTGGCCACAATTTTGATGTCGCTACCCTGGGGAAAAACTGCCATATATATATTTTTAATATTATCTCATAATTTGGCAGCAGGAATATTAGGCTGCTGTCACTTTAAGACCTGAGGTAAGGATCCATTATACTGTTACACATGCATTTTCTTTCTCAACTGTTTACGTTCACTTAAAACAACTAACTATGTTTACGTGAACACAAACGGGTTTGTGTGTCAACGCAGAGAGATGAGAGATGAGAAAGAGCGAGAAAGTGCAGCTGGTAGTGTGTATTCCCCCAGTAAAAATCGTGTTCCAGGGGGTAAAATCTGCGTTTTCGGTGGGATTCCCCTGGTAAAATTCGCATTTCAGGCTCTAAATATCATGTTATTTGGGGTCGCTTCAACCCGCGGACATGAAAAACAACCCACGGCAACAGTGTTAAAGTAGCCCAATTCTGTGGGAAAAACACAGACTTGGCAACACTGGGTGTTAATGTCAAGCCCTGATCGTATTGTATTTTTATAAATATAGTTCATTCAGTTTTTTAGATTTTTTAGTTTCTTAAAGAGGACCTATTATGCTCTTTTTCAAAGTCTTGAATTTGTTTTTGGGGTCTACTAGAATAGGTTTTCATGCTTGAATGTTAAAAAAACGCATTATTTTTCAGATATTTTACATTGTTTCAGCACCTCTCTTCCCTGTCTGTCAGTAACGCCCTGTTTAGATCCTGTCTCTATGAAGCTCCGCCTTCTGAAAAGTGCAGTGTGCTGATTGGTCAGCTGGACCCATGTGTGTTGTGATTGGTCAACCGCTTCGAGCATGTTTCAGAAATGTCATGTCGACTCAACCAGGCCTGGCCCCTTCATTTCACATGTGTCAAAATTATTGAGAAAAAAAAAAAAAAAAAAATACTTGATCCAATTAAAAACTCCTGTGTTCTCCTGTGCACTTCATGTGAGGATCACTAAGATAGCCACCTCTGTAGTTGGTAAAACAAGGTAGTTCACTAGGTTTTGGAACAAAGCTAGAGAGAGAGAGAGAGAGAGAGAGAGAGATTGTTTAAGACAAGAAGTCGAAGCTATAACAAAAAGTGCCTTGATTCTACATCAGTAGGCTGTGGGCCACGTGCAACACTCTGAGGGAAGACTTTAGTGCATGTTTGTATGTGTGATTGACTGAGTGCTGACTTATGTGAAGATTAGGGGAGAAAGGGATATCTGTTTACCTGGTCCAAGGTAGAGTACCTTGACTTGAGCGTGATGACCTCATCCAGGTGAGCCCTGAACTCTCTCCGTGAGGCCTGGAGGAAGCCACAGGACAGTAACTCACCTGATACAGCCTTCCCCGTCAACAAACACACACACTTCACAATATACACTGTCACAAACACACACTCTAAGGATCATCTAACACTGATATGAAAAAATATGAGGGGGAATCAAGCGAAAAGTCATAATAGCAAAATAATCCTACTACTACGACGCAACCAAAGAGGAGCAAAGCAGCTGCAGTGTGTCTCTGTGTGTTACAACGATTTTTCATCTGATATCCAAGAACAAAGGAGGCTTCCGTGGATAATGAGCACTCATGAATGTATTAAAGCTCATTTCTATAACCCCTCCAACTTTGTGAAACTGGAAGTGTTGCAGAAAAGTACAATATTATGAGAGATTAAAGTCTTTGGTCTGGAAGGACAAGTGTGTATTTGGTGGTTGTTAGAGCTGCTGTAAGCAATTCAGAAATCATGCTAACTTTCACCACTATTCCCAACTCCTTTATACACTCTCGCCCTCCGTGGGTGAATCTCATCAAATCGTTCAAGAACATGTCTTAATCATATTTCAACCAAAAATTATATTTAAAAAAAATTACCGCAATCCAAAAAAAAACAAACGTTCACATTACTGTAATGTGAAAAAAACAATTAAATATTATTTAAATGGTATTATATTATCTCTATATGTTGTACAATTAACAGTATTAATCACCAATGAATAAAAAGGAAATACAAAAAAAATAATAATAATAATGCAATAATAATTTAATGATGATAATTTCTACTTGATTTGAGGCTGATGTGGTATTTCAAAAAATTGCTTACAGCAGCTTTAAATGTTTTTATCGATTATGAAATATTCCACATATCATGTTAAACATTTGTCTGATTAATGATCACTTTATCGTTATTTAGAACAGAAAAGTTCACACTTCATGAGAAACTGATGAATTGAAACACACACACAAACACACACTCCAACACACAAAACAAACTATGAGGCAATTTGGGGGTAAATAAATGAACCGATGAGAGAGACTTGCTTCACAGGGATGAGTTGTGCATGTGTGAGGTGTGTGAGCAATGATTGGCCGAGTCTCTGAGAGGGGCGTGGCTGTGTAAAACATGCTGTACCTCTGTGACACTATAAGTAGATGAGCAGGAGGTGAGCCGGGCCTGGTATAGGGAGAGAGGGAACAGGGAAGAGGAGGGTTAACACTGCAGCCACAAGCAGGGGAAACATATAAACAGCATTCCCGTCATTACAGCGCCTCACAGGCAAGTGCTGGCCGGAACTCTACAGGGAGAGGAGGACATTCAAGACACAGGATGCAGCAACCCCACTGCCAGTTTGACTGAACACAACTGCACATGTTTGTAAAGACCTCCAGAGAGAGATTCTCTTTAAAAACACAAATGAAACATGCAACAAACTAGTTACAATGATAGCCTAATGAAAAAAAGAAAATTCTGTCATCATTTACTCAACTTCATGTCATTTCAAACCTCAATGACTTTCTTCCTTTGAACAAAAAAGTAGAAATTCTGAACAATGTGTTGGCTACTCCACATTATATCCTGCTCTTCCGTATTATGAAAGTGAATGAGAATCCGGGTAGCGGCGCTCCAAAATGAAGAAATAAAACGATGAAATGAAACAAAATAAAACAAAAATATGGAGCGCAAAATCATGACATGCGGAAGAAAAAAATAGATATCGTGGCCACAAATTAAGAATTTGTTCTAGTGACTTATTATTTCATGAGTATACTTATTCCCCCTATTTCAGTTGCGAACCAAACAATACAAAATGAAACAAAACAAAACAAAACACAAAAAACAAAACAAAATAAAAAAACTATGGAACTCAAAATATGACATGAGGAAGGAAAAAAATAGATATCGTGGCCACAAATTAAGAATTTGTTCCCATGACTTAATTCATGGGTAAACTTATTCCCCCCACGTCATGTGCGAGCTAAACGAAATGAAACAAAACACTATGGAACTCAAAATATGACATGTGGAAGGAAAAAACAGATATCGTGGCCACAAATTAAGAATTTGCTCCAGTGACTTATTAATTCATGGGTATACTTATTCCCCCCATTTCAGTTGCAAACGAAACAATACAAAACGAAACAAAACAAAAAACTATGGAACTTAAAGTATGACATGCAGAAGAAAAAATAGATATAGTGGCCACCAATTAATTTGTTCCCATGACTTAATTCATGGGTATACTTATTCTTCCCATGTCATGTACGAACGAAACGAAACAAAAATAAACAAAAAACTATGGAGCTCAAAATATGACATGTGGAAGAAAAAAAATAGATACAGCAGCCACAAATTAAGAATTTGTTCCCATGACTTATAATTCATGGGTATATTTATTCGCCCCATGTCATGTGCAAACAAAACGAACAAAATGGGGGAAAAAAGGAAGCAAAACAAAAGAACTATGGAACTCAAAATATGACACGCAGAAGGAAAAAAACAGATATAGTGGCCACAAATTAAGAATTTGCTCCCACAAATTGATCACATTAAATCTCAGCATGTCAAATTCTAATATATTCATCACATAAAACTATTTTAATACTTGATTGGATTTGGAATATAGCACATACGTTATTTATACAACTTTTCTGGTGCTTTTGGTCATTTTGACGCGTGACAATCTGGATCCCAATTTACTTACTATCATTTTACTACATGGTAAATGGCCAGTATTTCCATTCAGCATTTCTGCTGTTGTGTCGCATCAGAAGCAGAAAGTTATGTTGGTTTTAAACAATATGAGGTTGAATGAGGATGGCAGAATTTTCATTTTTGGATGAACTATCTCTTTAATGCCTACATTTATATTTTGAAGGAGGATAAACAACTGGACAACAGAACTTTCCTTGCTCTTTTGAAATAAAATAGTGTAACCTAGCCCACTGACATACTCTAATATTCACAACACAGAGCTTCCTCTCTCCATTTAGGAAAACTAAACCGCTAAAAAAGGTAATTCTGAAATTGTCATGTTATGACATCACAACCATGAGCACATTAACATGACTGCCAACATTTACATATCAACGCCCATTCAGTATTCAGCAACTCAGCCCACTCTAATGAAATAGGCTGCAATTAACCATTTATAACACATAAGTCGATTAAATACAGAACTCTTACAGTTGTAGGTACAGTAACAAAAACAGCCTGTTTAATCTCACTGTTTTTGGTGCAAGAAACACCGACTTGCATAAGTAAACTTACAGTGCACGATTCTATAAAAATGTAGAATATAGTTGCTTTAACAAACTGCCAATGTAGTTGCATTGTCAGAAGATGTGTACGTGTATAAACAACAGAACCAAAAGAATGAGATGAATTGACGTGTGAATATGAAGAATTGAAACTATGAGAATGGACACACACAACTGAACAAACACATACTTATGATATAAAATATACCACTACGCATCCTTGATATCTTGTACCAGCTTTTAACCCCATAGGCGCGCACACACACACACACACTAATGAAAAAATTAAATGCAGAAGCACTGCCAGATACAATATGTATCTCTTCCACAACTGCCACACACATGTCAGATTCAATGACAGGGCTGTTTAGTAATCGCCAAGGCAAGCGTAAGGGCCTGTTCTCCCCTTCAGCCGACCTTCAATCTCCTCTCCATTCATCAATCGAAGAGAGATAGAGAAGGTGGGGGTGGGGTGGACTCGGGAGCAAAGGGTCATCGAACTGTCAATGTCCATTTATTACACTTCCAGAGAGGATGTACGCAGGTAACACACGCAACCTAAACATGTTACCATAGTGTACCTTGAAGTGCCTGCTTTCTGTTATCCCAGCATCCTATAGGCTATTTAACGATTTCCGTGTGACATTTCTTTAATATTCATAATGAAGGATTGCCCTGTTTACACCTAATATGATGTAAGTAACACAAAAGCATAGAATATCGGTTTCTCCCACACTTTTCAGAGCCATGTCTCTGGAACCACAGCTTGATTTTAAAACTGAAACGGGCATTGCAGAACACCTGGCCCCAACATGCTGATTGGCGAGGTTGCTCCCCTCTTGCTCCCTTTAAAAAGTAAACCCCTTCTCACTCACAAGGGATCCGATACTGCCGCATGTCCAAGAGAAATGCGGTCACTATACTGACTGCAAACGTGCCCAGCAATGCGGCCGGCAACGTATTGCTTTTAATAAAAAACCTTACATGTCAAACATCCATTTGGGCAAAGGGCATGGGAATTTTGTCTTCATGAAAAATTATATATATTAGGGTATAATTTTGTCATCATGACATATGTTGGAGTATGATTTCCAATTTGAACAGCTAGCTAGAGCATAACCTGACTCCTACTACACCTAAACAATTTCTCAATATAAAACATTATAAAACAGCCAGATAAAGGCTTTAATAAATTAGAATTACATACATAATGTCATACATCCTTTTTTAGGCATGCAAATTTATAAAGATATTTTGAGAAACTATATTAATGATCATAGAAATATTGATGCGAGTCATTATTGACGCCTAAGCAATGTGTTTACAGCTCACATCAGTAAAAAGGCACTATAGGGCACTTTCAGCATCAGCATAGGTGCAAAAATACTAGAAATTAAATTTAGCACTTTTATATATTTAAAAAAAAAAAAAAAACAGGTTGTATATAATTCATATTATTTTTTAATCAAACAAGAATCTTGTATAAAGAACATTGCTTTGTATCTGCTTATTCTATTCATTAGTGTTAGTATCAATAAAGAAGAAACCACATCTTCAATATTTCATCTCTGGTTTAAAAAAGGAAAAAGGAATGGATGCAAGAGTACAACAGCACATCTTTTCTCACTATGTCCAATGCAACAAACCAATATAAAAGTATTAAAACTCACAAGAAATTATATATTAATATATGAAGAGTTTGGTTTCAAAACGCGTTAAACGGCATTTTTTAAAAAAAATTGAGTTTCCGCCAAAATCAGTATTGAATCTGGTCGGTATTGAAAAGTCATTTATTAATTTTGCGCCATATGCGATTTCAGTCGTGTTATTCTGTCATGTTTTCTCCCTTTCTTTCCAAAACGTGATAAACGCCAGTCTCCCTTCTCTGCAGAGTGCGATATATCCGCTCAACCAATCACAGTGCACCATTCCACGCACAGTAAACAGTAATGGCGGCGCTCTGAGTACACCCAGCATCCTAGCTCCTCTTTGATCTACTTTGTACTTTGTAATCAACAAAAACAGAAAAATTAATTATTTTGACGGCATTGATGAACCTGTGGTGGTTTCTGCGGTAGGGAAGAAACGCAAGTCGTCGAAATGTAATCATTTACGTGAGGAGATTAAGAAGATGAGGCACTCGAGTCTGGAGGAGGAAAAATGACGGCTGTTGCTTGTTCCACGACAGCATCAAACTTCTGTCACGGTCCCCAAAACTGAATCATGGACAGTTTTTAAAAGCCGTTTTTTTAATACCAATGTACTCGGTAAATGTGTTTATTTTAACCGTGCGGTGGCGCCAGATACTCTTTAATCGGTAATGACAAACAGAGACATAATTCATTTATAACATTAACAAGATGACTCGTTGAATTCATTTTGGGAGCGATGACTGAATGTATTTTTTAGTCAAATGCCTGTATATAAGATTAGTATTAACAAAGTTCAGAGGCTGTCATATATGTGAATCAACTTACTTTGTTGTGTATTTTCAATATGAAAAATAACTTTTATATTGATGAATTAATTGCATTTAAAAAAAAGTGTAATGGATTTATTGCATTTTGGGAAAATCAAAATCTAGATCTGAATTTTTAATGTTTTTATAACCAAAAGATGCTATGTGAAAGTTTGAAACAGAAAAGAGTGGTTTTCATCTTGCTGCTTTCTTGGTAAAGAAAACACATTTTTACTCAAATTAGTCAAAATGGATTTATAGCGTTTTGGAACCAAACTCTTCATATTTTTATGTGCATTTATTTTTGTTATTCTTTGGGGGGTGAATTTAACGTAAATAATCCCATTGAATTGTTTAACATTCAAACAGAAAAAACGAGCCTGGTCACCCGCAGTATGATATTTCCTACTAGTGAGAAGAAGTTAAAGAGAAATACCATAAATGTAAAGAGAACTTAATTCAGTACTCACACGATGAGGTGGTTTTTTAAATATGAATCGTTCAAGTGTGAACTCATTCATTCATGTTTCATCACCCTAACATGTCATGAACTTTAAGCAGTACTGCTCACTTAAAGATGCACTGATTTATTGATGCGCTGCAATATAAACAATAACAAAATTATATCTATTCTATGGAAATTGCTGCCATTATATATACACATACATACATACAATTTGCAGTCCGCAGAATGTTTCTTTTTACTGGATGTCTTGCAAATAAATTCTGTATGATTTTCATAAGCAAAACAGAGAAACAATGTTTTATTTTAAAATCCTGCCGTTCATGTTTTTGTTGCCCTGCGTAGGGAAAAGATCGGACTGCAATTCAGTACAAAATCCCTTGTTTAATTACAGTCTCTATTTTCTGTCCGTTGCTGAAAGCCCCTCCAGGCGGTATTCTTAGCCAACCCTACCTCGTAAGCACACACCAGTGAACACACTACACACTCGCCTCAGTGAACACACAACACACACTTGCTGTCCCTCTGAGCATCCACACATCTCCAGCCAGTAAAGCACAGGGTGAGCTTCAGTCTCAATCTCTCTGTTTGTATCTCATATTGCTGTTATCTCGTCTTATTATACATCACACACATGATGGGAATCACCAGTGATCAAGAGATATGATACCATTATGATACGCATGATAATCATAAATGATTAAATGTAAAATAAAGTGCTATACTGCTGTTCTTATCATATGTGACACACTGAATGTTGCAAACTACATCTGGGCAAATAATATACTATAATAACATATATTATGTTTGTATAATAATGCATATTTGTATTATAATATAATATATTATATGGAAATGTATTCAGTAATATTAGTGAAATGCTGAATAATGAGAGTATAAAAGAATAAAAGACAAATTAGAGTTAATTCAAATTGCAAAGGTTGAGAACATCCAAGTATTGTCATTTAAATCAGTCATATTCAGCTGACATTTTTAAACCAAAATTATTCTTTTTTCCTCTCAGGCCAAATTAATTTTTTTGCTGAATAATTAATAAAACTATTATAAATAATAAAATATTTATATTATTTTATATCATAATTATATTTTTGTAGTATCTAATTTACAAAATATGTTATAAAAATCTTGAGAACATTTAATCTACATAATGAAAAATGAAAATGTGTGTTTACATGTCAGATTAAGGGGCCGTTTACAGAAATCTTTGTGTTTTGGCCATTCATTTACATGACATTTGGGCGTTTTGATTTTGAAAGCGGGTTTCAAAGTGCAAGTTTTTGAAAACAATACCATTTATTGTCTCCATGTAAACTACAGAAATGCAAATTTTTGAAAACGGTGATGTCTTGCGCATGCGTATTACATGTTCAGTCTATAGGCACGTAGTTTTTCTTTACAAAGTGACATCGCCAACTACTGGCCTGGCATGAGTAATACAGTGTTTTTTAGTTGTTTTCGCGGATCTGTGTGAATGGGGATCGTTTTGACAACGTTGTCCTCTGTACGCAAAACAAAAAACGCAAAGGGAAAATTTTACAGTTTTTAGTACATCGTTGTCATGTACAGTCAAACCAAAAATTATTCATACATTTTTTATATTTTTGATATATTTTTTACTAGTGGGTGCAGGACACTATAGTTCATTTATGTAAGTGAGGATAGCAAAATAAAGTAAACGGTGACATATTATACCCAAAAAATTTTCATACAGTGGACTACCAATAAAATTAAAAAAAAACTGGAACCAAAAATTATTCAGACACTTTGCTTATCTTATCTAACATAATTAAGATTATTTTTTTCTGACACAGTTTAACTCTGAGATCTTGTCATATTTTATTACCATTTTTTTTTAAACTATAGTGAATAAACTGTATTGATGAATGAAATGTTCAAGGTGTCTGAATACATTTTGATTTGACTGTAAATGTAGTCTAAATATTCTAGCAGATATCCTGTTTTTATTTAATTATATTATATTATATTATATTATATTATATTATATTATATTATATTATATTATATTATTACAAGTACATTGTGTTGGAACTAATTCAAGAAATGTCTGTTACAAAACTTCTGAGAACATTGTCTCTTTATAACGGAAAATTCAAAGTGTGTAAAATAACAGACTCCCCTCCACAAACAAACACACACTATGAACATGAGTGCACATGCACACACAACAAAAACACACATACGTGCACTTGCACAACTTGCAAACACATAGCAACAGAAATAAAACAAATATGCACAAGTCATAAAGGAAACAACACAATTCTCCCTGTAAGCACCTACACCTGGAAAATTTGTACAGATGTGGGACGGCACTGATACTACTGATCAGCTACACCTCCAAACAGTGGCACCTAATGGAGCCTCCATTGACAAAAGCCACAGTAACGTCCCCTGTACTTCCACATCAGACCACTGCAGCTGTTATGAAACCAAGTGGCTGCTCCATACGCCGTAGATCATGCACCCTGAAATCTTCCTGCCCCACGATCCCCCCTGGAGTCTATCTAAAGCCCTACTGACTTACACCCCACACGCACGCACATCCAAAACAGACACGTGTATAACAAAACAGAGTGACGCATCAGAGCGGAGAAAGACGGCGCTTACCATGCTTTATCCTGGTACACAGAAGAATGCCGCACGTCTCCCATGCACACAGTGACACACACACATACACACACACACACACACACACACACACACTACACGCATGAAGCCAGAGAGAGTGTAGGAGGGGAGAAAGAGGTGGAGTGAGACAGCATGCAAAGCGGAGGATGAGTAAAAAACCACTGGGATCTAAATTTGGAGGAAGTGCAACCACAGATTTGAAGGATGTACGGCATGACGGCTGTGTGTGTGGTTACTGAAATCAGATCGGCTCAGACGGAGCATGTGAGTGGGTTAAGAGAGGGAGAAAGAGAGAGTGTAAAAACTTATTATGCATTATTACCTCTGTGTTTAGTGCGCATGGAGAGCTCACAGCCAAACTGGGTCTTATGTAACAGCTGGACGTCGTGCTGAGGGAATGCAGTGAGCACATGTGTGTGTCTTTGAGTTGCCTCTGGTCGTACTGGATGATGTATGCTCGGAAGAGGTTTTTAATCACACGCTCCTTTCACACTGCACACAAATCCAATTTGGCTTCACATCTGATCTTTAGGCCTGATTGTTATTTTGATGAAATATGAATTGTTTGTTTCAGTGAATCCTCAATGTAACTTCTAAAAGTCTCTCTCCTACAACAAGCTGTCAGCTTGGAAAGAGGCGACAGGAAAACTGGAATTTAGCCTCTGCTGATGTCTACCACGCCATTTTGCTGACCAGAACGTAAGCGACATTTTATGCATTCATGCATATATTGTGTGCAAAACTGCTGATTTGTTCACTATATAAAATCCAAAAAAAAAAAAAAAAAAAAGAACGTATTCAGACAACGTGTGTGCACTATATATGATGTTTCACACATTACTGTTCAAAAGTTTGGGGATGGTTAGATTTTTTGAAAAAAGTTTAATAAAAAAAAGTCTCATAAATAAATAAATAAAACAGTTTTAAGTTTTAAACAGCAGAGTACCTGCTTGAAATCTGAATGATCAGAATGTGAACAAAATAGAGATCACGATTCTCCCACAATTCTGAATAGATAACTAAACAAAACATGTAATTGTTCTGACAAAATGTTAACTGCTGCAGTCCATTTAGAAATATTTAAATCGTTTGAATTATTTTAAAATTTTGTTTTGAATGATTCAATGAATAAAGATGTCATTTGTTTCATTAATGGATGAATCTCTTGAATGAGTGATTCAATGACAAATACATGATTCAATGTCACTTTTCGCCACCTACAGGTGTAACAATGTCATTGATACAATTTATATTTGAAGACTAGAGATTCAAAAGGTTATAGACATCAGTGTTTATATCCAAGCTATAAACTTTATCCCAGTAATTTTGTGATGATTTGAATTATTGTAAGGCAGAATTAATAATCCTGTGTGGTTGAAAGGAATGTTTGTGATGCTGTTTCATAACTATACGTGATAACCGCTCTCTCTGGGTCAGCGACAGCACAAATGCTAATGCATTTTATTATTATTACATTTCTGTATTAATTCTAACTACATGGTAAATAAACCTATTGTACCGGAAAACTTAATTTGTTTAATTCATATATTTGATATATTATATTTGTCCTATTGTTTGTAATTTGCTTCATTTTTCTTATTTTAATAACAGAAATGAGATAAAATAACACAAAATAACTATATTGTGATATATAATATGATATATACATGGGTCAATGACGTGACGGGCCTTAATAATAATAAAAAACAAAGATATGACATCCAAAGTATGTAAGATAGTACAACTAGATCTCTTTTATTGAATCCAAAAGGTTTTAATTATATTTTGCTACATTTAAAAGGTATTTTAAAGATTTTGAAGCGTCAAAAGGTAATTCGGTTTAACCGTCCAAAGGCCAATACAGCCATTTCATCTGTGATTAAAATATCTTAAAATGTAATAAATGTATGTATTGTCTATTCAGGCATGATTTTATAATATCATATATCAACATAGTGCAAAATGGTTTTAAAATTATGTGTAGAAGTCGTTGCTTTGTTATGAGAAAGAATGTCTGGAAAAATGAATTTCATTGATGTCATTCGGCGTGATCAATATAAAGGGACCATTTTGGATCAAGTCATGCAGTCAATATCATGTGACAGGATGTACCATCATTCAGACACCTGTAAAGGACCACATGGTCATGAAGCAAAGTAACTAACTCTCTCTTAACTTTTTGAAAAATTCATGTTTTCACTTGCCCATACGCATGTCCCGAAACATCAGGTCATTCGGTACAACCGCTATAAAACATGGAAAATGTTGTAATATTTTAAAAACATGTACTAAATATAAAATGTTTGATTGTCCTTTTGCTAGCTAGCTAGCTAGCAAGCTAACTAGCTAGCTAGCTATATAGATAGATAGATAGACAGATAGATAGATAGATAACTAGCTAGCTAGCTAGATATCAGCCTGTTAGCATTTTTTAAAAATATCATCATTCAGTTTAACCAAAAGTGTCATTTGTTAAAACAGAAATTTTGGTTAAACCGAATGACTTTTTTGGTGACAAATTATGTCCATCTTGTAAAAAATGACAAAAGCAGTGTTAATTGATTATAAAAACCATACAATCTCATTGTTAACACTTAATAAAACTTTAAAATTAATTATGTCTCCATTATGTTTTTTTTTACACTTTTAAAAACCTTTTTCGTCAATGACCCATATATATATTATATATCGTGAAATATTTTTTTTTTTATATCGTGAGATAAGAATTTGGTCATATCATCCACCCCTATAGCCCAAAGTATACTTCACATTTTACACATAAGCTAGGGTCACACACGCGCAGCCCGATTTATCTAACCACATACACCTCTGTACATGCAGATCACACATGATCGTTTCTAAGAAGATCAAGTTATGACATTTTGATTAAAAATTAAGGTCAAATTAAAAAAAAAATCCAAATTTAATTTGGCCCCGCTTTGAATATGGGCCCCACCACAGTGTCTCTCACATACACACACAATATTCCCTCTGCATATAAATTCTCCACACTCGTATGAATCTGCAATGACTATTTTTTCAGGTCTGTGAATTCCCAGATGCTCAAACTGATAGGTACACTGCTCAACAGCACATGTAACTGAGTATACACACACACACACACACACACTTCTCGGCACGTTCTTTACTGTACATAGCCTCTAACTGTTAAGTGCCACTTGACACCCTTGTTTAGCAACTAAAGCCAAACTGCCAGACACTTGTCAAAAAAACAACAGTCAGCAGAATTAAAACCCAGCCTGAGGTCAAAGCTGAAGCTTAGAGCACTTCATTGGAATTCTGCTTATCACAGGCATTTCACATACATCCTAAAAAACTATATAAAGATGGCAAAACGTTTCCATTATGTACTTCAAGTACTTTACGGCATCAGCTTTCCAAGGTCTGATACTTAGACAAATACTACAGGAAAACACTGTTGTAATCCACACTGTGTTCACTAGAGGGAGACAGAGAAACTAGTGGAGCACCAATTAATTACTTATTCTTAGCATGTTGACAGATTTCATGCATACATATGACCTATGTGACCCATTGTCTCATGAGCTGAATGGACACACGTACAGTAGCCCTGACCCAAATGCCGCATTTGATGTGCTTTTGTCTGTCCATGATGTCCATGAGAGCAAAGGGTTTGTCATTTTTTGTTTCAATCAGTACTATTAAACAGTCTAAGATTTATTATGTCACCACTCAAAGATAGAAAGCAAAAGCTGAGGGTGGCATTTTTGACAGGGCCAGCTTCGTCTGGTCCAAAACAGGAAACATTTATACCATGACACTAAAGAACAACTGAGAAAGAGCTGAAATCGAAGTATCATACTGTCACACACTTCACAGCAAAATCTAACTTGTTCATCTAAAAGTTGAGATGAGAGTGTATGTTTGACAATGATGTATAAAAGTGACTAAATACTAAATGGCTGACACAACGCGAGTTGTGTCAGCCAATAAATAAATAAATAACTGTTAATGCTGGAAAAAAAAAAAAAAAACACACACACCCAAAACAGCTCCTGGATATCTTAAAAAAATAATAACAAATGTTATGAATTAATAGCCACTAATAGAATTCATCTAATCACACCGTTGGATCTAAAACAACAAACTGTTAACCGCTACAGGAGGAACATCGAATTGGCCAAACTTAAAATTCAGCCAGTGAAGAAGCCCCGCTTCTCCTCTCACACGGCCCAATGAGCAAAGTCACTGCTGTCTGGAATGCAAAGCAGTGTGTCAAGCAGCCAATGAGGTGGCAGCAGATGAGGATCCAGCCATGGAGGATACGGAGTGCATGACGAAACAGAAAGCTGAGGGGAGAAGGAATGGTGTGAATAAAGGGAGAAGGGGTGGAGTCTTACTTTGGGGGTGGGGCAGGAGGCAGTGGAGAGGCGGGACTGCTGAGCACAAGGAGACTCTGAGGGCGTGGTGCTGAGAGAGGCGGTGTCCCGTGGCAACACCTGCACGCCTCGTGAAATGATGGACTCTGGTATCTGTAAATAGAAGATCGTGGCAGTCAAGTTCAGTAAAGAATTTTTAGAAATAAGCCTTTTCACTTCATACTTTATACTACCATTCAAGGTTTCATATGGAAGCCTGTTTCCACCATGAAGTAAACATAAAAAAGCTAATTGTGACTCTTTATCTCACAATTCTGACTTTTTTTCTAGAATTGTGAGATATAAAGTCAGAATTGCATGATATATATTCGCGATTGCGAGAAAAACTTAATTCTGACTTTATAACTCACAATTGCGAGTTTAAATCTCACAATTCTGAATTTTTTCCTCAGAATTGAGATATAAACTCGCAATTGCGCGTTATAATGTCAATTGTGAGGGAAAAAAGACTGACTTTTTTCTCAGAATTGTGAGATTTAAACTCACAGTTGCGAGTTATAAAGTCATAAAGTCAGAATTGCACGATATAAACTCGCAATTGTGAGAAAAAAGTCAGAATTGCGTCATTATCCTCTTGTTTCACAGAAAAGGCTTAAGCTAGTCCTAGACTAAAATGCATGTTTGAGCTGTTAAGCAACTTGTACTGACATATCTTAAAATATGTCACTGAAATATATCATGCAATTCTGACTTTATATCACGCAATTCTGACTCGCAAATGCAAGTTTAAATCTCACAATTCTGAGAAAAAAGTCAGAATTGTGAGTTAAAAAGTCGCACTTACCTTTTTTTTTTTGCGGAAACAAGCTTCCATAGTTTGGAGTCAATAGGAGTGTTTTTTTTTTATAAGAAATTAATACTTTTATGCATCAAGCACATATTAACTTGCTCAAAAGTACCAGTAAAGACATTTATAATGCTACAACTTCATAATAATGCTTTTCTTTTGAACTTTCTATTTACCAAAGAATCATGAAAGAAAGAAAGTAATCAAGGTTTCCATGAAAATATTAAGCGACACAACATTGATATTAAGCGTTTTCAACATTTATAATAATAATAATAAATGCTTCTTGAGCACAAAATAAGTATATCAAAATCATGCGAAACTGAAGACCAGAGTAATGGCTGCTTAAAATTCAGCTTTGCCATTTTAGAAACAAATTGCATTTTAAAACATATTCAAATAGAAATTGGTTCATTGAAATTGTAATAATTTTTCACAATATTTCTTTTTTTACTGTATATATTTTTAATCAAATAAATGCAGCCTTGTTTTAAACATAAGAGACTTTCAAAAACATGAAGAAATCTTAATTATTACAAACTTTTGAATGGTAATGTATGATGATATAAAATGGTTGAAAAGGACTAAGGTACTATTGTGTAACATATTTTGGTTAAACTATAAGTACTAATAAACAGCCAATATCCTTGTAATATTCATGCTAATAAGCAACTAGTTAATAGTGAGAATAGGACCCTAAACTAAAGAGTTACAAATATTTATTTTATTTATTTATTTAAAGATTTTAAACCCTGATCTTTTGCAATTATCTAAGGTTTAGTGGTTTTAGGCAATATGTGTTGGCTGGTGTGTTGCAAAGCATTAGCCAATCATGACACCGCTTATTTGCATACAGAAGGTACAATAGCATCAGAGAGGGGTGGTAAATAATAATGTAACACTACATTAAGCCTTGATTAACACAAACTTTCAAAAGCTAGAGAAGCGCATATTACGGCCCATTAAATGTATGTAGAAAGTATCAATGAACCTCCACAATGAAGACAAATATCTGTTACGCCATTATCTACACAGAGTGATATTTGTTACTGTATTCAGACAGAGACTCGCTGCCTTTGATCCAGCAGGCGAGTCTTCGTGCAGAAACAAACTGCAGCTATGCTGTCTGGGAGAACCGTGGTGGGATTAAGCAGGAGTCTGACGGGCAGAAGGGCGAAGAGCGCAGGGATCTTCCACAGGAACGCTGGGGCTTAACGGTGCGCTAATTAACACTGGGGCTAAATCAAGGCCTCACAGGAAAGAGCAGCTCCACAAGCGCTTTAATTACCCAGCGCAGAAGCTAACCCTGCGCTAATAATAGCATTCGACTCAACCTCTGCCTTCCCAGGAGACTTGTGCTACGAGCGCTCCCTGTGGAGAACACAGTAATGCCAACCTGCATGACCCCATTATAATTACTATATAAAGACAGCTAATACAGGATATACACTCAATCCTCTGCTATCAGGGAAAAAGCTTTACAAGACCTGGCAAAGCTGAACAACAAGACAAATATTGCTTACTAGAGAATAAACTGATACAAGGCACGACAGAAAGACAGCGAGACGTGCTTGCCCGTGCAAAACTAAGGTGTTGTGGGTTGTTGCCAGGGTGTTACTTACTGCCAAATTCAAAAAAGCTAGACCTCGAAGTGCCAAGTCTATGATATTTTGGCCTTTAGATATTGCTTTAATGTCTACAGTAGTAAATAAATAACAACAGTATATATTAATAACTTTTATACATTATATAAAACTTAAACTGAATTAATATTGAAAAGGTTAACTTTAAGTAATATATATAAAAAAATACAATAGAACTAAAAATAAATGTTAAAAAATAACATTGAAATTATTAATGAAATTATATTATGTTAAATACCTGATTTGCTGAAAATTAAATTATTAAATAATATTAAAAGAGATGGTACAGCTTAATACATATGTTGATATTACACAATCTACACAAAATTTAAAGTACCCATATTATGCTTTTTTGGATATTTCCTTTCATGTAGTGTGTAATGTAGCTGTTTGAGAATATAAAAAAGGTCTGCAAAGTTTTAAAGGTCAAAGTGCATGATAAAAGGGGCTATTGATTCCCAAAATAAAGAACTGATTCTGAACTGCTTGAAATGAGTCGTCAGTAATTGCAGCCTTACTTTCTGCTCCAAACTCGAAGGTTTGTAACAAATCTGCATAATGCCAGCCTTCATTGGCTGCCGGCGAACAATGTCTACTTTTACCCGAGTCCTGGAAGAAGTTTGGTTTGTGTTGTCAACATGTTGAGAAGACGCTGGAATTTATTTGGTAAAACTGACGGTATTGTTACTGTTCGTATCACTATAGCCGCGTTTCCACCGCAGGAACTTTCCCCAGGAACTAGGGACTTTTGGGTGGTCCTCGGTGTGTTTCGACCGCAGGGACCAGGGTCTAAATGAAGTTCTGGGTAAAAAATTCCCCCTCTGAAAGTACCTGCTCGCAAGGTAGTACTTTTTCAAAGTTCAGGAACTTTCGGGGGTGGGACTTGCGTGCTGAACATACTAATTGGTTGAGTTCACGCAGCATTTTGATTGGTTGACTCCACGCAGCACTTCATTTCAACCACAGTTTTTTTAAAGTCTGTTGCAGCACGTGCAGTAAGAGTTGTTTGCTATTCGAATCAACAATGGAGTTTAAAAAATACGACCGATGGACCAACAACAAGGTTCAGGCTTTAATAAGCTTATATGCGGAGGACGAAATCCAGCAGGAACTAGAAAGTTGCGCGCAGTCCTACGTCACCAGACTATCTTCACAGTACTTTAGACCGCTATGGAAACGCAGCTAGCAATAGGTCTGGGGGGGGGGAAAAAGTTCCTGGGACAAATTGTTCCGGGTAATTTCAGTGGAAACGCGGCTTAAGTATACAAGTGCTGAGGAAGACTATGAAATTTTTTTCCTGTTTTATTGTCGACCAATAGTAATAGTGACACAGCTAATCAACCAATCAGAACTCGCAATGACATTTCATTTCTATGATTGGTTTTAAACCTGGATGTTCAAATGGGCCAATGGAATAACAGGAGGATATGGATGGAAAAGTGGGTGTGGCTTACCGTGTCACTGCAGGAGCAGGTGAAATGGGAGGGAATGGAGGTGGGCGGGATGAAGCCACTCAAGGGCTGCCCACCTTTCGCCATGACAATGGCATGGCTGGGATGAGACTTCATGTTCTGATGATGAATATTAGACATATGAACATGACAAAGTACACACAAAACATGAATTAATGGAACATCAAGGGCAAGAAATGATGAAAGAAGGGGTAGAGTGTCATTTTTTCAATGTCAAAATACTTTCTACTATTTCAGTTTTCTTTCTCCTGTTCCACTGTTTGGAAAACCGGTTTGAAAACAGTTGTTGCAAATCTATTTGGTGCCACCAGTGGCACAGAAATTACACACTTTACCTTTAAAACCAATACGAAATTACTTTATTAGCCTATGTAATGCATGTTTATCTTCATAAAGTGAACAAGAATGATTTCTTTTGGCAATTTTTAATAATTAAAAAAACTATTTGATACAAACACATATCAGTGAAATAAGCCATTTAAAGATGAATTTGAGACTTATTAAATACCTTTTTAAGATTAATTAAAGAAAATTCAAGAAGTTAATCGAAGGGAAAACAATATGTAAATATGTTCTCTAAACACAATGAGCTGTATTAGCAAATAAGCGATGTTCTTTCTGAGTATTTTTAAGTTGTTTTCCAGTGCAAATGTCGAAAGATTATTCCTAAATCAAGAAGTATTTACTGGAGATACAAAATGACAAAATATGAAGTCTTTCTGTGAAATTGATCAAAATGAAGTGAGTTTATTCAAAGGGATGTTTTCATAACCAACTGACAAATAGTTCACCCAAAAATGAAAATTATCCCATAATTTACTCACCCTCAATCCATCCTAAGTGTATGTCTTTCTTTTTTGAGCCAAACACAATCTGAGTTATATTAAAAAAAACATCCTGGCTCTTCCAAGCTTTATAGTGGGAGTGAATAGTACCAGCTAGTGATTACAGTTTATAAAGTTATAATTATGGGTATTTTTCTTACAAAAACACATCGCTTCGCTTCAGAAGGCATTTATTAACTCCCTGAAGTCGTATGGATTACTTTTATGATGGATGGATGCACTTTTTTGGGCTTAAAAAAAATGGCACCATTCACTCCCATTATAAAGTCAGGATATTTTTTAATACAACTCCGACTGTGTTTGTCTGAAAGAAGATAGTCATATACACCTAGGATGGCTTGAGGGTGAGTAAATCATGGGGTAATTTTCATTTTTGGGTGAACTAACCCTTTAAGGCATTAATTTTTGTAAGGGTGAATTAAAACTTTTTAAGAGCTGCAGAAACAAACAGCCTGAGCCAGTTTGAGTGTTTGAGATTAAATAACCGTTAATAGCACTCACCTTAGCAGCAATAGCAGCTGCTGTGATGTGAGAGGAGCCGCTGTCCTCTGTGGACGCAATGCCACTGTCCTTCTTCTCCTCGTCCTCTTCCTCACACTGTACACCCTTGTCTTCTGTCTGCTTGTGTGGACTGGTGGTGGGTGGAGGGGAGAGGGGCGGCGGAGGGGATGGCAGGTCCTCTAGAGCATCGTGTACCTCCTTCACCTTTACTATGGCGTCCCGCAGCAGGTCTATGGCGTGGGGCAGAGCAGGCAGGATGAACTGGAAGCACTCCTGTGAAAAGGGAGAGAAGAAACAGGTGAAAGAATGAAACCGCAAGAAAATCTTTTACACCCAAAATGTGTTACTTCATATCAATGAGCTCAAGAGCAGCTCAATTTCATAGTGATGCCATGGGAAAGTCTAGAAAAAGCAGGCAATAATGTGACAAGACTGGACAAGCAAGAGAAATATCACTTATAAATGTATTTATAATTCATTCCACACTAAAATGTCATTAAACAATAAATGAAATTTAATAATAATATAATTTGTCCAATATTTGTGTGCGTGTTATTTATATTTATTATGAGTATCACATTGTTAAATGGCAATTACTAATAGGCAGCTTTCAAAGTTATGGAAAATTAATTTAATTTAATTTCCAAAACAAAACAAATTAAAGTAAACAGTACATATTCATTTATATATTAATTAATTAATTTATTTATAATTACAGAATATAAAACTTACATAAATAGAATCAAGGTTAAAAAGGTTTTTTAAAATAAATTCTCCCAAACTGTTATTATATTGTGTGATGGGAAATATTTTTGTCTAACATTCAGAAAAAATAAATTATGATTTTAACAGTAAAAAAAATAACATTATGGGATAACGAAATTATTGTTATTTTTAATACTATTATGGTTTGCTGAAAAACACATTATTTTAAAAAATATTACAAGAGATTAAGCTATAGTATAGCAATATACATGTTATTAAAAATATTAACACATGAGCTAAAATAAATGCCTGACTGCAGAAGATAAATGATTGACAATTAGTATTATTTTTCTTCTTTTATTTTTATCATACAATATTCGACAAATTAATATTTCTTATCATACAATATTTAACACATTAAATGTGCTTAAAAGACCTTAAATAATATTTAACCTGAGGTATTCCTGTATGATTTGAACAGTAAAACGAATTAATCTGTTGCATCTCCTTGGAGTTCAACTTTCTCCAGCTCCTAAGCTTCTAGTGTACTGTTTAGCCTGTAATGTGAGGTCTTTACGGCGTAAATCCCTCTTGTTCTCCTCCAACGTAATGGGCCACTATCTATCCGAATCCCCTAATAGGATGACATACAGGCCAACCTATTGACACTAACTTAATGGAATTTCTAATACAGTTGGACATCCTCCATTTTGAGGGGCTGAAGTCCGATAAGGACACAGCGTGTGAACTTAACACAGGTGGCCAAACTCGATTGCTCTTAAACCGCATTTCTTAAGTACTTCTGACAAGAGACATTAATAATAATGAAGGAAAGGACGGCAGCGGGGATGGAGACCGGTCCAGGGAGGGTTGATGCGGTGGAGTGTTTCCCCCCGCAGGTCTGATGTGGTTGCATCTCCCCGTTTTGGTGACTCAGGGTTAAAATGAAGATTAATGTGTGGAGACATTAGAAGTCCATAGGCTACTTCATGTCCTCTTGGTGCATGTAGGAATGGTCTATTTTTGTCTTCCTGGTGCAAGGTGAGGCACATGTGTGTGCGCTGACGCTCCAGATCAGAGCGCGCTGCTCTGTAGGAATAATGGCACCTGAGCTCAAAGAAAGAGTGATGGGCAACTCAGACACGCTGACCAGACAGGAACATGCCAATATGGATGTGTGATGTGAAGCCACATCACTGTAAAAGCAGATGGACACATTTCACATCCAGTTTCCTCGAAACAACACTAAAAACCCCAACAATGCAGCCCTTATTTAGAGCTGAGGCATTGGCATGACATTTTGTCAGTCACTTGGTTTCTATTCTGTTGTGTTCAAAAGATCAACCGTTCGCTTGTCAACTTAAAGGGTTAGCTCGACCAAAAATGAAAATTCTGTCATTAATTACTCACCCTCATGTTGTTCCAAACCTGTAAGACTTTCGTTCATCTTCAGAACACAAATGAAGATCTTTTTGATGAAATCTGAGAGCTTTCTGTCCCTCCATAGACAGTCTACGCAACTGACACTTTGACGCTTCAAAAAGTTCATAAAGAGATCGTAAAACTAATCCATATGAATTGAGCAGTTTCCAATTTTTTTGAAGAGACTTGATCATTTTTTATGAGGAAAAGATTTAATTTACACTTATATTCAGTGAACTAACCCTTTAAGAGGTACCATTGTTCTAATCCAATGCCAATCTAAAACATTTGGCTTTCTTCAACTTTTGCCAAGTTTTAAACTTGGAAACTTTACAATTTTACCATTAAACTGTGAAAATCTATCATAAAAATATTAATTACGATAATCTAAACAAAGAGCAAAATAATTGTAAACTTTTTTTTTTTTTTTTTTCTCTCCATTTAATGTGAAATTTATTTCTATCAATGTTTAAAAAAAATACTGTTGTCCCACAGTTGTGGAATTGTTTTTTTTTGTTTTTTTTAACAAACCAAAAAACATTGCACCTCATACAGTGAAGCAGTGCCTGGACATTTTTTAGTGGCCTTGATTCACAGTATTTTCCCCATTCATTTTTCCCCATCATTCAGGTATTTTAAAAAGTCAAAAACCAAACCAACCTATGAGATAAATCAACAAAATTTGCTTTGAAGCAAAACAGGATTTAAAAACAGAACAAAAGACAAAGGTAGACTGTGTACTTAATGGTTTTAATAAATGAAAGAAATATAGTAGATCTGTCTTTAAAGGTTTACAAGTTAACGTTAAAAATCATTTGATGAAATATGGAGAAAATTAATGGGATTTTTACTTCAACTACCTAACTGTTGCACTCTATGCAGTTTTTTTTTTTTTTTTTTTTTTTTTTTTTTAAGTATGAGTTTTTTACTCCATACAGTTTTATAAAAGTGTCTAAAATCTAAATTTAACCTTATATTTACATACTTATATCTAAGTATATTGTTCCAATCAAGCTATAATTTTGTCAAATTATGCAAAAAGTGGGAAAATGTTATTTAAAGGGGTACTTCACCATTGGCAAAATAGGATTTCAACAAAACTTGGCTGCCTATGCAGTAGAAAGGCAAAAATCGATGCTACATGACTAGAGAAAACAAAGAACAAATGCTGTTGTCTTCTCTTGTGCCAAAGAGGTAAGAAAACTTCAACACCCATAATACACCAGTCTGCTATGGATACACTTACCAGGACCAAATACCGCCTTGCTTTAGTAGGAAATACTTCTTAGCAAACTTTTAGTCACAATGGTGTCAACTTTGTTCAAAAGTCCAAGAATTCAAAGAGCAAACGTTTAGCGGGAGTGAGTTATTTTCAATTTCCAGTGAAGGATTCAGAGTGTTGTAGGCATTGGCTAAAGGCTGCAAAGAATCATAAATACCGAGAGAACGCTGCAGTGGAAAATCTGAAAAGCCTTCGTATTTGAAGACATCATTTCAAACTGGATGACACAGTGTTTTAGGCCAAACGGGGGAAAAACTGAAAGAAACTGCCGTTCTGTCAGTTCCGCCCAACCCCCTAAAGCAATACACTTTTTGTACAGGTAAGAAAGCTGTTGCCGTAGTGTTCCATTTTTACCATAATACTGTTTAAAGAGTAGATATAATACAATACAATTTTCAGTGATAAACCTAGTACTCTTACAATAACTGTTTTGTTAATAACCCTCAGCTGATCCGACTGTCCGTGGCCGGGGATACAAAAATGTGGAAGTATAATCTGTAGTTGTATTCATTTAGTTATTTATCACATAATAAATCTAAACACAATACAACATTTGAGATTTTGTGGAAACATTCAGGACTTTTGGAAAGTGCCCAAGGTTGAAAAAACACCCATTATGTTTATTTTACCACTTCATGGCCACTTGACGGTTATGTTTGTGCGTTTCCATCTAGTGCACACCGGGAACACGCATCCCCTGGCGTGGCCTGGGTCTGTCTCCATTTTAAAAGCAAGAAGGGCAAACTTAGTCCAGAAGCAGAGTCGCTGTCATAGAGGAGGAGCTGGGGACGTGAGGAGGCTGCTTTTATAGGTCGTAGATGTGGGATGGAGGGTGCTTTTATTTAGGAAGGGAGAGGGGGAGTGCAGTAGCTGAGCTGGACCGAGCATAAAGGGGTTCTTCAAAGTTTAATCCCCTTATCGGCTCGGCTTCTGGACTTCAAAGCAGCAGTGACAGCAGAGTTCTCCGTGGCTGGGGCTGATGGGTAATGGAGATTAATACCATGGCCCTATCAGCAGAGCTCCACGGGAAGGAGCTCTAATAGGATTGGCCACAATGTTAACATGGTAAGAGAGGGTGAACGTATATGTGAGAGGTGAAGAAAGGGGAGGGTGTATATATTGTATATATATAATTTAAAGAACTTTTTACATGGTGATTTTTTATTTAATGTATACTTTTTTTATGTAACGAGTCATATTTATGATATAGATTACCCTTAAATAAAATTTATAAACAATATAAACAAGAGCTAAAATATTAATATGCATATTTATAGATACACAGTTCAGAATAGTTGAAGACCAAGAAGTGATCAGAATACATATGCACCAAAAGACATACACACACACACACACACACACACACACACACACAAACAGCTTACCTGTGAGCCCTTCTTGCTCCCAGGTAAATTAATGATGAGGGTTTTGCCTCTGATTCCACATACGGGTCTACAGGAAGGAGATGATTAGTATTTAATCCAATTAGTATTCAAAACACATCCTTTACACTTGTGCGTTTGAGAGTGAATGGCAGAGAGGAGGAGTGAGATGAGAGGACATGTCTGTGCCTGTGCATTCACCTGGACAGCATGCCGAGTGGCGTGACATTTAGGGAGCCCATGAGCATTGCTAGAGCCATCCCTGGAGCTTCACGCTCAATCACCTCTCTGGTGGCCTGCGGACGACAGAACACACATATATAAGCAACTATATATATATATATATATATATATATATATATATATATATATACACACATATATAAGCAACTATATATATATATATATATATATATCTCTCTCGAAGTTAACTTTTAGGGATGTCACAAGCACCAGTATTTTGGAATTAAATCGGGGGTGAAAAGTCTTTCTACAGTACCAATTTATAAACGAGTGCTATCTTACTTACAGGTTCCTGTTTTATTATGGGTTTTTTTTATGCAGACATGTACACATTTTATGTTATTAATAATAAATCAAATAATTAAATAATATTTACTTACTATTTATGTATTTTATTACTGACTGTTTACTTGACTAAATGCTTAAAAAAACAGTCAATGTTTATTTTTTTATGGGAATTTTTTTTTTATATGTTGCAAGCTGGACTTGAACCTGTCACACATATGAACCCAATAGCCCCACTCCATAAAACTCCTTAAATTTTCTTTCCTGTGCTGATAAGTTGGGGCGGGACACATCGAAGGGATCTTTAAAGGGATTTTTTTAAAAATAGCCAATAGCCAGTTTAAGGCACACTTGATTTTTTGTTCCAAACCTGTATATTATTGTATGTCTCAGTGTCTTTTGTCTATACAATAAAAGTAAACGCAAAAAAAAAAAAAAAAAATAATAATAATAATAATAATATCTTCTTATATTAGCGATAGGGCCAAAAATAGTATCACTATATTTTTTTCATATCATACAGTATCAATATTTATCACGATATTGATTTACCATTAATGGGAAAGGAAATGATGTTTGTTTGACCTTGAGAATGAATGTATGTTTTATTTTTCCCTAAATTCTGTGTTTTCCATTTAATTAGATTTTTTTTGGATTCTGTGTTTTATGATTTAATACAAATGTATCATCAAAATGGTGTCTAATTAAATTAATTTAATAAAAATCAATCTTTTAAAATGTAATCAAATGAAAATATAATTAATTTACAACGAAACATTTTGTTTTTATATTTTGTCAAATAAGATGCTGCACAACAGAACTGTATGAATTAAAACATGGGTGATATCTTTGTTTTAAACAAAATATAATATTATTATAATTACTTTAAGAGGTACATTTTAGTATACAATAGCAATATATTTCTTCATGTCTATTTACATTTTAGTGCATTTAAGTGAAACTATTGAGCATCTTTTCTATCGTTATCAATGTAAAATGGTAAAAATGTAAAAGCTTTAGCTTTACATACACAAAAAAAATATATATATATACTTATATATATATAATATTTATACTTGCTAACAGGCTAAGCTAATTCATCGTTTAGAGCCAATTGTTCTTCACAGCACTGACATTAGATGCTCATGACATAAGCACAGCCTCGTCAATAAAATTTTTCATTACAAACACAATTCCAGTGGGCCTTTGATGTCTTTACTCTTCCATCTGAAATCCCCACTCACTGAACCCTTCCCAGCATCCCCTGGGACACGCATCCCTCCACCTCCGCTGTCCCATCCCAGTGGAACACACACACACACACACACCTGCACACAGTCATACTCAAACAAACACATTCAAGAACACACACAAAGTCAGAAGAAAAGTGCGCAGTAGGGAAGGGAGGAGAAGAAAACCAAAGGGATCTCAGGCTAAAGGAAGGAGAGAATTTCTCTACGACGTGACGCACTGTGCCCTTGAATTGAATGACACTTCAAACACTCACATTAGTAAAAAGGAGAAGGAGTGCAGGGTACATCAAAAAAGCTACCATAGCGTCGCTCCACCAGGCACAATCCCCACCAGATTGCATATGGATATACACTGTTTCACTCGCTGTTACACATCAATTACAACACCTTTATGTGGAGATCTACAGGTACACACACACAAATTTTCTCCTTATAGATTAACTAACTCTGCTACCGAATCAGCTCTAAACGTGTCAGTTTCCCATTCTAATGACTTTCTAAAGGAGTCGGTTCATTTTAGTAAATCAAAACCATACAGCGCAACCACAGTTGTTCAACTGCCAAACAAATGACTCTGTAACACTTTATTTTAGTGTTCAATTCTCACTTTTAACTAGTTGCTTATTAGCTTGCATAGTACTAGCATATTAGCTGTTTATTAGCACTTACAAACCACATATTAAAGTCCCTGTAAAGCCATATTAAAGTATGTTTTCTGAGTTTGTCACACCACAGAAAAATTTATTAAGTTATTAACCACCCAGCCAAATTTGAATGATTTAAAAAAAAAAAAAAAAAAAAAAAATAGTAAATGAAATAAGTTATCAAAATCGTAAAATAAAAAGTCTTCAGAGTCACATGATCCTTCAGAAATCATTCTAATATGCTGATTCAAGAAAAAAAAAAAGATCATCATCAATGTTGAAAACAGTTGCGCTGCTTAATATTTTTGTGGCAATCGTAATACCCACTTTCAGGATTCTATGATGAATAGAACATTAAAAAACAGCATTTTTTTCCTTTGTATCATAATAAAAGTCTTTACTGTAACTTTTGATTATTATTAGGGCCCGAGCACTGATGGTGTGAGGACCCTTTTGTAATTGCTCAGTCAATTCTTCTTCTTCTCCGAAATGAATCGCATTTTTGAGGGCCTAAACATGCTTGAAGACTCATGAAACTTTGCACACGTGTCAGAAGTGGTGAAAATTTACGTCTGATATGGGTTTCAGAATTAGGTGTGGCAAAATGGCTCAATAGCGCCACCCACAAAATTTCAATTAAGCGCCCTTCGCGCTACGTTTCACGTACAAGTATGAAATTCAGTAGACGCATGTAACAGCCCAATACCTACAAAAAAGTCCATTTGTGCAAAATCTGAAAACCCAACAGGAAGCAAGATATTTTAAATTTTCTCAGCAAAATTTTTGCAGTTTTTGCCATTTCCAGACGTTGTACTTTAACGAACTCCTCCTAGAGCTTTAATCAGATCAACATCATATTTGGTCAGTCTAATCTAAAGGCCTTTGCGACATTAAATTGCGAAGATCTAGAGTTTTCACTGAAGGGTGTGTCCGTGGCGGCCTGACAAATTTCGATGTTTCGCCATGAAACAGGAAGTTGTTGTAACTCGGGCATACAGTGTCCGATATGCCCGAGGGTTTCAGAATTAGGTGTGGCAAAATGGCTCAATAGCGCCACCCACAAAATTTCAATTAAGCGCCCTTCGCGCTACGTTTCACGTACAAGTATGAAATTCAGTAGACGCATGTAACAGCCCAATACCTACAAAAAAGTCCATTTGTGCAAAATCTGAAAACCCAACAGGAAGCAAGATATTTTAAATTTTCTCAGCAAAATTTTTGCAGTTTTTGCCATTTCCAGACGTTGTACTTTAACGAACTCCTCCTAGAGCTTTAATCAGATCAACATCATATTTGGTCAGTCTAATCTAAAGGCCTTTGCGACATTAAATTGCGAAGATCTAGAGTTTTCACTGAAGGGTGTGTCCGTGGCGGCCTGACAAATTTCGATGTTTCGCCATGAAACAGGAAGTTGTTGTAACTCGGGCATACAGTGTCCGATATGCCCCAAACTTCACATGTTTGATAAGAGTCCTGGCATTAACACATCTACATGCCAATATTCAGTTACAGTCATAGCGCCACCTGCTGGCAACAGGAAATGACATGTTTTACACTGTGATTAACTCCTCATAGAGATTTAACCAGATCAACATCCATATTTGGTCAGTGTAATCTAAAGGCCTTGGTGATGTTAACTTGCGAAGATCTAGAGTTTTCGCTGAAGGGCGTGTCCGTGGCGGCCTAAAAAGTCTGATGTTTCGCCATGAAAGAGGAAGCTGTTGTAACTCAGGCATACAGTGTCCGATCTGCCCCAAACTTCACGTGTGATAAGAGTCCTGGCCTAAAGTCATCTACATGCCAATATTCAGTTAGTCATAGCACCACCTGCTGGTAACAGGAAATGGCATGTTTTGCTATAATTCACTCCCAGAAACACATTTGTAAATGCCATGAAGTACCAAAAATACAAGAAACACGTTAAATCATGCAACACTTGGCTAAGTGCTAATGTATGCGATTAACGCCACAAAACAGGAAGCTGTTGTAACTCAGGCATACAATGCCTGCTTCAAACTTCACGTTTGATAATAGTCCTGGCCTGAAGACATCTACATGGCAATATTCAGTTATAGTCAAAGCGCCACCTGCTGGCAGCAGGAACTATGGTGCATCAAAATGACTTTGCCATATTTCTCCTCTATTTATCCGCTTAAATGACTATCGCCCACTGTTCACAGTTTTCCTAAGGTCACCGGGTGGCGGTGAGCCCGAGTGCGAGGGCCCTTTCATCGCTGCTTGCAGCTTTAATTTAATTTGCCCTTGCTGACTTCACCAAAATTACTGCCCTTACTGACACCAAAATTTTGAATGGCAGTGTTTATAAAACCAGCTCATTATATCAAAGTGATTGGACCACATTTAAGCAACTTCTAAAAAAAAACTGCAAAGCAGTTTAAAGTCATTAAAAATACACCTCTCACAAGAACTGTTTTTTATAAGAAAGCATCAACCAAGCAGCATGCATGTAAATGTGAAATTAAATTGTGGATAAACATACACAATGCCCAAATATACATTTCTCTCACTCTCATTCAGACTCAGAAAACAAGGACACATGGGGATGGGGCCAGAAACACACACTCACATGGACACAAACACAAACAGGTGGGCTCCCATGTACCTCAGGCGTGACATCACGGGGTGCAAAACCTGTTCCACCGGTGGTCAGAATCAAGTTGAGCTCCTTCTCGTCACACCAGTCCACCAGCGTCTCCTTTAACACACACACAGAATATCAACACAAAACATTCAGCAGTAATTCTGTATAGTGCAGAAAGATACATTTGTGCAGCATATTTCCCTCAAACTACTGGTGCAACATCATATCAGCTATTTCGGGCATATAGTCTGGCCTGATAAATAAAACATCAATTTTTATTCTGCTGTTACCAGCAAAAAAATATCATATAAAGTGGCTCTGGTATTTGCACATTTAAGCCATTGCATCATTGCAGCAATAGACTTTTAACCAACTAGTGACCCAAGGTGATTTTTAGTGGATGTCTATCACCACAGGTGTACTTCATCACATTAAGTATAAATATGATCCACTAACATTTGTTTTATCATTTAAAATCTTGATGAAATGTTTTGCTTAAAACAGGGTTTGTTTGGTTTAATACTTGTTTTTGTAATGTAATGATATTTATACTTATTAAATGTAGCTTGAGCGTCCAAAATACATCTGAGACACTTTCATTACGTACATTTTTCCATTTCTGAGCTCAGTGGTTTATGGTAGGGCTAAGAGTGTGGCACTAATACTGGCCTCTAGGGGGCAGTAATGTGCAAAGGTGTGTATGGATGTGCATGTTTGCCTCATGGCCTCTCTGAAGGGGTGAGAGGAAGCGTTACCTTGATCTCGTCAATCTCATCAGGGACTATTTTGTATGCAGAGATTATGCCTCCGAGCCTGTGGGTGAAACACACAAACGACAACAACCATTAGTGTATGTTCAGTTCCAACAGCAGGGGAGAAACGGGGAGCGAGAGAGGAAAAAAACACAATGTGACAGAGTGCAGGAAAAAGAAAGAGCAACACAATGCCAGAGGTACCAGAAAGCTGTCAAAATAGATCCCCACACACTCCACCCACAACAGGAATGACAGTTAAAGAAGAAATTTCTCTTTCACAGGGCTCTTGCTGTTTTATTCACTTCAGCATTCACAGGGGTGACGGCTCACTAAGGATTCAACTTTGACAGCGCTGTTTTAGGCCACGAAACAGGTGGATTAACACAATGGCTAGGTTTCAAGTCCAAGCCTCCTATATAAACGTAAATTTGCACTCATAACTTTTGTAACAAACCATATTCGAATACTGAAGTGCAGCACACACTAGTGGCTGCTTCTACTACTGCAACTAGCAATAAATAGAGACAGCAGCTCAGAAACAGATGTGAGCACATTTAAAATTTATGATTTTTAAGTACAATATTCAGCTTAGTGCATGATTATATACAAAATAAATAATGTCTCATGTCCATTTAACTTTAAATTATGTTATTATGTGAGAAGACAGGCGATACAAGATGCAAGCTACCACAGCTAGTTGGAAATCAGTTGCTGGTTACAACGACCAATTAAACAGTTTAAAGCTCTTTAAATATTAAACAGGAAGCTATTACGGAAACAGGGAAAATGGGATGCAAGTTGGACTCAAACTTGTATCGTCTACGTGAGCACCGCATCTTGACATGTCCGGACCGCAGAGCTATGTGTGCAACTAAAGGTGATTTAAAAACCAGGACAAGCTGAAAAGATTTAGCAAAATCTTGTTTTTTAGTTTGGCTCAGGATTGGTTTTCTGGAGCTTATTTGTATATTTGGGGCTCTCTGTGTTGATTACGTTGTTGTATTGCATCTACATTTTCTCTTGAAGTACATCTATCTGTCCATCTAACTGTGTAGTGCCCACAAAAGAGCAAGAAATCGAGAAAAAGAAAGAAAGAGAGAGGGAGAGAGACAGAGAGAGCAGAGACTAAAAGAAGAATATGCTGAACACAAAGATGCAGAGCTCTTTAATCCGGTTGCCAGGGAAACCGCTGGTGTGTGAAGATTGGGGGTTTGGGGAGAGGTGCTTTAAGACGGAGATGAGTTTGGGATTTCAACCTGGGTATTTTGTTTGTGTAAGTGAGTACACACATGCACACACATACGCGAAGAAAGGAAAGTGAAGAATGCTGAATTTAACTGAAGCGCCTTCTGAATGTGGGCAAAACTGTTCGATTGTGGCTTTATTAATGAGTGTGTACGTGGGTTGGGCAGCATAGTCTGTCAAACCAAAACAAGCATGTTAACGCGTGTCTTTGTGTACCGATTTAGTTGAGGTTTCAACCTGAATAAAGCCATCACACACTATTTTCAAATTTGAAACTCTTAGGTGCAGTGCATGTATCACTCACATAGCCACACATGCTCAACTAAAGGCTGGCCCAAACTAAAAGATTTTTAAAATCTTGTCAGAATTTTAAAACGTGAGAGTCCATAAACATGACGATAAAAAAGAATACATAGATTTAACAGTTTTGTTCCTAAAGTGTGTGGCGTGCCGCAATATGACCAAGACAGCAACACCACAAACTAACAGACTCCATTCACAAACCACCAGAGTCCCGACTGTGAACACGGGAAATCTCGCAAAATCTCTTGTGGTCAAACGTGACTTTATAGTAAACAAACATGGACGATGGGCAAGAAGAAATGACGATAATAGTGTTTGGACTGCTTTATACAGAAAATTTGCGAGGGGGAAAAAGAAAAATGTTTGGATGAAGTTATGTTATCCGTTTTCCGTCAGCTCGCTTTCTGATTTGGTATCGTTTCATTCCACGTGATGATCTACAGAGTGTGTGCGTGTTTGTCCTCGGGGTTGCCCCCACACAACAGGATTTCTGATTGTAAAAATTCAACATGTTGGATATTTGAGATTTTAGATTTTAGATCAGTGTGGCCCTGACGTTTTTTCGAGCAGATTCAATCACTCTTAACACACCTCAAACCACAAGAATATATGATAAAGATAATCTGTAGAACCATCAAGATAGTTGGGACTTTACCTAGGATTATCAAGGGGAGAATTGGGCCCAAAATCGGCCCAATTATCTTATAGTGTGTGGGTGCCTTAAGCAGACAAGGCTTTGGAATTTAAAGCGATGAATTTATTAACCAGTTGCACCTCTTTAACACAGTATTTCAGTGCATAAAACATGTAATTCAATTGCCATCTGCAATACATTTTAGTGAGGCTCTAAAGGGCTTTTCGCACTTGAAATAGTTAATCCTGGGTCAATATAAACCCCGTGTAAATGGAATCCTGGGTTATCTTGCTTCACGTTTCACACTGCTCATAATGTACCCGGGGTTAACAATTAATCCTGGGTATTCATAATCCGACACTTCACATTGTACATTCCTAAACCCAGGGTTAACATTCTTATTGGCATATTTGCGGTGTCAGTGTCATTGACTGGATAAATGTAGCACGCGACTTGTTTACATAGGCTAGCTACAGTATCTCTAGCATTGCGCATCCTCGTATTGGCGACTGTACTATAGAGTTTATACTTAATGAACATTTCGGACTATAAAGGTAAGAATGAAACGGTCTCTTCTTCACTCAAATTGTCGTGTTTTCTGTCAGCATTTGACATTTTTCCTCTCATACGCTGAATTTACTCTTTATATACAATGTGCAGTGTTTCCGTGACTGTCCAAAGCTGGCAAATATGAGTACGTGATTGGTTGTCTGTTGCTAAGTGTCTAGCTGTAACATTCTAACACTGCATAGTTTCAGACTGTACAAGTTTGGCACCGCAATGCGGGGTTAACAATGCAAAAGCGGTGCTAACCCTGCTCCGGAGCAGGGTTTCATAACCCCGGGTAAAAAGCGGTGCTAACCCCGCTTCTACTAATTACAAGTGTGAAACGTTCCTTTACCCGGGGTTTAAAGTGGTGTTTAGAACGACGATAACCTGGGGTTAAGCGAAGTGTGAAAAGCCCTTAAATGTGCTAAAACAGTGTTTCACAGTGAGTACTTGTCACTGTCACTAGTAATTGTCATTATTAAATAATATTATTAAAGGCGGGGTATGCGATTTGTTCCAGAAACATTTTTTGTTATGCTGGTTGAAAGTCTCTTCACATCCTGATAGCTATCACTAAGTTGAGTGGTCTAAATGTATTTATATGTTCATATATAATCTGTGGAAGGCGTAGGACCATTAAATGTTCATCCAATCATTGAATTCGGTCCGAATGCAATGATACGATGACCTACCTGCCTGTCAGCATATGTATTTCCATACCCCTGTGCACCCTGTTCACGCAGACATCACACGTCTTCAGCGCGTTTCATGCTATGCAGAGTTAGACAGAAGCCAGTCACCGAACACCGCAACCAAAACAACAGCCACCTTTATCAGTTCCTCCAAAACCAAAACAACAAGCTTATGCTGCGTTCACACCATAACTACTGTAATTTAGAAGAGATGAAGGCCCGTGATGTTATACTCGGAGCGGTTTGTGAAGTTCAGTGCTCTACACTTTTGTTTGCTCCTTGCTGTGCGCGTTCATGTGTTTTGGAGGAGACGTGGCTTTGTAGAGCGCTCTGAAGGGAGGGTGGGATCTTATGCTTTCAAAGCTAGCTCGCTATTGCTAGCCTCTCCGAAAATTGCCTACCCTACCTTTAAGTAATGAAATTAATTATTGTAACTGACTTATTTACGAAACTCTTTCCTTTGTCTTTCCAAGTCTTACCAAGCATTGCACTAATCACGTCTGCGGTAAACAGGAAGTTAAAAAAAGTTTTAGTAAGAAGAGACCCAGTAAAGTAGCCTTTACAATTGGGCACTAAGAATTGTGCAACTTGCGTTCAGCAGATATTCTTGACTTGTTTAAGCAGTTACCTGATTTGGATACAGTACGTCCTGTAGTGAATTAGGTGTCCTATTTGCACCCACTGAAAATACAGGAAAGGCAGACACTATCAAGACAGGTTCTTTTTCAAGTTACGCAGGTTCAAAAATGGTCCCAATCCTAGTCTCCTCTCTACTGTCATTGATCAAAAATAAATAAATAAATAAAAACAGACAACCCTGGCGAGTTAATAAATAACTGTCTGCAGGCCCACGGCAAATAAAAGCCGGTTTCATAAGGAACTATAACCTTGGTGACACTTTTCTGCTCTCGGGTGAAGACACGTCCATCTCTGTTTCTCAGGTGAGTGCTCAGCTGTCCCTCTCTCAAATGTCTGCATGTTCACCTCTCTGTAGGTGAAGACGTCGGAATCATCTCTATCCAGAGGACGATGAGCCACGCGTGTCCCCGCTATGATTAATTCAGCTCTATTTTTACCACACCTCGTTAGTAAAACTGACAGCTCTTCCGATGAATCAATTCACCTGAGCTGACAGAGCACTGGAGATGGAGCTCACCAGTCAACAGACAACACACACATTCCTTATCCATCAATAGTCTCTGAACTATCTCTACCTTCTGGCTGCGCCCCATGCCTCTCCTCCTCTCTGACATCTCTCGGAGACCTACATCCTGCTGTCTCTGTTGCTCCACTGACCTTGGTCGGGGTACAGAGACTTGCCCTGTACAAAGCTTTGGTTTTAGATGCTAAAGTAGAAACAGAGGTGGGCAGGCATTGCAGGTTCCTTTCGATTCCTGATCCATCATAGAGGCCCATGACCCTACTGCTCAATCCTCTTTACTCATAACAGCACAATATCAATAACTCCAGATATATCAATTATTAAAACAGGTCATTGTCCACTTGCTGTGTCTGAAACAAAAAGCAGCTTCCTTTAATGACATAACAGGTAGCGTTTTCTGAAATAAGGTACCTCCCAAGGAAACTAGTCTTCAAAGGCACTTCAGAAATCAACAGATTGGTGCATCTTTTTAGACAGGTTGTTAGTGAACATTGGATTTGGACGTGCCTTGAGGCCTTCCAACCTTCGAATTATGCCAAGAGAAGGCAGCAATTAAACAGAGAGGGGGAAGGACAATGAGCTCTTCTTCCTGCTGAAAGTCTGTTAAAGATGAGGAGGTTTCTCAAAGCTCGAGAGGTATACGCTGAAGTATACGAGAAGCCTGAATTAAGTGAAGAGTCCTCACTACACCTATTTGCAAGAGTGCATGCAGACATACTCTGCACTCAAGCACTCATAAGTACAGTCTCCAGCAGTTCAGTCCTGCATGTGGTCATTTTTTCATGACCTTTGACACATGACTGAAGAAAATAAATACACTACTTTAGCGTCTCATATGCACCTAGTCAAAAGTAGATATACCTTTGATGTAACTGACACTATAATACACACTTTCACTAACTGCTTACTTTCTACACAAATTACATGACATAAAATAGGTCCTGTAATTGGTTTATATAGTTAGTTTTATGGACCCAGATTTTTGACCAATTTGAAGCATATTCTGTCCAAAAGCCACCAACTAGGCCGTTCAGAAAGAACAAGATCTTGCTTATTTGGAGACCCCAGCATTCGATTTCATTCAGACAAGAGACAAGGGCCAACCAGATTTGCTTTTTTACAAACAGATTACGGACGCTCAAGAATCTTGTTTGCTTGCTGGTCTCAAACAAAACTCTTAAATATCTTTCAAAGATCTGATGCCATAAAACTAACAAACTTGGGCAAATCCAGCAATAAACTGTTACTCAGAAGTAGATCTAGTAGTCTAGATTAATAATATAATAAAATTTGATAAGAATATACCACATTTCTGACCACGGTGCAGTTCAGGGGCAGACTGGCCATCTGGAGCACCAGGAGTTTTCCCAGTGGGCTGCTGTACAATGTGGACTGGCCAGTTAGTGTTACTACATTAAACCCATGGTAAATGATGGTGATTTGTATGTTGAAAATCTTTCTAACTGGATCGTTCATGGCACAATGTTTCTCGTGTTTGTCAGTGCTGTTGAGAATGTCAGTGCTGTTTCATCTGATTTAATTTAAATCACAGAAGGGGTTTTCACGCTGCGCCTAACCCCGGGTTATCATCGTTCTAAACACCGCTTTTAACCCCGAACGTTTCACACTTGTAATTTAGAAGCAGGGTTAGCACCGCTTTTTACCCGGGGTTATGAAACCCAGCTTCACACTGACCAAACTTGGATAGTGTGAAATTATGTGGTGTTAGAATGTTACGACTAAAAAGTTAGCAACGGATAACCAATAGCTTGCCTCATATTCACATGCTTTAGACAGTCACAAAAACACGGCGCATAAACAGTAAATTCAGTGTTTGAGAGGAAAAATGTCAAATACTGACAGAAAACGCGACAATTTGAGTGAAGAAGAGACCATTCAGTATAAACTCGATAGTACAGTCGGCAATACAGGATGCTCAATGCTAGAGCTTGGAAAACAGGTCGCGTGCTGCATTTATCCAATCATTGACACTGCAAATATGCAATTAAGAATGTGAAAAGTCAGTTTATAAATACCCAGAATTAATTGTTATCCCCAGGTACATTATGAGCAGTGTGAAACGCGAAGCAAGATATTCCAGGATTCCGTTTACCTGTGGTTTAGAATGACCCAGGGTTTATTATTTCAAGTGTGAAAAGCCCTAGAGACATTTGTGTTCTTCACTGAATTCAAGTGCTTCTCACTGGATCTCACAGCGCTGTTTAGTGGTTGCGTGATCGAGACCGATCAGCAAGTAAACGCATCTTCACTAGTAAGCTTGCGCTGCCATTTGAGTTGAGTGGATAAATGGTCAGTGTGGCACCATTAATGCTGTTCTGTTCCGCTTTGGTGCATGAGCATCATATTGAACAATTATCGAACTGTTATCATTTTATCAAGAAAAATTATATCATGATAATTATCGCTATGGTTTTATCAACCAGCTCAACTCAGAAGCATTTATTATATCAGCTTGATACACTCTAAAGAAAACCTTGCTTCCTGGGAAACTGATAGTAGTCTGTGCACCTCAATTTCTGGAAGTGTATAGAAGCCTTGCTTCAAATTCTGTCAATTCACAGAATCAATGGAGTTTGCAACAATGCATGAAAGGTAATGCAGACAGACTAAGTAAGAAATTGCAGCTACTGTCCTCCTTTATCAGGGATGGACTCTTGGGCCTTGCATCAAATGCTGGCCTAAACACTTGCAGTCTTACTTCAAGTCCACACATTGGTCTGGAATGAATCATTGGGTAGTAGTCCATATCAGTGTGGGCTCGGCATAAGGCTGCATTCAAAGGCACATATGGACTAGGTTACCCTTCACACGCTCAAGTGACAGCCATCACAAGTCCACAAGTTCAAGGACATCCCATCCATTCAGCAAAGAAAGATTAGGAATGGGAAACGATGCCCATCTGGCAATGTCTTATGGTGAACAGGACCTGATGCATGGGCGGTAGGAAAGCGAATTGTGAATCACTTACAAGGATGGGTCATGGACAAGATCTTTGAGGTTGACTCCACTGCGGTCCTCGGCAAGGTTTCTGAAGCAGCTGTCACTCACTGCAGACAGGAGAGAGAGAGAGATGGAGAAAGGATGTGAGACATAGGAAAAGAAAAGAGAAAAGAGTAAAAAAGCACATTATTGCATGGAAATAATATAATGCCCTTTTGTAGACCACAAATGTCTGATTCCTTAAACGTCACGTTAGTCCTGAGGTTTGAGAGAATATGAGTTATGTCAAAACACATTACTCAACAAAAGCACGCAACGACAAGCGTGGAGAATCATACTCTCAGGCCTTCATGTATTCTATGTAATGGAGGCCACACTGTTACACACAAGAGAGCATTAACATTACTGTCAACTTGCTCTGGGATTTTACAACCTGTATGATGGTGAGCAGAATCAGCACCACTGATAACCATCAGCTCAGCACACATCCTCAAGCACCAGCACAAAGCTACCAGTAGTTACAATTACAAACAGTAGTTAAATGGTATGTATCATTGAAAACAGGATTTTTCTTGCTTTTTCCTTGTTCTTATTGAACTATGTACACATATTCAAAATGAACCACCTACTGAAACAATGCTGCAAAAATCTGTCATTCAGAAATTGTTATGGTATTGATGCCTAAACTTTAAGCTTATTAGCATATGACCGACCACGCTTACATATCAATGCCTATTTAGAATTCAGTAACATGACAAACCTTGATGAACAACAGTGAGAACTTTGAGTCACACTTTAGATTAGGGTCCAATTCTCATTATTGACAATGACTTTTGTCTCAATAAACTCCTAATTTCTGCTTATTAAAGGGGACCTATAATGCCACTTTTACAAGATGTAATATAAGTCTCTGGAGTCCCCAGAATGTGTCTGTGAAGTTTCAGCTCAAAATACCCCACAGATCATTTATTATAGCTTGTCACATTTGCCCCTATTTGGGTGTGAACAAAAACATGCCGTTTTTGTGTGTGTCCCTTTAAATGCAAATGAGCTGCTGCTCCCGACCCACTTTCTAGAAGAGGGCGGACCTTCAACAGCTCACGCTTCGGTTGCTCAACAACAACAAAGATGAAGAATCTCACGCAGCCAAAATGACAATTGTCAGTAATAATGTTCAGACTTACATTGTTCAAACCGGAGTCAGACACTGATGGAGAGACTAAAGAAGAAGTTACAACTTTTAGAATGCATCTGGACATTTCTGAATGGTTAGTGGATAAATTTATGTAGTTGCTGTGGAGTTGATTCAACTCATTGACTAGCATGTGCTGTCATGTTAATGTTTTGTGCAAATCCAAAGTTGAATTGATGCTCGTTTGTGAAGCAGTCCGGTATAAAATGACGGCATGGTCAAAACACTCTACTACAACAACTCCTCCTCTTCTCTAAAGCAGCTCAACATGGCCTCACTCCCTTTGTTGCATGTTCCCGGGGGCAGGGTTTATGTAAATGTGGGGGTTTGTGATGTCACAAACCTAGGAAGAAGTTTGTTGTAGTTTCTACCAGCCGTTTGTTGTAGTCCTTAAAAAGCAATTTCTGTAAAAGAAAATATCTCCCTTTGCATTGAACTTTGAGCGTCGTAACTTTGTAGATGTTTATGCTCAAACAGCAACATTACACACTAACTAAAGTTTAAAAAAAAAAAAAAGAGAAATTATAATCAAGGACTCCTTTAATAGTTAGTAAGGTAGTTGTTAAGTTTAGGTATTAGGTAGGATTAAGGGATGTAGAAAAGGTCATGCAGAATAAGGCATTAATATCTGCTTTATAAGTACTAATAAACAGCCAAAACCTAGTAATAGGCATGCTAATAAGCAACGAGTTAATAGTGAGAAATGGACCCTCAACTAAAGTGTAACCAAACTTTGTTATTAAAAAGTTAGCCAATCATAACAAAGGTCACTTGCATATACAAATCTTAAAGAAATAGTTCATCCAAAAATAAAAATTCAATGTTTCATGTCTTATGTTGTTTTGGACTCCACTGACTTTCACTGTATGGACAAAAACAGCTGAAGTATTCTTAAAATTATGTTACACGGAAGAAAATCATAACAGTTTAGAACGAAATACGGGTGAGTAAATAAATGACAGAATTTTCATTTTTGGGTGAACTATCCCTCTAAAGGTAGCACACAGTAGCAACAAAGCATCAAAGAACCGGTCAAAAATGATAAAGAAAAACAACCACTGTTTGTGATGCAAGATATCTTGACTAACGCTATTATTGGACTTTAGGGAAGAAAATAAAACACATAAGTATAGACTATATCAAAGTTGTAGTCGAGGCCCGCTCATTAGAGTCAGAGACCAGGCCAAGACCTGAGTAGTTTGAGTCCAAGTCAAGACCGAGACCAGAAAAGAATAGAGTACGAGTCTAAATAATTCAGACAGTGTAAATATGCTTTCCATTGAGGCGAATGAAGCCTAGTTTCACGTCAGTGTCACTCAGACCTCCGGGACAGAGGTCAACAAGTCAAGACCGAATGCTCCAAATGCTCGAGGGTCCATGACAAGACCAAGACCATGAAAATATGGTCAAGATCGAGTCTAGACTCGAGTCAACACTGAACGACAATGAAACCCTATTTAAACCTGATCTTACTGTGCATGTTATGCCAAAGAAAAATATATGCAATCAAAATGTAACTTTCTCCGCCTATGAAATTACTTTTTAGGGTCACCAAGCTCTATTTTTTCAACCACCAGCCATATAGAAACGACTATTTATGATCAAGTCCCATCCTACATTTTTTTCATTGAATATCACGCTTTACCTAGAAATATGCATATTACCGAATTAAAAAAGGTTGCAAATGCTTTAATATGCTTTTAATAGTAACAGAAATAATAGTAATTTCAACAGCATTGTGATATAAAAAGGTCCAGTCTAGCTCAAAACAGGTCAAAATCTGTGACGAGGGAAGAGAATGACCCGTGCTGTGTAAATAAATGATAAAGTGCTGCCGTTCACCGTCACATTCCCCATCACGCACAAGGGCTCGGTGCAACACTTGCTTCATAATTGCAGCATTTTCTCACCCTTCTCTCTTTTCTCCTCATCTCTTGCTCTCTCTGTTCTCTCTCTCTCTCTCCACCCTGCTAACCCTTGATCTATAAATAGGTTGGTGTTCCCTGCAGGAGGCAGGAGAAGTGAGCTCTCCTCAGAGAGGCGGCAAAAAACTTCTTGTCACAGGCACGGAAACGCAATGTCTGTATGAGTATGAATGAGGGTGAAGGAGGATTGTTCTGCCAATGCATCGTATACAAGTGACCATATGTGTGTGTGTGTGTGTGTGTGTGTGTGTGGGGGAGAGAGAGAGAGGGAGAAGGAAAGACGCAGCAGTTGGAACATTCATCAGAGATGTTAAGGCATCAGAATGTTAATATCACCAGAGCTCTGCCCTGCATGAGAGGAGAGGAGCCTTGTCATTTTTTCAGACCTGCTAAAGAGCTACACCTCTCAAGTAAAGCATTGTTAAGCATATCAATTCATTGTCAAAGTCATTGCTCCTATAAAAACTTACAAGTACCATGGTACTTTAATATTACCATGACACAGATGTCATTCACATGGTATTCCAAGGAATACTATATGACAATATATGACTTCTATATAAGGTAATAGGAATGATCCCCAACACATTGTGAACCTTCCTCATGAATATTAATTAGGTGACTTAACATTCGCCCAGAAGCTGTAACTGATTTGCTGAAAAGCAAGTAAGTGAACGCAGCCATAATAGGATAACCACTCACTGATTCATTAATTCCATCGACTATCAGTTTGCAACCATTTGACAAAAACTTCTGCTTGGTTTTAAATGGCTTTGTTTTATGTGGCTGGCAGCAATTTTTTTATTTGTACTGTAAAAAGAATATCTGAAAATATTTTATGTAAATATAAAAAAAAAAATCATGATTATAATGATTATAATGATACCTTACATAAAGTACTGTAGTGATAATAACTGATGGTTATACCATGGTATTTACATGGAATTCCAAGGTACCGAAAAATACCATGATTTCACCATGGAACAATAGCCGCTTCTCCACCGTCAGGCCGAACGGTTCTTAGAATGTAAGGAACGGTTCCAGCCGTGTTTCCACTGGAGCCTGGTACGGCACGGCACGATTACAAACCGTTCTCGGCATGGTTGTCTAACCGCGCTAAATCGTGCTAGTAGAATCCGTAAAGTGATGTCGCCACTCAGGATTGGTCACTTGTCTGTTGCCTGGCTACCAGTTTCTCCGTAGTTGGCTAAGCGCTCTATTTGAGCGACATAAACACAAATTAATAATAAAATTAACAGAAATATCTAATCATTCTCCATAACGCAGTCGTTATTTACATCTCATATCATAAGTAAACCGTACCAAGGCAACGGCTGACGCTTTTATATTACATTCCATAGAGTGGCCGTTTAATCTTTTATTTAATTCCTTTTAATAAAAAAATAAAAAAACCCAATACCCCCCGGTCCCCCCCTAATGTTCAAGACGTGGTTACGGCCTTGGTATCATATCAAATAATATAAATATAAAAGGAATTATTGAACACCGCCAATTCTCAAGTCACACAGACACGGCATCTCTCAAGCTCCGTTTGTAGGAAGGCGCATACACACACACACACACACACACACACACACACACACACACACACACACACGCTTTTTCTTTCTACCTCATGTCTGTGACTCACAGCTCTGCAGACGGAAAAGTCTGTCTGCATGGACACTTTGGTGAGGTGAGAGTTTCCCTCTCAGCGTGAGACTGTGTGTGTTTGTGTGAGTGTGTGTGTCTGTGTGAGAGTGTGTGTTGCCTGAGGCTGTGCGTAGGAGTTAGACTTGCATGAGCTGAGCTGGTGTAAAACCCTGTCTCGTTAACCCCTGCCTACATCCAGAGAAGACCTGTGGACCTCACTCTGTTCCTCAAACACCACAGGTCCAACACCTGGGAGCAGATATGCCCAGCTTTGAGCAGCAAACCTCAGTTGGAGCAGCATTCTCTGTGAAAAACCCTCCTGCTATAAAAGACTACATATAGAATCATCCGGTACTAAAGGACAAGTCTGTCTCCAATTGGATGATCGGCTAATCTAGTTGGTTCATTTACTTCCCCTCTTATTTCATCCCTCTAAGTTTTTCAAGGTTTATTCTGATGCTATGGCTGTTGTTCTCTTACCAGTAAGCAAAGTGACAGTGACCAAAGTAATATCAAAGAGGCAACCTCCATAAAACTGAAAAGTCTTATTACTTTTGATACTTTTTGTGTGTGTCCCTTTAAATTCAAATGAGCTGCTGCTCCCGGCCCCCCTTTTCAGAAGAGGGCAAAGCTTTAACAGCTTGTGCTTCTTTTGGATACCCAGAAACAACAAAACTGGAGAATCTCACGCAGCCAAAATGTCAGAAACTGTCTTTAGTACACTTTACCGACTTTACCGAAATTAAATTCAACCACGGTTTCCTCAGTGGCTCAGAGTCTTTGGAGACTTTTGCGCTCGTTGGTACATCCAATAACAGAACATCTGTAATGTTTTTTTTTGGTGCAGACATTGTATATCTCCATCTGCTACAGCGAGGAAACGCAAATGGCGGACTGCTGCGGCTCACTCAAGGCTGTATCTATGCTAATAGGGCAGATCACAAGTCATGGGCGGGGCTTCCATACTCTTACGAAAGAGTAGCGGGAAATCTGGAATCGCGCATTTCGAAAGACTGTTTATGATTTATGGGGGTTATAAAAAAAGAGTGAGTGGATTTTTTACCATTATAGGCTGGTTGTTTACACAAACTATGGACAAACATCTGTGTTCAAACACCTTATAAAAGTGAATTTTGCATAATAGGTCCCCTTTAACATAACTAAAACTAGATTCTCGCATTTTCTGAGTCATATGCGAGTGGTGCAAAATAGGGCTGCACAATTAATCACAATTAAATCCCATGCGATTTGGCAAATGCTGCGATTATTTAATGCGTAGCTTGCCAGAGCTGTACGGCTCTGTGATCAGTAGTAAATGCTTCTCCATCTGAAAGCCAGAGGGCGCTCTCGAGCAGAAACTCTAAATATGCCCTGCCGCCAAAGTAGATGACACACGTCATTCCAGGAAATCCCTATGGGCATCATACTATCTGTAGCTGAATAAACAGAAGATTGAAACGCTTTGATTGATTAAACATGATTAATAAACACACGACTGCCTTATTCTGTGTAAGAAACTACATCATCTCACAGAAGGATGCTCAACTGTCGTTATGAAGTGAGTTTGGAGTAAAAACATTTTATTAAATGTTGTATTTTGTTGGACAAGATGTTAATAAATCCTTCTCATGTCTGGAAAGATGTTTGATTCGCGTTGCTTTTTCAAATGCACATTATAAGCAACTCAAACTTGCTGTGCTTTCAGATGGATTAGCCTTTGGAGCCATACTTCACTGACAAGCCGCGCATAAAAAAATAATAATAATCGCAGCCTTTGCGATTTCATAATCGCACTAAGCCAAATCGTTCAAGCGCGATTTCATTGTTATTTTTCTAATCATCCAATTAATCATGTAGCCCTAGTGTAAAACTTTCCGCCACACTGCTAAGTTGCTGTGTGTAGTTTCCAGGACGTTCCTATGCAGTTGCTAAGGTCTCCTGGGTGGTTGCTAAGTGGTTTCTTTGGGTGTTCTGAGCGTAAAGGCCCATTCACACCAAGAACGATAACTATAACAATAACTATAATGATAACCATTAGCCCATACCAGCGGATGATAACATTCATTGTTTAAAAGCATGTCAATTAAAGTCACCATGAAATCAAAATGGACAATTCTTGGTTTTTTATGGAATAGTACTATAAACGATTTATCTGTTCACATCATTAATTTTTTTTAATTCATGTGCCCTCATAATCTTACTCAAAATATCATCCCCTCCCTCTTGCAGCGACATATCTTCTCTTCTCTGATGACATGTTTACTGGCGGGAGGGTGGGGCAACCTGTCACTCACATGAGATCACAACAACAGCAAACCACAACCATCCAATTAATTCCCCATGTACAAAATCAAGCCCCGCCCAACATTTTTTCTTGTTCGAGAAGCCGTTTCAGTCAGATATATATGTCACAATAGGAAAGAAAAGACTATCGCAACTTCCGTTTCATGCCAACTTTAAATGCTCGAGCTCTATAAAGTCAGGTGGATCCTGATTGGCTGTTTTTTATTGTTCATCACTTGAAGAAAAAAAAAAGGTCCGAAAGAGATTCAGATGATTTTGTTTTTTCTGTGTCCTTATTATAACTATGGTGTGGACTTCGCTATTCTCATAGAATTAGAGTGACTATTAAAACTTTATAGTTATAGTTATCGTCTTTTAAAGTCGCAATGAAATGGAAATAGCGACAGATCTTTTCTTCAGTATAGAAATACCTTGAATGTAAGTCACTTTGGATAGTGTCTGCCTTTATCTAAGTGTCTAAGTAGACAAATGTTCTTTGGAGGCTCATCTCTTCATTAAAAAAGTCACAATTCAAGATCATTCATGTTCATAGCATAAATGATGCAGGACCAGGTATGCACCAGAGTTCAATATCTAGTGATAGTGGGTATTCTCAAGCACCACTAGCAAAATGATTTAGAGGCTTTTGCGGTGTTCAGATGTGTGTCCAATCAGATAGAAGAATGTGTAACATCCTGCTGACCAATCAGAGAAGCCCCCTAGACTAACTCCCCAAGAGCAGCGTTATACATTACTCACTCCTTGCTCCAGATCTAATCAATGAGTATCTCTACTGCCCCCTGCCTCCACCTTCATGACTATGCAAAACTGCTCTGGAAACATGGGAGATATGGAAAGAAGATGGAAAAAGAGCAGGGCTTTCAAGAAGAGAGAGAGTCTATGTAGGTTTCAGGTGATCTCCATTAGATCAGTGACAGGAACACGGTGATCCCCAGGCACATAGTTAACCGTGCTGGACAGGACACGTTGTGTGTGTGTGTGTGTGTGTGTGTGTGTGTGTGTGTGTGTGTGTGTGTGTGTGTGTGTGTGTGTGTGAGAGAGAGAGGGGATGTGGGTTGTGAGGGGATGATGTTCAGGAGAGAAGAGAGAAAGTCACAATGGAACTCAAATCTGTGAGCTGCATTTCAAAGCACCTTTATACAAAATGTATCGTATAGAGTCTACAAAAGCTCAGTTTCTAGATAAGCGTTTCACAAAGGCAAAGGAGGGAATGGAGAAAATGAAAAATTATTTATTTAGGGGGGAGGGTGCAGAAGGGAATGTGGGAAAGTAGTGGAAGTGTTCTAGAGAGGAATGAGGAGCATGTAATTAAATCATTGAGAAAACACCATCATGTGTGCTTTAACAAAATGAGAAGCCGCACATTTCTGATTTTTCCCATAGTAAGTACATTAATGAAAATCAGTCAAGCATTTTCTACAATTGTATTAAAAAAAAAAAAAGTTCCCTAAACACCAGGCACTTCAAACAGAAGATCATCTGACCTCACTGGCATTCTGCACCAACAAAATGCGCTCTAAATATCCCATCGTGACGTTCTGCGAAGTCAGACTTAATAAGAAAACCACCCTGATCCAAGTCTGAGTGAAAAATGACTTGAAAAGTTGAAAGTTGCCCTCGTCTTCTCTCTCCTTCCAGAGCAGATTAATAAAACATCATACACAGCAGCTCCACTGCTAACTTACTTAGTCAGCAAAATACATTTTCTCTCAATACTGAACACACATACGCATGCAAACAACACCAAGATCACACAATAACAAAGCAAGCACACACAAAAAGGAAAGAAATCATACTGTGAAGAAGCGAGTCCTTTCAGTCTGTCTTTTAAAAAATTTCAAGTTCACAGTGACAATCAATGTCGAATAAATATTCACAGTATAGGCAAGACCACACTTGCATCTTAATCAATGATGGTGTTGATTATGATATGGGTGATTCCACTAAATGCGAGCCATTATCTCTTATATAAAAGGTGTAAAAAAAAAAAAAAAATGAAAAAAAGACTTTAATAATGAATAGATGACGGCAACTTGCGTTTGTTTAAACATACCAACAAAAAATCATTTCATGTTGTTTTCTTTCATTATTTTTGACCAACTTCTCCTTGCTAAAAGTTAACTGTTATTAAAAAATATATATATAAAACATCCTTTTTTTCTCTAATTTATCTTACGTCTTATAATTGTCATTATTGATGATCTTAAAATATCAAGCTTGTTACCATTATTTTCTATATTTGAAAAGGGTATAGAAATATCAGCATTAAATTGTCTTTATAAGCAGCACCTTTTAGTTTCACGACCTTGAGAGGTTTATAACATATAACAAACTAAATCATACCACCCTATATCTCTAAAGACATAATTATTCACCAACATATAAAACTAATCAGTTAAGCAACACAATTGCATTACTTGTCTGATAGAATGTATAAATATATATATTTATATTAGGGGTGCAACAGTTCAAATTGCTCACGATTCGTTTTTATCATGGTTTTAGGGTCACGGTTTCGGTACGGTTCGGTGTGTGCTATGTTCAGGGAAAACAGGACAACTGTCAAATAAAAATAAAGATAATAAGAACAAATAATCAAACTATAAGCAACATCACAAATAAATACAATAGAGCAAATATTCAAATAAAATAAACAGTGCTTTTCAGGTTTTTCAGGTATCTAACAGTAGTTTTCAGGTACAGAAAACACACACACACACACACACACATACACACACACACAAATCTCCACTACTTCTTTAGTTGTTCGTGATTTCTGGAAGTTTTTTTTTGTTTTTTTTTTACATTTGGGAGGTCAACATTTAGCTGAGGAAATATTTTAGAAACAAGCATTACTAGAAAAAAAAAAATATTCTTTATATAATTTCCCATGATTTAAGATTGTATACTTTCCATGACTTTTCCAGACCTGGAAATCACAACTATAAAAATTTAAATAAATACCCTGATAACAAGAGGAATTAGTCTTAACTGTGATTTTTTTTTTTTTTTTTTTTTCTAATTCATGTGGGTCAAATATGGACAAACCCAACTGTTGGATTTAAAATTTCATTAAAAAATTTAAACCAACAGTTTGGTTTGTCCATATTTGACCCAAACATGGGTTGAAACAACCCAGCATTTTTTAGAGTACTGTGAGATAATTCCACCTTTTTTCCCCCCAATGGTCTTTTTTATATCTGTGAAATTGTCCACCATTATTAATATTTCATTTCAATGCTAATAAATATTGAGGAGAGACTCGTTCAGGAAGCCGCCGCACACACAACAGACAGGAATCTCAGCACTCGTCTCTTTGCATCCCTCCAGCCTGCCACTCCTGTCATCTTCAGCTCTTTCACTCTCCTGCATTTCTTAAAAACCAAAAGATGGAGATAATTCATATTGTAGGCTACATAAATGGGAAAAAAAACTAAAAACCAACAGAAAAACACAGAAAGAGAGACAGAATGACAAACAGAGATGGAGAGAGACAGATGGTCAGTCAGGAAGAACAATGGGGAATGATGAAGGGATCTAAAGACTAAAGAAGAGATTGGGGGAGGTGTAGAAGGAGCAACTGAGGAAGAGTTGGATTAGGGAGGAGAGCGAGAGACTGTGGATAAGAAGACAAGGTATCCAAATAGATAAATGATAAACAAGATGAAGCATACATCCTGAGAGAGAGAGAGAAATTCAGAGAAAAGACATCAAGGAATGAGAGATTTAGATTTACAGAGGAATTATGCAAACCCTTACATCCAAAACACACACACACACACACACACACACAGCTATTCCCCTTGTGAATGCTGGTAATTATCTTAAAGCCCACTGCTGATGACCCCTGTGCTTTCATTAGCACTTTTGCCTCATTTCTGCACATACAAGCACACACATACACATAGAAACTAACCTGTTTACTCTCCTGCAAGACATTCATTAAGAGCAGAGCTGTCACTGTAACACATGTGAAAACAATATTTTGGAGTTCCTCTTAAAGGGATATTAAGGCTTTAATATGAGTTAAGGTCTATGGACGGCATCTGTTATCAATTATGACAGAAAATCATTTCAACCCTTCTCTCTTTTTGTGAAAGCAAAGAATAAAACACACTGAAAATTATGGACTTGCAATGGAAGTCTATGGGACAAATACACCAACTGACCAACATAACTCTACTGTAAGAGCATTTCTGTCACTTTTTCATTTTTTCGAGAAATAAAGAAGGGTACCAAAGTCACTGTTTTTTGCTCAAATACTTGCATTAAAACACACAAAGAAAGATTAAAACTTAACAAAAACAACCCAATGAAATCAAACACGTTTTGTGGTCCAGGCCTGTTAGCTTTAAAGCTAAATGCTAGTGTACTCATAAAAGTCTTTACACATTTGTTCTGCATTACACAAAAAAATAATATATTTTGAAGAATGCTAGTTACCAAACAGTTTTTGTGACCATTGAATTCTATTTAATGGTAGTATTGTCAAAAGCACTGAATTTATTGCCAAGTCAGTACTGAAATTGGAAAAATGTGATGATACCAGCATTTCCCCCTAGCATTTTGAGCGCTGTTGAGCGGAGTTGTAAACACCTCTGATTGGCCATTGTGTTCACGTGCTCAACAGATACATCTAGGGGGAAATGCTGGTATCGTCACTTTTTTAAAATTTCAGTACAGACTTGGTATCGAAGTCTTTAATTTTGACAACACTATTATAATGGACAACAAAACACTGAGACATTTCTCAAAAAATCTTCTTTTGTGTTCTACTGAAGTAACAAAGTCATACAGGTTTGGAACCACATGAGGGGGAGTAAATGATAAATAGTTTAAGTGAACTATCACTTTAATTATGCATCTTTAATTCATGGACATGCCAAACTTTTTGTCCAATCACATGGTCTCTAGAATGAAATTGTCCTTCCTCCTAATACCATTTGCCTTTGACTAGCAATAGCAAGTAGCAAATCATGGTTTAAGACTGACAAACTAAAAGCTCCTGGCTTATTAAAAAATAAAATAAAAAAAAACCAGCATGCGCTCTTTAATATCTTCCAACACAACTTCCTTTTTTTAATAGGAAACGACACAGAAAATAAAACTGGGCCTTTAAAACAGAGAAATGTGTTGGAGACGTGGCCTAGCCAGACGTGCTAATTCGGGATATTGCATGGCTTCCTATGCACCCTCGACTACTTCTAAAAATAAAAGTGGCAAAATCCCAAAAATATAAAGGCACCAGCCTTGAATCACCCTCAGAGTGACGGGGTGCAAAGCTTCTCATTAATTCTCAGATAAAAACCATCCTACTCCGATGTTTTCTCGATTAAAGGGATAGTTCACCCAAAAATGAAAATTCTGTCATTATTTACTCATCCTCATGTCGTTTCAAAGTCTATAAGACTTCCGTTCATCTTCAAAACACAAATTAAGATATTTTTAACGAAACCTGAGAGATTTCTGTCCCTCCATTAGAAATTTCATGCAACCAAAACTTTAACGCTTCAAGTTCAAGCAATCCATATTAACTGAGCAGTTTAATGTGTTCTATGTATGTGTGTTGATCAATGCTTATAAGCTAATAAAAGCCTAAATTAAATTGGTTTATCATTTAAAGCAATCATGTCTCTTCAGAAGACTTGGAATGGTTTGCTTAATTCATATGGATTACGTTTACTATGCATTTATGAACTTTTTGAAATGTCGAAAGCTTTGGGTGAATAGACTTTTGAGAGAAATATCTCATATTTCATTAAATATACCTGTTTCTAAGATGAATGGAAGACTTATGAGTCTGGCACGACATGAGGGTGAGTAAATGACAGAATTTTCTTTTTTGGGTGAACCAAACCTTCAAACCAGGGGTTCTCAAGTCTGTCCCTTAAGGACCACCGGTTTTGCTCCAACCCTAATTAAACACACATGAACAAGCTAATCAAGGTCTTCAGGATTACTAGAAAGTTATAGGCAGGTGAGTTTGATCAAGGTTGGAGCTAAACTCTGCAAGTAAGTGGACCTCAAGGGCCAGAGTTGAGAACCCCTGAATTAGATGCACACATAAGCCCAAGGGTGTGTTCGAAATCACTCCCATACCCTCATTCACTACTCCCTACATTAGTCCTACTAATATAATCTACTTGAAGGAGTGAATGAAAACAAGTGAGCAAATTCAGACACTGAGTGTGCCGGAAGGGCTGCCGCTTTTAAATAGTTTGTGCTTGCCGTTTGAAAATCATTTGAAACTTAGCAAACTGGCAGCTCCAGTAGTAATGAAAACTGTTATCATGAACTCTGTCATGTATAAACCTTAATTAAACAATTTAATAATCAATTAAAAAGGAATTTAGGTAACACTTTATTTTACAGTGTTATAGTTACATATGTTACATGTAGTTACTATAGTAATAACTATAAATTATGCATAATTACATGCAACTAACCCTAAACCAAACCAAACCCTAATCCTAACCCTATAGTAGGTACATGTAATTACTTAATATTACTCAGTAAGTGGATAATTACAGTGTGACAAAGACACCTTAAAAAAAAGTGTAACAGGAATTTATACCAGTATGATATTACATTGTACCCACATTGGACCAGTGGATTGGAAAATGGATGGATGGATTTGAGCTGCAAGCGCCATCTTCTGGCGACATATGGGAATTCATTCGGTGCAACCCTCACGGTGCATTATGGGTACATTATGAGTGTACATCAGTTGTTTGATATTCAACAGTGCTTTTGATCTGCCTGCATTGACACTATTCTTTAAGAGATGCTGTGCAGCCAAACAATGTACCAGTTATCAATGTAAAGCTGCTTTGACACAATCTACATTGTAAAAAGCGCTATATAAATAAAGGTGACTTGACTTGACTTGACTTCACTCGTTATTGCGATGCATTATGGGATTGAATGAGTGCACTCGATAACGTCCACTATGGTTTCGGACACCGCTACAAATGGCTGTCCCCTCAATTTAGTGCCATATTAAAGGTATGGGGCCGATTTCGAACACAGCCCAAGACAACAAGAACTTCCTGTAGGCCTCAAGTTGCAGACCAATTTGTAAAAAACATTTTTGACATCAACTGTGACAGCAGCACTGTCCTTCACTAGACTGACACTGAGGATAAAGACACAGTCTGCTCCAATATGTGAGAGCTGTAATCCCACAACCCAGCTCTGCATCCGAATCGAAAGCTTAATCTGCTGTGGAGCGACTCACCGGGTCTCACACACCACGCTGACTTAAAGATGCTCTGTTCATTCACTTTATGCATAGGTGTTTTTGTGAATCAATGAAAGTGTGACTGCATCTGATATGTCCAGGTAGTTGGGATCATTCACTGCCATGACAAAGATTAAGATCTCTCCCTGGTTTAAGCATGACTAATGATCCAAAGATGCCCTTCTACGATCACAAGAAAGACAGAAAATGAAGTAAAGCAGAGAGACAGAGGGATAGCATGAATTAAGAAGACAGAGTGGACAGAAGTTGTGTTCTTAAGACAGATGTCAGCAGACTCACCTCTGCTCCTGCAAGAGTCTGTGAGTCCCTCTCACCAAAACGCATGTGCAGCCACCGCGCTCAGATCATATCAAAGATCTCATTTTGTTATCATGTTATATTGCCAAGTTGTTTTCAAAGTGGCTCCACTTCAACCAGCAGACACAAACTGACACTTTAGACCAGTTAGACTTGTTTCATTATTAGAATGAAACCAATCGCATATATTACAATTATCTTACACTCATTTTTCATCGCAATACAGAATCGGCACTAAAACCAAGCATCAATGCTTTAAAGTCCCCATGAAATAAAAAAAATAGGTTTTTTGGCTTTTAGTGAAAGTGAAATATGAAGGCCAAGTATGGTGGTAACCGATACTCAGAATTTGTCCACTGCATTTAACCCATCCAAGTTAGTGCACACACATTAGGAGCAGTGAGTAGTGAACACACTGCAAACTGTGGACACACACACCTGGAGCTGTTTTGCTTTATTAACAGTTTCATATTAAATCTAAAATGGGAATCTATTAGACTGTGGCTGTCATAAGCTGTCAAATGTGGCTTTATGGGGTTCCACAGCTCTGGCCTGAGCTGTGATGTAAACGAAGCGTTATTGGCTATTTTTTAAAAAGGGGAGGAGCTACTCGATATGTCCCGCCCTGTCTTCCTGGTTCAGTGAAATTTATGTCAACACACTGAATAATGCTACGCATTTCAAGGCACTTCAGTGGGCCTTTATTTATCATTATAAAGGACTATTGTTAATTAAAAACAAATTGCACTGCATTCGGTTATTTGAGAGCAGTTGGAAGTTATTGTGGCACGGCTGCGCAAACTGAAGACGTCTCATTCTACAAGCGCACTGAGAGCCTGGATTAATTTCACCTTTAACAGCATTAAAGAGAAACAAAAGCCTGATATGAAAAATGCAATTTTTAAGAGATGCAGAATGAAAGCCTTATTGCAGTTTAATAATTCTTGATGTTCTAATATTATCCGTATTTCTGCATATTAAGCGGCTGCAACTGTACTGCAATATGACCCAAGAAATATGAAGATTATGACGCTATTGCGGGATCCTTGAATATTCACACCCTGATAATTAATAATACAGGGTGGTGGTAGCAAAATGGTTGCAGTTTCAGTGCCAAGTAGGTGTGACCCAGACTTCATTTACAGTGAATGGTTTTTAGAAATGTAAAAAAGAGAAACCAAATCAGCATATTAGAATGATTTTTGAAGGATCACGTGACACTGAAGACTGGAGGAATGGCTGTTGAAAATTCAACTATGCCATCACAGGAATAAATTATATTTTAAAATATATTAAAACAAAAAACAGTTATTTTACATTGTAATAATAGCACCACAGAAATAATACAAATAAAAAAAAATAATAAATAAAAGTGGTCAACAAAACACCTTGTTGTTTGTTATGTTTGAAGCTGGTTGGGACAAAAACTGAAATTTACATGGAGTGAGCTTTTATTGCATCATATCTGGTTAGTCGTTTGGATAATAGCGCTGGTAAATGACCTATTACTGAATACTCTTGTTTGGCACAGAAATTTTAGCAAAAACAACACTTCTCTTTAGATCAAATGAATTGACATCTGATGGAGACTTCAGCCACTTTGCCTCTCTCAGGACAGGCACTGCCCACCTCCAAATGTTGCACTTACTGAAATCTGAAGTAATGCCGACACAGAAAACATTAGAAACAAATCACATACGCTCTGAAACACACACTCCAACAGGTTACAAAAACGTAAAGAGCAGCATGTCCATTTGATCAGCGGTGCGAGAGCGATTCCGGGGGGTTCCTTTAGCCGTAAGTGAAGGGGGTCTGTGATTAATGTCTGTATTCTATTATCTAAGACGCTGCAGTCACACTGTGTCCAGATAAGGCTCGAGTTAAATTATTCATCCAGACACGAGCCAACAGAACACAGGCACATTCAGATGGGAAGGCATGTTTAAGAGAAGAGATCATTACTGAGACACTTTGGCAGATTCTCTCTCTCACACAGTCTGTTTCCACCATATGGGCCTCTTGTACTGTTACTGATACAGTTTCTACCTCACTGTGAGAAGTGTTCCCGGAATATAACGGAGCTGTTCAGGCATCAACAATAAGGATTTTTTTTTCTAGTGGCCTAGTCAATTTGTCACTAAGCATTCAAAAATTAATTTTTATAATTTTGATTTAAAATAAATAAATAATAAATGAGTAAATAAATTATTTTTATATTATTATTAACACTTTATTTACTTTTTATTTATTTATTTTAATATTAACTTTTTTAATATATTAATCATAATAATAATAATAATAATAATAATAACACTTTGATTTTTATTCATTTTAATAGTTTGTCAACTTTTTAAAATAAATAATATTAATAATAAATTGAGCATACATTTATGTCATTTTTAACTCTGTCCAAAATATTGAAATATATGGGCAGAGATCTTAAAAGTGAAGTATGTAGTTTCTACACTAGTGGCACCTAGCGGAATTACAAAAATGAAGACATTTTCAAAACAACCTTGCAAATGCCCGCCCCTCCCCCAACTCAAACAAGATAAATACAGTTTTTACAGGTGCTTGTGAAGGCATGTCTCAACAGGTAAAAGCAGGCTATTTTCAATAAAAGTTCCAACATATTAGGAATACTTTTAGCTATGATTCTGTGTGACTCATGAGTAAGCAATTGAGTAGGCGAACATGAGCGTCTCACTTATAATAAACTCATCCAACGTATCTACACTAGGCACATATTTTGCCACAGCTGTTTGAGGTGGTCTAGTTGAAGGTGAGTAAATGATGACAGAATTTTCAGTTTTGGGTGAGCTATCCCTTTAAGACTCTTACTTAAAGGGATAGTTCACCCAAAAATGGAAATTTGATGTTTATCTGCTTACCCCCAGGGCATCCAAGATGTAGGTGACTTTGTTTCTTCAGTAGAACACAAATGATGATTTTTAACTCCAACCGCTGCAGTCGGTCATTTTCTAAAAAAATACAAATGTATATGCTTTATAAACACAAATGATCGCCTTGCACGTGCTTCCGCTTTTCGTATTCTTCAAAAAGCTTACGCTGTATGTCCTACGCCTTCCTTATTCAACTTATGGAACGAAAGCGGCGCCAGTTCCGTTTTTTCCGTAAGTAGAATAGGGAAGGCGTAGGACATACAGCGTAAGCTTTTTGAAGAATACGGAAAGCGGAAGCACGTGCAAGGCGATCATTTGTGTTTATAAAGCATATACATTTGTATTTTTTTAGAAAATGATCGATCGTTTCGCTAGATAAGACTCTTATTCCTCATCTGGTATCGTTTAAAGCCCTTTGAAGCTGCACTGAAACTGTAATTTTGACCTTTAACCGTTTGGAGAGACCATTGAAGTCCACTATAAGGAGAATAATCCTGGAATGTTTTCATCAAAAACCTTAATTTCTTTTCGACCGAAGAAAGAAAGACATGAACATCTTGGATGACATGGGGGTGAGTAAATTATCAGGAAAATTTTATTTGAAAGTGGACTAATCCTTTAAACTACGCCAGAGCGCGTACACACCTCACGCACCGGATGCCGTGCGCAAGGCAGTTGCACATAGTGGTGTATTAGAGGTAAAAAAATGATATAAATACTGTTCGGTTTCTCGCACAAACCGATCGTTTTATGTCTTAGGACATCAATGTGTCGTCACGAGCCGCAGGGTTTAATTTGGATTTGTCTGTACATGTTTTTTTGACTGTTATAGATTGTGTTCCCATTGACATGCATTATACGACTGACAGACTGCAACATATGGAGTTAAAAATCATCGTTTGTGTTCTACTGAAGAAAAAAGTCACCTACATCTTGGATGGCCTGGGGGTAAGCAGATAAACATCAAATTTTCATTTTTGGGTGAACTATCCCTTTAAGAACTAATCTGACCAATTAGCAATAAGTTAGGGCAAATCAGTCTTTCTTTTTTGGATTCAAATTAGACCAATCAATCTTCTTTTTCATGCAACTGACTGATTTAAAAAAGTTATGACCAGTCTTGGGAAAAAAAAAAATAGACTAACTTGTAAGACTAGTTTATGCAACAGATAGGTCTAACAAATAATATGGCCATGTATGGCTGTACTATAAGATATACAAATAGAAAAGCATAATAAACAGCTTAGAGAGCTGGAGCTAAAAATTTTGATGCGCTTTTTAATGGCGATTAAACGGAAAACAATACGAACCGTGTCAGGCCTTGCTCCACGGGGCTGGTGCGGTGAGAATACCTCCCTGAATACAAACACGTGTACACGTTCACATCACCAGTAACATGCTCACAACTATGAACATATCCCCCAAAAACAGACTAAAAACACTCAAATAAAATAATCACCCAGCATTATTAAGGAATGATAAAAACTTCACAAACCATGTTTGCTCACACAATCACAAAGCCATGTTCTTGATCTATTCCGCGAACACACAGGCCTTCTCTTATGTATTCAGAGTCGTATGTGTCTAGTGTTGTACGGATGTGTGTTTAGAGTGCCGTTGACAGTGGAGGGGTGTAATAAGAGTAATGATTAAAGGCCGATTAAAACTGCATGAGGATTATCATGCTCATTTTCAGCCTCTGCTGTGCTAACTATCAGATACTGCTGTATTTTAGCCACTGCGCTAGAATATCCTTGTGCATGCATTCGTTTATACACATTCCTATACGTGGTAATTAAATCATCGACTGAAATACTCTAATACTACAATCCTACATCAAATTCAGGAATTTAACTGTAATTTTAGCATTCTCCACTCATTTTTGGATGGTGCACAACACTACTTTGTGCGTGTGTGTCTCGTGATCTGGGCTGCTCTCTGAGCATGATAAATATATGACCAGCCGTGAACCCCTTCAGAGGTCCATTTAATCAGCAGTCAGGGGGCCAGCATGAAAAATCCACAATTTCAAGGCCAGCACTCAGGGCATCATGGGACAGAGGAAGGCAAAGGTCATTTCTTGATCATTAAGGGCTGAAAAAGGCACAAGATCGCTGAGATAAAAGTCATAATCGGAAGTGAATTATATCTTGTTAGGCTGATATATTGTCATACTGAAATGGATCTCGGGAGCATTTGAGCATATAAATTTCTTATGAATAAGCAAAATCCATTTCTCATTTACATAGATGTTTATAGAAGACATACTATTTTTAGCAGATGCGCTCACAACTTTCAAAAGCATTTTCTTAAACGTGTAATTGGGCCACTCAATATTTCACTATAGCAAATACTAAAAAATATGCACAGACAATGATTCTGTCTGGCTCTATGAGGGTCATGTACACTGTGTGTGCAAAACACATAATACACCGTCTGCAATGAGTTCACACACTCTCCACACACTCTGAGTGTAAGTGGGAAGTGAAGCATAGGCTAGACGGCATGGTATAAATGTCCTGCTGGATCATATTTCCCACTGCTCCAAATCCCCAGCAGGACACAGACACAGAGCCAACACGTTCATGAGCCATTACGCATTTATGAATGGAGCTTGTGGTGTGGTAATAGAGGCAGGCCTCGGAGCCAATCCTGCTGGAACACACTGCGAGAGGACAGGAGAGCTGTCAGTCACTAGGTCAACCAATAGCAGAGTGGGAAAGTGGGAGATCTCAGCCAGGTGACCTTCTTGAGAAAAAAAGTCCGTAATAAATGTGTAATAAAACAATGATAAAGCCATGAAAATTATATGCTGTTAATTTTGTATGTAATTACTTGCAAAAAAAAAAAAAAAAAAACTATAAAAGAATAATCAGTCTTTTTGCGAAGGCATCCTTACATCCTCACAATTATTCTTTATGATGGCTTTATTTGGCACGTAGGCATGTTTTATGCAAAACAAGAGCCAAAATAAACAATTTTCATGTTAGCATGTTGGTCTTAAAGCATGTCTATGCAAAATTATTTAAATTATTTATAATAAAGAAATGCTTGCATGCAAGATTACTCTTGATTTTAGCTCTTATTTGACATAAAAACATGCTTGAGTGCAAAATTATGTAAAATAAGAGCCAAATAATTTGACATGTCAGCATGTTTTATGTAAAATAAACAAGACATGCTTATGTGCAAAATAACTTTTTGCTTTTTATTTACAAAAAACAAAATAAAGAATCATTTTCTATGCACACGTCTTTGTAATATAAAAGCCAAAACAAAAGTTAACGTCAGAATGTCTGACATTTGCAAAAATAATGAATAACTTGCAAGCATATTATAATACCTAAGCATGCAAGCATATATGTAAAATAATAACCAAAATAACTTTGCATGAAAGAATGTCTTTATGTAAAATAAAAGTCATAAAGAATCATTTTTCTTAAAACTGAGCATCCCAACGTTTAACTGTAAATCTCTGAGTAGTACTTGCATACAGAACCTCCCATTTCAATGTTGTCTGTACTAGTTGGACTAAGTGGGCCCCTTAGGCGTTTCAAAGAATACATCATTGCCATGGGGTTACACTATAACCGAGACCTAAATTAAGTATATCTCAGTACAAGCTATGGCTCTCTAAACGGCAGAGAGATGCTTCAAAGATAATCCGCTTCAAAAAGAAATTCTTGTGCCCATGCTGAGAGATCTGAACTCTAAACATATGCAGATAATAACTGCAGTGGATTTATCATGAGCATGCAATTTCATCTCGCCCACATCTGGACAGAAATCCCTCGATGGAATAGATTAATAATCCGTTAAACTGAAGATACCTTCGGCATAATGCAGTTATAGAATGAGAACTGCTTTCGACTGGTCTCTCTGGTTGCTCCGCATGACAGCTGCGTTACCAGATACACGTAAAACGTCGTCCGTGAGAATGTCGCAGCTTACTGATTTTTATGGCAAAATGCCTCAGGAATTATATAGTATTAAGTCACTGTAGGGCTGTCACTAGCGATTATTTTGGTAATCGAGTAATCGGTTGATTATTTTGATGATTAATCGATATTTGGATATTTTTGCGGTAAGCCTTTAAAATGACTTAAACTATATATATTATAATAATGAGGCAATAATATATACAAACTGTTAAAGTCTTTTAACATCCTAATTAAATGACAGTGATCTTCAAAACTATGCACAAACACAGCCATATGCTTTTATGGTGAGTAATCAATTAATCGTTTGATTATTCTGATGATTCATCGAGTATTCTATATTTTTGTGGTGATAAAAGCCTTTAAAATGACTTAAAATACATATATAATAACAATGAGGCAATAATATTTGGTTCAAATAAAGTATCAAAAGCAAGTTTTTGTATGGTTTTATAGAACAACACCTGGTGTTGTTACACTTTACAGCAGATCAAATCCTTGTTTAATATTGGCCAAGCAACATTTAATTGAAATGTTTATTTAATGTTTACTTATTTTTGCCACTTCTTCATGATAGAAATGATACAGCCACTGTAATTTCTTGAACAAGAATATATGGACATCAAAACATGCAAACTCAAAGCGAGGGTTTAAACTTTTAATTTGTTTGCATATTTAGAAACATATTGATGTATTCTCCTGTGTTGGCGCAGGTTTATAAATGATTCACCTTGCAAATCTGATGAAATGGCACACAATGGGTTCCCAGATGAACGTTATAAGCAACCCAAACTCACAGCATATGCAGAGATGGAGTTTGAGAGGCGCTCCACACATGTAAATGATAACAATTCATGCGGAGCAGCTTTTACTGTGAACGGAGTCGCTCTGAGATGCACATAACCTACACGCATAAAAATATTTAAAGCACATATATACATTTAACCCGCAGGGCATATATTTATTTAATTCAATCGCATCCTTTATGAATTCACAATAGCACTATGCTGTAGTATGGTTTTTAAATCGTTTTAATACATCATGTAGCCTTAGAAAACGGTCTAATAATGTGGTTCATTGCCGGTTACTCGACACGGGTAAATTGCAATCAAGGATTTTTTAAAATCGAGTCCTCAAATTTAATTGAGAAATTGTTACAGCCCTAGTCCAAAGTCTTTTAACGTCCTAATTAAATGACAGTAATCTTCAAAACTACGCACAAACACAGCCATCTGCTTTTATGGCGAATAATCGATTAATCGTTCGATTATTTTGATGATTAATCGAGTATTCTATATTTCTGGGGTAATAAAAATAGACCTAACCCTTTAAAATGACTTAAAATACATATATAATAACAATGAGGCAATAATATTTGGTTCAAATAAAGTATCAAAAGCAAGTAATCATATGGTTTTATAGAACAACACTGTTAAAATACATAATATAAACAATCATCTTACGTACATTATGTATAACAATAACATATAACATGCCTGCAGAGGGTGCCAACGGCATGGTGTTGTTACACTTTACAGCAGGTCAAATCCTTGGGTAAATTATCAAGGGTAAATCAAGGGTAAATTATCACAGGTAAAAATCAAGGATTTTTTTTAAAAATCCAGTACTCAAATTTAATCAAGAAATCATGACAGTCTTTCAACGTCCTAGTTAAATGACAGTAATCTTCAAAACTATGCACAAACACAGCCATATGCTTCTATGGTGCGTAATCGAGTAACCGGTCGATTATTTTGACGATTAATCGAGTATTCAATATTTTTGGGGTAATAAAAATAGACCTAAGCCTTTAAAATAATAATGAGGCAATAATATTTGGTTCAAATAAAGTATCAAAAGCAATTAATCATATGGTTTTATAGAACAACACTGATAAAATACATAATATAAACAATCCATCTTATGCACATTATATATAACAATAATGTATAACAAATCCCTATAGAGGGCGCCAATGGCATGGTGTTGTTACACTTTACAGCAGATCAAATCTTTGTTTAATATTGGCCAAACAACATTTAATTCAAATGTTTCCTTATTTGGCCACTTCGTTACGATAGAAATACTACATCCACTGTAATTTCTTGAACAAGAATATGTGAACATCAAAACTCCAATATTTTGCCAGTTACTCGACACAGGTAAATTGCAATCAAAGATTTTTTTTTTTTTTAAATCGAGTACTCGAATTTAATTGAGAAATCATGACAGTCTTAGTCTAAAGTCTTTCAACATCCTAATGAAATGACAGTGATCTTCAAAACTACACACAAACACAGTCATATGCTTCTATGGTGAAAACAAAGGGAGAACGAACCTTGAAATATCATAACTGTATACTGTATAAACACATCATGCTGAAGTCATTTGTCCTCTACATCCCCAAAGGGCAACTACAGTCAGAAAACGAGGAGCATAAATCCACAAAAATGTCATCCGTGTCGACATGGAAAGGAGTATTCGCATAAACCACTACATAAAAACCGTACACTTGCCTTTAGCTTTGTCTAGCATACATGCCGTTCTGAGAACACTGACCAGAATGCTCTGTTATCTGTGTTCTCCGGGGCTGATCTTGTCTGAATTTCCAACACCTGTGAAATTATGCCCCTGTAACTCAATACTGATGGCTTCGAAACGATACCTGGGGACTGACATCTGAACTATCTTTCATTAAGGCTTATTAATGGCAACTGTTGACGTAGAACTGAGATTAGATCTTGGCAGAGGCCCCTGTCTTTCAAATACAAGGTCCTCTATTGCCTTTAAGTCTGGCACATGACTTCCCAATTGCTATTCAAGTGTCTGCTCCCTCACCACTGGAGGGTTTCTGGAGGTGTTAAAGTGACTTGAAGTGTAAACTTTTGGAGAGCTGTTTGAGTGTTAGCACAAAGGGTGCTAACATGCTCTGACACCACAATGGCCTTGAGGAACTACATCTGAAGGTGGATCTCAAGAGGTTGGATAAGACAGGAGCAGCTTACTGGTGACTAGAGATGTAAAAATGCAACATTTTGATAAAAATTCAATTTAATTGATTGCTATGATAGATCATTATAAGTATAACAGAGTGCTGCAGGGACGACATATTTTTGTAGGCCAACCCAGAAGTTAGCATCACCCTGGTTCCCCCGACAAAAAGCCAGTAAGATTTATTCCCACTGAGTTTAAGCTCAGTGGCCAACAAAAGTTTATGATACTTGCACGTCTTCTTGATCTTCACAGATGAACATAACTTTTATCAATTTTGAAGCCTTAATGCAATCGCCAGAAGTAAAATGCTAAAGTAAGGCTATAAAGAACTACTCCACGTTCGCATGACTTCAAAACCCCCGCTAAGCTTCTGACAACTCTTTTTGTCTTTATTAAGTTGAAAAGTTTGTGTTGGTATGGTTTGCAAGAGTATGAGTATAAACACAAGGCTGTAAAAGGAGACTAGCCTGTTTGTCATGATGATGTTTAATGTCCTCAACAAGTGTTGTGCAATTAATCAAAACTGACTTTCAATTTCAATTTTAGCTTCCAACGATTACGAAAACAAGATAATCGTGGTAAAATGACTATTGTGCCGCTGCCGCATTCCACCCAGAGCACCTTAATTTCCTTTCATAGCACTTTCGCTCATCCCTAAGCCAAACTAACATCCAAATCAGCCGAATAGGTGAGTGTTGTTTTAAAATGCAGTCTACTGTTGCTAAAATGCAGGAAGTGCCTGATATTAAACAGTGTCATTATAAGCAAAAAAGCTGCAAAAGAGACGGCTTCCTGAGGCGGCTTTCTGTGCGCGCAATCCGAGACTGAGCAGAACACGCATAAGCAAAGTATACTATCACGTCTAAACACATCCTTGTAAACACAGTTGGTTATGTCTTAAGAGTAAGTATCAGTATTTTGGATCCGTGCAGCTCTTAAAGTGACAGCAGCCTAATATAACTGCTGCAGTTGAGTCGCGTGAGAACAAACCTTTACCGAAAGCTCAAACGTGCTGCGTAACCAATGAGGTTCGCTCTTGTGTGTTACGCAGCACGTTTGAGCTTCCAGAAGAGGTTTGTTCTCGCATGTCATTAGTTTTATGAACTTTTTGAAGCGTCAAAGTTTGAATTGCGTAGGCTGTCTATGGAGGGACAGAAAGCTCTCAGATTTCATCACAAAGATCTTCATTTGTGTTTGAAGATGAACAAAAGTCTTACGGGTTTGGAACGGGTGAGTAATTAGTGACAGAATTCTCTTTTTTGGATAAACTAACCCTTTAATGTTAATCAAACAACAAAAGACAAAGATACAATCACTCACTGCTCTTGAATGAATAACTTTTGTAGCTTTAAAATGGATTAATCTACATTTAAAGTATACAGTGAAGACTATGAATTGTTATTTTACATTTGATTACTTTATTCAGTTTCTGTTGTAGACTATTACTTACCTGGATACCACTGTTAGTACATCTTCCTGAAAAACTGTTTATTTTATTTGTATTTTTGTTGTATTTGTTTGTCCATTTTGTTTGCAATTAGTTTCTTTGTTCTTATTGTATTGCTGACTTGCCTTCTTTAACTGTTTTGAGGACCTTTTAAGGTTACACTTTATTTTAAGGTGTCCGTGTTACAGTGTAATTATACATTTCAGTACAAAGTAATAATAATTAACTACATGTACTTACTATAGTATTAGGGTTAGGATAAGGGTTTGTTTAGGGTTAGCTGCATTTAATTATGCATAATTTATAGTTACTACTACAATAACTACATGCAACATGTGAATTAAAGGGTTAGTTCACCCAAAAATGAAAATTACGTCATGACATTATTTTCATTTTTGGGTGAACTAACCCTTTAAGGACACAGTAAAATAAAGTGTTACCCCTTTTAGTTAGCTACATTAGTTAACTACTTTTTGATGAAGCAGCCTATCGATAATTGCGAAAGTTTACCGATATCTAAAATTACTCATATCATGAAATATCACCCACTAATAATCGTGTTAATTAACCGTGATATCTTCAGCTTGTGTTAACCACAAATCTTACATCAGGTATTCAACCAAAAAACGTTTTTTGGGTTTTAGGACTCATTCCTCAATATAACAGCAAGGTGTCAAAATCTCAGCTTTGTGGTTAAATATCTGGCCAAGTAAACCAAAGTTACATACCCCCGCACAGGACATAAGGGGAAAATCATATTAATTCATTCTCTCATTTTAGGTAAACTGCGGCCACATTGTACTAATTCAATCTTTTGTTTTAGTCAAATCATGCCCACATGTCTTGCACATGGATCCATAAAAAGATAAACCCATTTGGATACTAAACAATTCCAGAATTCAATCATATCCTGTGTTTGAGGAAATAAAGTCCATCAATGACGGGCATGTACCTGACTTCAGTTTATTCGTTGAAGCACGCCAGCTGTTCAGAAGGAGGAGCCCTGCCCACACGGGAGGATCGCTCTGAACACCTCAGAGACAAGCCCTGACAGCATCCACAGCCGTGAATGTAACTCTGATGCTGGCACCTTTGAATGGAAAGATGAGAGCTGGAGAGGAAACGATCTAAAAAGCTTCTGCTTTTTCTCTACGTGTTATTTCATGTATCAAAGAGGAACCAACGACTTACCGATAGATGTGTCTGACCCTCTATAGCTCAAGCAATCAGAATGAAAAACGCTTGGTTGAGCAAACCTGATGAATGCAGTAAATATATGGCATTTACAACACATCAAATTTGGTCCAATATCACAAACCCCTTCAGGAGGCGGTTTGTAGGATACACAAATATTTTACTATTCTATGAAAAACCAAAAGCAACACCCTTCCAAAAATGAAAGCCTCTGAGCTCAGCATTCAACCACAACCTTGAGACTCGAGAGAATTCTGCATATGTCTTTTATATTCATTCATTATTTCCACCTAAAATGTTCCAGGTTATATGTAAAACATTCATAATACCAGACAGCATTCGGAACAATGATAACGCTTTCCCAGAAACCACTCAGAAATCTGCAGAGCAAGTCTCGACTGCTACCCCAAAAATAAACACCAAAACAAATATTTTTAATGCAAAATTAATGCATAGTCTAAACAGTTTGGAGACCTATTTATAGACTAAGATTCATTTGGAAGCCCCGGTTATGTTTCTATTATACCAATTTATTACATTCTTTCCCTGTCAATACACAACTGTCTAGAAATAGCGATGTGACGCTCGTTCACTATTAAGTATGCGCGTTCCGTATTTCTTTGTGCTTGGTCCCATTTTCGTCTCACTCTAAGGCATTCATACTCGCTCTTGCTCCCTCTCCCTGCCTCCTTTACACACACACACACACACACACTTCCACACACAGAGCTCCTCATCAATAAGCGTGCGCTTCCACGAAATGCCCCTACACAGTGCGGGCATGCTAACCAATCTCCTAGAAGGGTTTGGCGTGACTGCGACTAATGATGGACTAGATCAGCTGATGTTAGTATAAGAGAAAAGGGGAAAGGGGGTGCTTATAATGTCCTCGGGAAAATCCCTCTCACCTCTTCAAATATATTTCTGTTACGGCTCCACAAAGCTGAGGAAAACGTTGCAACAAGCACAAATATGAGGCTGACAGCATTTCAGCACCAAAAAACCAGTGGACAGCACCCTCAGCCAGCAGTCATGCTTATACAGTGGTGTGTGTGTGTGTGTGGTGGGGGGAGGGTGATTCCCACACTGTTTTATGTCATTCCCCCTCGCAACAAGCATTTCGAAGACTCATGCTCACGGAATAGGCTTGCGGAAGCATGCCGAGAAGAATGTCATGAATATGTGACACACTGCAAAGTCATTGACATTTGCATTCAGTCAGTGTGTGCATTTGATCACTTGTGATCCAAGTCCAATTCATTTCATTCAGTTTGTTACAAAGAACCGGTTCAAAAAAATGATTCAGCGATTCTTTTACATCATCATGTGATCTGTGACATCCCTACGTGGTATATTACATGCTCATTAAGTTAATGTTATTAACCAGGGTGATTTTTGTTATTTACATTTACAAAAACCAATGAAAAGTTGTTGTGTGTTTAAATAAATTGATGTTTACTAAAAAAGAAAATTCTGGTGCGGTCACGTTTATTGTTGTTCGCCGAATTTTCACGACGAAATCCATTATTTTCAATTGGAATCCATGCAAACTGGAATTCCACATGAAGGCAAAAGATTTCACCACACAGATTTCACAATGGTCACAAAATTGCAGTGTTGACCAATACAGAGCTGCTTGGTTTGAAAGTAATCGCCAAACTATTGACAATAGAAAACGGCTGCAAAATTTCGACAAAATGTCGCCAATGTGACTGCACCATCATGTATGTTGACAAAAAAAGTTGTAAACACATTAACAGAACTCTGCACGTTATTTACGAGTGGACATGTTCGAAAAACTGTTCTCGAATCAATGAGTTAATAATAAGTCAGAATCGCTCTGACTGATGCTAAACCAATAAATCAATTCTACTCCTTAAAGGGTTAGTTCTCCAAAAATGACATTTCTGTCACTAAGTACTCACCCTCACGTCGTTCCAAAGTCGTTATTTTTGTTTTGTTTTTACTCACAAAAAGTATTCTCGTCGCTTCATAACATTAAGGTTGAACCACTGTAGTCATGTTGACTATTTTAACGATGTCTTTACTACTTCTCTGGACCTTGAATGTGGTAATTTTGTTGCTTTCTATGATAAAAAAAAAACCTCTCGGATTTAATCAAAAATATCTTAATTTCTGTTCCGAAGATGAACGAAGGTTTTGTGGGTTTGGAACGACATGAGGGTGAGAAATTGACAAATTTTATTTTTGGGTGAACTAACCTTTTAACGAACGAGTTCTATCTGACTCGCGAACCAATCGTGAATCATTATAAATATCTCTGACTCTAAAGAACGATTCGTTCACATCGCTATTCATCACTTATTCCCTCCTGCTCCCGAGGGGAAGCTATGGCAGCGATATTTAACAGGATGGCGGCTGCTTCATTCCCCTGATTTTAGCCAAAATTGGGGTGGCGGATCAATGCAAACGATTCACATGCATACATACTACTCAATCGCGTGCATCGTAAAAAGCCATTATCGTTAACCCTGAAAGTAGTGTTTCAGGTGCATTTCTCAGTGAATCTATCTATTGCACGAGACGCTGTATATATTTAGATATCAACGTGCATGTGTACAAATGAAGACTCGAAGCAAACCCGAAGCTGAGATGCTGCTGTGCAGAAATCCATGAGAGGGGGAAAAAAAACACACTGCGTGACAAACTCCAAATACCAACTCGTATCTACATAACAGCACTATTCAGCAGCCACACATGTTAATATGACCATGAACAGACATATGGCATCGACCGGAAGGCTCATTCACAGATATAAGAGGGTTTTCCAGCTATCTGCTTTATGTTATTTGGATGTCTTGCGTACAAGCTATGAATAATTCATCACACAAACTGTTGTCTTGACACTGAGCTGTGCTGCATGACAGACCAAAGGCAGATCTCATAGAGCCGGATATATTATCGCATATGTATATAAATTAATACCAGAATATATAGATAAATAAACGCACAGCTTTTTGCAAATGAGTCGAGGAACGCGAGCGATAGATGGGCAGAACTCGCTCAGATAGGAATCACCACCGGCACGACAATCAACAGCGGGCAACAGCATGTACGGACAGACCAGCACGAGCGACGAGGCGTAAAAAGAGCTAGTGTCATTTCGTATTTACCTGTCAATATTCCAACTCGGATTTGGTGGTCGTGGTTGGTTAAAATCATCCCGTCCGACGCCATGTTTAGCAGCGCTCTCGCCCGCACTGACAAGCCTGAGCAGAGCCGAGAGACGAGCGCATCGAACTCGGGGGGAGGAGTCAGGCGAGAGCAGCCGAACTCTGAGCACAACACTGTAGATTTGGCAAGGTTGCTGATGGTGTTGGTGGACAATAATGTACAGTTTACTCTCCAATCTCTTTTTTTTTTCAAAATGTAAGAGAAATGACAGCGTTTTAATGCCATACAACTAGTGTTTTCCTCCTTCATGAATACGTACTGGAGACCGGGTAATTAGTGATTGTAGCATACATTTTCAGTTAAACATAACGCTATTTTAAAGTCAGCAAGAAATGGAAGATGTGAAGTCTTTCTTCTCTATTTTGACTTATATACCAGAGTGAACTGGCTTCCTGAACAAGTAAAAAATGTAGGATAGGACTTCATTTTGTCCATCAAGAACTTATTACATTGTTGGATGGTTGCTATATGCTGTGATCTCATGTGAGTGACAGGTTGTCCCGCCCACCCGCCAGTAAATGCGTCATCAGAGAAGAGATGTCAATTAAAGGGATAGTTCAGCCAAAAATTAAAATTCTGTCATAATTTACTTAGCCTCAAGTTGCTCCAAACCTGTATGAATATCTTTCTTCTGCTGAACACACACACACAAAAAGATATTTAGAAGAAAATGGGTAACCAAACAGTTGATGGACCCCATTGACTTCCATAGTTTTTTTCCATAATGTGGTAGTCAATGGGGTCCATCAACTGATTGGTTACCCATGTTCTTCAAAATATGTTTTGTGCTCAGCAGAAGAAGGAAATTCATACATTCATACAGGTTTGGAGCAACTTGAGGGTCAATAAATGATGGCAGAATTTTCATTTTTGGGTGAACTATACCTTTAAAGTGTGTGTGTGTGTGTGTATATATATATATATATATATATATTAAAAATGGTAAACATATAGGGAATAAAATGGCAACGTATATGTGGATGTGTCACATTTAACATGAGATTTAGATGATACTATTCTGATATATAACATTTATTTGCTTATATTTCTTAATTTTTGTTAAGTAATATATTTCATATTATTTTAAGTAGTTTAAAAAAATTGTTGAATGTTCATTATCCTGAAAATGTTTGTAGCTTATTTAACAATAATACAGTATTTGGCAAAAAGTAATAGCTTGACATGTTTCAAATATGTGTTTCATAGTTTGGGAAAAAATGTTTGTATATAATGATTTATTAGTGTGGATTATTTGGATCGTTTTTGTATGGGTCCACATTATGTGGAAAAAGCACATTTTATTTGTCTGAGCTTGAAGGGGCAAGATGAAGAGTATCCCAACAATATGTCAGTTGCAAAGATTTACAACTGGGGAATCCATTGTTCTGTGGCCTTTTGGCATTTGAATGTTTCAGTAATGGCTCACATATTTCACCATGTGTCTCCTGTTTAGGCCTCCTATTAATTTAGGAATATTAATAGGCCTATATCATAAACAAATTCAGTGTTACTGCATATGGTCAAAGAAAAAGTTAGGGACCAGACCCACATGGAACTCCATAGAAAGCTTAGTAGATTTTCACGGAACTGATAAACTTGCCATTGAATCATACACATCCTTCTCCCGTTAGTACATATTTTGGCTGATTCGATTATGCTTTCTTCTACTAATGGGACTGTAGTAGTGAACTAGTTTGTGAGAAATGCTTAAAATTTCATGCAAGAACAGTGTGAGCATCAGTGCTATATCTGCTCAGGACGTTTAGAGTAGGACTAAGGGATCATGGATTTTAATGTTTTATTTTAATATTATGTCTTATAATGTTAATAGTTTTTAATGTGGAAAAATTTGTCCTGTTGTTGACAGACTCAAGTGCGTGGAGTATGTCAAAAAATATGAACGCACATATCCAGTGTAGACAGTGTCAGTGATTATAATGGGTTCTGTTTGCTTTTGATGCAACGATCACATCCAGTGTTGCTAAACGTCAGCCGTTAAGCGACTGACTGCCAGTGGGCGGGGCCTGTGGTGCAATGATGTGAATTATTTGTCGATGTCTTGCTCTGGAGGCAGTCATATGCAAATGTATTTGCCCGTGTGACGTCACAGATCCTGCAATATCAAAACGAGCCATTTTGAGCTTGATTAAATAAATGCTTTGTTTATAATGAGGACATTTTAAACTATGAAACTTGCAGGATGCTTTAATGGTACAAAGACTTCTTATATGTCAAAAGATTAAGGCAAATTTGATTTCTCATATCATGACCCCTTCAAATCTAAAACTGAATTATGAATCCCACTTAAAAATCCCCAAAAATTCTAACTGTTTGCATGTCATTTCTCTTTCTTTCTTCCAGCACAGAATGACATGGTGGTCACTCATCTTTATCATCCCTCTAGAGGTCATTTATTTTGTGCTATTTAAGAAAAGAAGGGATGAGTCTAAATTAATTTTTATGGTAGTATTAGTTCACAAATGCTGTCGATTGTGCTTAACTTGTACTGATCCTAGAATATTCCTTTAAGGGGTGATGTTTAGTGATGATATTATTGGAGTGTCAGTGCAGGATGGATCCAGGGGAGTTGGTACCTGTATCAAAAATTAATTACACACTTTATTGCATCACAGAATCGCAAGCTTAGATCTGGCACTAAGGTGCGCAGCTCCAGCAGAAGCACTCCAGCTTTATTAACATGTGCACAAGAGCATTGTGGGGAAAAAACAGGGAAGGCTGTGGGGAAGCTTGGGTCTTGTCCATTAATAGACATGAATGTTTGCAACGGTGTTATTAGAAGAAACCATTTTCTGCTGTTGCAAGGATCATAGGGAGATTTTCAGGCAAGCACAGCTAAATCTAGATCAGCGCTCACCATGTAACCCCATACAGGATACGTCAGACTTTACTGGAGTTGAGTGAAAAGTCAGCACGTCAGCACAGGCCTCCTAGGAGGACAACAGCTCTCTGCAGGTCATTATTTAAGCATTCTTATTAGGCAACAAGCTCAGGCCAACAAAATGAGCGGCTGTTTTCTGCTGGCAGAGCACAAAAAAAAAAACGCAGCATAGAAATCACATCTATCCTCACATCTCAAAAATATATACATTAAAGGGTTAGTTCACCCAAAAATGAAAATTCTGTCATTTGTTACTCACCCTCATGCCTTTCCACACCCGTAAGACCTTCACTAATCTTCGGAACGCCAATTCAGATATTTTTGTTGAAATCCGATGGCTCCGTGAGGCCTACATAGGGAGCAATGACATTTCCTCTCTCAAGATCCATAAAGGTACTAAAAACATATTTAAATCAGTTCATGTGAGTACAGTGGTTCAATATTAATATTATAAAGCGACGAGAATATTTTTGACAAAAACAAAACGACTTATATAGTGATGGCCGATTTCAAAACACTGCTTAGCTTCGGAGCATAATGAATCAGCGGTTCGGAGCGCCAAAGTCACGTGATTTCAGCAGTTTGGCGGTTTGACACGCGATCCGAATCATGATTCGACACGCTGATTCATAACGCTCCGAAGCTTCCTGAAGCAGTGTTTTGAAATCGGCCATCACTATATAAGTCGTTATTTTGTTTTTTTTGGCGCAGTAAAAATATTCTCGTCGCTTTATAATATTAATATTGAACCACTGTACTCACATGAACTGATTTAAATATGTTTTTAGTACCTTTATGGATCTTGAGAGAGGAAATGTCATTGCTCCCTATGTAGGCCTCATGGAGCCATCGGATTTCAACAAAAATATCTCAATTTGTGTTCCGAAGATTAACGAAGGTCTTACGGGTGTGGAACGACATGATGGTAAGTAATAAATGACATTATTTTCATTTTTGGGTGAACTAACCCTTTAAATGCTAACTACACTGGCAATTTCATAGCTAGCATGTTTTTGTTTTTCTAAAAAACACACAATTAAATAACACTTTCACACACTGTTTGAATAATCAGAAAAAAATACAGCTTGGCTGGAAATGGCACTTTTTTATATTGCACATATAATAGCACATATTTTTTATATTGATATTTACCTTGAAATTAATATTTACCTTAATTGAGGTCTTAAATTTACTCTCAAGCTCTTCGCTGACTTGTTAAATAAGTACAAGTAGATTTAAAAAAAAAAAAAAAAAAAAACTTTATTAGGGACAAAATTGTCCAGCGTGGTGGAAATTACGATGTCAATCATTTCCGCACAATAAATATTGAAATGATTTGTGTTTATTTCACTCTCTGTTTACCTAACATAGTTTTAAACATGTAATAATTATTTTTTTAGGATTGTAAGTCTAGGTAAAACAATACAAAAAAAAAAAATAATTATATATATATATATATATATATATATGTGTGTGTGTGTGTGTGTGTGTGTGTGGCATTTCAAAAGAAACATAAGTAAATGATGAAATTTAATTAAAAAGCTTCCAAGAATGTTTTAATGTGACCCTCATCAAAAAAAAAAAAAAAAAAAAAAAAGTTGAAATCTTCTAATTTATAATAAAATAAAATAAATAGCAACCCCTGTGATGTAAAACAAGTGCCAAAAGTTGAAGAAACACCAATGTAAAGATGTTTTTTGGCTCTGACATCACTCTTAGTATCTTTCAGTGTCTTCAAGCATGACCCTCCTCTGCTTTACTGAACGTGTGTGTATTGCTATAACACAGGAAGGCCTCTCACTAGAGCTGACATGTACATTTCCAGCTGTTGGCACTCTGTGAGGAAAGCCTTAGCACACTTAGATGAGACAGCTCTCCAATTCACACATACTGTATGCAGGCAGAATTTTAACCAACCTGAATTCCAAGTAGGCACTAGTCTGTGAACCCTCTTCCCAAGACTGCTCCACTCGTCCGTTCTCTCACCTCCCCCATCCTCTCAATCTCTCTTCAGTCTTCCTCACCAATGTCTTTTCAGCATCCCCCTCTCTCTTTTGCATTTCCCTGCTGGTCCAGGCTGGTTAGTGCTGGTTTAGCTGGTCCACCAGCATAGCCATGCTGTTCACCAGCCAAACCTACAGTGTATATGGAGGACAAGCAATGACATTGGCTGGTTAAGCTAATTAAGAACCCTGGTGGAGACACCAGCATCCAAAACATTTAGCTTAGACAGGGTACTTGGGTGAATCTCATGAAGAGTGAAATATTAAATTGGGTGAATCTCTTGATATATATATGTGTGTGTGTTGTATATATATATATATATATATATATATATATACAGTCAAACCAAAATGTATTCAGACACCTTGAACATTTCATTCATTAATACAGTTTATTCACTATAGTTTAAAAAAAAAATGGTAATAACATATATGACAAGATCTCAGAGTTAAACTGTGTCAGAAAAAATTAATCTTAATTATGTCAGATAACACTTAAGCAAAACATGGTCAGGTCAAAGTGTCTGAATAATTTTTGGTTCCAAATTTTTATCAATTTTACTGGTAGTCCACTGTATGAAGAATTTTTGGGTATAATATGTCACAGTTTACTTTATTTTGCTATCCTCACTTACATAAATGAAATATAGTGTCCTGCACCCACTAGTAAATTTTTTTTTTAAAAATTGTATCTAGTCGGAATAATTTTCAGTTTGACTATATATATACTGTACATACACTAACGGTCAAAAGTTTATAATAATTACTTAGGCTGCATTTATTTGATCAAAAATACAACAAAACAGTAATACTTTAAACACAAAATTTCACAATTTAAAAGTTTTTGTTTTATGTAATTTATTCCTGTAATGGAAAAGCTGAATTTTCAGAGTCACATGATGCTTCATGAACTTTTGACCATTATAGTGTATATAAATATAATGTGAATTATGTATTATACAGTACATTTTAAATTAAATTAACTAAATAAAAAAACCCCATTAAAAACAGTATTTGTACCACAATTAAGTTTTTAAAAAAATGACTATTACAGTACAGACAATCATAATAGAATAGAATAGAATAGAATAGAATGAGAAAGGCAATACTATATACATTAAAGTAGTGATTTTTTATTTTATTTTTATTTATTTTTATTTATTTCATGATAATAGAAAAAATAATATTTTCCGTTGGTTTTGGTGTTTTGACCAGGACATTTCTTGATGGCTTTCATTCTAAAATGCAGCAGTAGTATCATGATCACGTTAATGTTCATACAGAGTCAAACTCAAACTCGCCCTCGGCATAACCCGAGATGATGGACTGGATAAGGGATTGTGAAGGCTCGTTTAAGTGGGTTGTTGGAGAACACGTATATTACCACAGTCCCAATTTCTAGCAGCACTGCTCATATATTCGGGGAGGTAAATGAGGATGGCTGTGTGGTTACAGAGATTGAAATATATTCATTAACTTTTCCTTTTTTGCTAATATAAGCCTTTTAACGCCACGCATCCCTGAAATTTACATTTAAATTAAATTGACTGGGGGCCAGATGAGGAGGCACCCCAGACACGGCCCCTGGGGTGACTGTTATTTACTGATCTCCTCTTCTCGTTGGTCAGTCTCCACTGCATGTCCCCCTCCCCAACCCATCCCTCGCTTTTTTTCCCTCTTCCCATCGCCCCGTGATGGGAAGGACACCGGCTTATTCCTTTAAGACAGGCTTTCAAAAATTCCTGTCAAGAACTTGAGAAGACTCGAGCTTAGAGATGTGTTCGCTGACAGCTCGTGAAAGAACACTTCATGTCTGGAAATGGAGCGGATGACACTGTGACACAAGAGCGCACGTGTAGAGGTGAGCAGCGTGTTGAAGGGTCGTCGGGGGCAGGAGGGATCAACCTGAAAGGTCACATCTTCATTACTGTCACGCGCACACGTGCACACACCTACACAAGCTCTTCGGTCCACCCCAGATAATTCCACAGGACAGAACTGAAGGTTAACTTCAATGAGAATCGATAACCCATTTATGCTAATGTCAGCGTAATGTGCGTTTCCAGCGAGTATGACCTAACCGAGTTTGTGCTTGAGTATCGGCCTGCCACACCAAACAGCTCTAGCGAGCAAAACGCTCTCCAGATTCATTTTTCATCTTAGCGTGTTTCGGCTTAGCGTCGCTTTCTTTGTAATTGGATTTCAGGCGAATTACAGCCAGCGAGACAAACATCCATCGCTGGACATCGCTCCCTCCGACTGCAAAAAAAAAAGAAGAAAGTGAACTGTAGGTTGATCAGAATTCATTTCGCAATTGATTTGTCTGAGCAGGGGGACATAAAAGGGGGGAAGGGGTTTAGATGGAACCGGTGGCTGTCATCATCACACGTCTTGGAGTACACAATTTTCATACTTTGCCACAATGATAGTAATTTTAATCAAGCCACAAGGATAATGCAACTCAATAACTATATCACCAGATCCCAGTGAAAACGCTCGGATAAATGCCTCACGATGCAATTCAGTAGCATCCATCTATCCAAACCGCTTTATCCTCTACAGGGTCGAGGGAATTCAATAGCATTCAAATTTCCTTTTGAATTGCACAGTATCTGTATTATTTTTTTTGTAGCTTGAGTATTAAGGTTTGATAGAAACCCAGGGCTGTAACCACACTGAGTAGAAAATATTAAATGGTACCTCGACTTATGAATTTTTTATTTTTTATTTCTATTTTATTTTCAGTGTATCTTTTCAGTTTAGGTTTTGTTAGTTTATTAGTAATTTTTACACTCTAAAAAATACTGGCCTGTTTCAACCCAAATTTGGGTCAAAAATGGACAAATCTAACCGTTGGGTTAAATTTTTTAATTAATCTTTTAACCCGACGGCTGGGTTTGTCCATATTTGACCCAAATTTGGTTGAAACAACCCAGCATTTTTTACAGTGTAGTTTTGGCTCAGTTTCAGATTAGTTTCGTATTTTTAGGGCTGCCAAAGTTAATGTGTTATCTGGTGTCACTGAAAGTGTTACATTTCTCAACACACACTATAAAAAATGTGACTGGGTTGTTTTAACCCAGCGGTTGGGTTAAATGTTTGCCCAACGTGCTGGGTAGTTTTATTTAATCCGACTATTGTTTAAATATTACTATATGGCTGGCTTAAAATTAACCCAAAATAGGTTGGAAATTAAAAATCAGACATTACTAGAGGCAATAATAATATTTAATTAATTACTAACATAATTACTAGAGGCAACAATAATAATCAAAAGGTGAACTTTTATTAATAAGCAATTTAATAAATGTTTATTGTTTAATTATTATTCATTAAACTATCAATAAATGCTAATTTATTTAACATATTAATAAATGTTAATTTCCAACATATTTTGGGTTAATTTTAAGCAAGCAATACAGTCATTTTTAAACAATAGTTGAGTTAAATAAAACTACCCAGCCCAACCGCTGGGTTAAAACAACCCAATCGCTGGGCCTGTCCATTTTCAACCCAACTTGGGTTGTTTTTAACCCTGCATTTTTTAGAGTGCAGTCTAGTGTTATTGAAGTTTATTTAGTGGCATTTTCATTTTTGGTTACTTGTTATTTTTTATGTATTTTTATTTCATTTACTTATCTTTGTTCTCATATAACTGCCTCACCATGCAATCCAACAGCATTTAATTTCAAAATTCTCTTTAAATTGCACTGAATCTGTTATATAGTACTTTGAAGCATCCGTTCTGCTTGAGATCTGACAGAAACCAAGGGAAATAACGACACTGAGTGGGATGTATCCCCCCAAATATTCAGATTAATGGTCGATCAATATGGCCATTTCTAATTCTCAAATGTTGCCACCATAGTATTTCATATTACAACCATACACAACTTATCCTTGCCAGGGTTATTATAGATTTCTAAAATAATTAATTTTAAAATTCATCCGTTTTTTCATTTCTATTTTATTAATATTTTGCTAGTTTCATCAATTGTATCATTACAGTTTATTTAATAATTTCCGTTTAGCTATAGTTATTTTTTTATATTTCTAATTTTTTAAATTTCATTTCGTTTTCATCACCATGTCCATCTGGCAAACTGATATATGACTGATCATACGGTTACATTGGCAGGCTAATCAATGTCAATCCAGCTCATTAATATTCCATGTCTCCAAAGACCTGCTCATCTCTGACGCCTCCTAACCTGACAATACTGTGTGACCCGAGCGCCCTTTGAAACGATCAGCAGTTGACAGCTAAAAGGCTCCGTAATCCAATAAATAGAATAAAGGCTCATTATTTAATTCTCAACAATTAAGTGTGTCTATTCTTTATAATCAAGCGCTGAGTAAATGTTTCTCATATGAGGCCCACCTCTCACCTCCACCCAGAGCGCACTCATGCAAATGCACGAATAAACCGAGCCATTACCCTTCCAGAATGCAAAACTGTCATCCTATTATCATGACTAATTGAGGCTTTATAATATAGTGTTGAGGTCTGTTTAGACAGTGACTCTTGTCACAACAGAGAAAAATAAAACAGAACATGGCAGCAGGGTGTTATTTAAGTAAGTGCTGAGAGAGGATTCATTTTTATATACAACATCTTGTTGTTTGGACAAGTGCGATATACAATCCATAGATCAAGAGGTTTTGGAAATGCATTATAAATTAGATCCATGCAATTACAGATCCTACACTGAAAGAAATTTGGTGTAGGATTTACTTTGAAACAATTTTCACCCAGAAATTGCTTGTAAATTTCACACAGAGTCGAGTGTTGAAGGCCTAACTAATGAATATTAATCATGATTTAAAAAAAAAAAAAAAAAAAAAAAAAAACCTTTTCTTTTTACAAGAATAAAAAGTCAAGATACTGAAATACTGTTTACACAGAAGGTTCAGTGCTTACCATCACAGTCCTGCAGGCTCATTTTGCAGTGCCACACTGAAATGAACAATATAATTAGCCAGTAGATGGCAGCAGCGTGCTGATAAAAGGTGTTGGGCCTGGAAGGTTACGACTCCAGCATACCTGTTCATGCCAGCCATTTATTTCCACACTTATTTGTGTAGCTTCAGCCACCATTTTGGCATAAACTGTGCCACAATCATAAAATGAAAACTCCATGACCCCATTTTTAAAAAAGCACTGGAAAATACAAAAAAGACACTCATAATGGCAAATGGGGCATAACTAGTGTTATTTCACAGACTGTAGAAGCAGTGCCAAATAGCCTATAAGTGAGATAATCAACCATCCTTGATAAAACCAAGTACATTAAGATCAATTCAGCTCTCTGATGGTTTTGTGTCAAAATCCACAATTAAGGTCATGCTAATCTGTATGGCTTTGATCTCTAGTGCTTTATAACCTAATCAGACGTCCACAAACTTGTTGAGCTCAAGATGGGCTACATCTGCAGGGTTGCCAGGTTTGCGTAACAAAACCAGCCCAATAGAGTGGTGCAGATATGACGTCAGAACCCACAAGACTAATTCGCTGCCGGGTCCTTTAAGATTTTCCTATGGGGTTTTATTAATGAAGTTTTTCGATTTATGTGTAAATTTAGCTTGTGGCAAACATAGCTTGACTATACTTTGACGTTTTGTTCTACAATGTACACTTCACACACTCACACCCCAAACTGCCTTATCTAGATACTTATTAAAAATGTATGTTTTCAAAAATGAACTTACCTGCTTCAAAATTCGTGTGTTCCCTATGGTTGTGTGTAATTTATGTTATAGAACAAAACATCAAAGTATAGTCATGTTATGTTTACCACAGGCTTTATTTTACACATAAACTGAAAAACCCCATTATAAAAACCCATAGTAAAATCTGAAAGGAACCAGCAGCGAATTAAGCCCAAAGTATACTTCACTTTTTACGTGTAAGTGAGGGTCAGCGTGCAGTGTGCGTGACACAAATTTCGTCATCAGAAGATTTTTGTAACCGTGCATACTTATTTTGGTTTTTTTGTAGTAGTAATTAGTTTATCCACAAGATGGCAACCGTACCCTGGGGGCGTCGATTCACAAGGTAGTCAAAGAAAAACTGCATAAACAGAACAGAACGGAACGCATGCAAGCTACTGCGACAATGGAGGCCTATATATGACAGATTGTGCGAAGAGGTTAGAAAGTGCCCTCATTTGTAGGTTAGAAAGTAGGGATGCACTGATACCATTTTTTAAGGACCGAGTACTACTCATACTCGCCGATACCGATGCCTATACATTTATTAATTTCTCTCTCTCTCTCTCTCTCTCTCTCTCTTTTGGTGATGTTGCAGTTTTGTGAAAAAAGTAATAATTTTGTGCTTGTCACAAACTTAAAGCACAAATTTCACAGTGTCCAATAACCTTCAAAGGGCATAATTACCAATATATATAATTGTTGTTATATAAAAAGAAATTTACAAACAATACAACAAATACTATAGAGATACAAATTAAATAAACTTGTTTTTCAGATACAGTAGGTTTATTTACAATGTATACATTTATTTAACATATTTTGTTGTTTTATTAACATTAATGACAAATATAGGCTACGGTCCCTTTAAGACCGAATCCATGGATGTGTGGGATGTCATCATTAATTTTTAAGTATTTCCACACCTCTGAGGCTGACATTTTTCTGCTGCTGCTGCCGGTGTCTCTGTGCATGGAAAATTCTGTCAGTTAGCCTACGTCACGTGAGGTATCGGTCTTTGGTATCGGGGGTATTTTTACGAGTACGAGTACAAGTACATGAGCTTGGTATCGGGCCAATCCCTATTAGAAAGTAGGCCTACCCTCTAGCATGAAAGAATAAAAGATGTTTACATGTGTTGTAACTCGTGGCGAGAGATTGCTCAAAACTGTGCATGTGTCAAACGCCTGTGTATGCGTAGGAGTCGAATGAAGTATACTTTGTAAGGCTGTGCGTTAGACTGTGCGCGTACACTACCGTACGCATAAAAAAACAAGTATACCCAGGGGTTTAGAGTAGACTTCCAGGTTCTGACATTATACCTGCACCACTCTATTACTTTTCAAAACCCGCCCAATCACAGCCAAAACTAGCCCAATCGCGTTCCGGGGAGTAAAAATCGCATTTAGACGTAGCCCAATTTCACAGGAAAACCTCGGATTTGGCAACACTGTACATCTGACATCAGCAGTAGAATAAATTTTGAGAGAAAAAAAAAGTTGAAAAGAGAAGGAAGTTTGCATCGTTTTAGCTGAGGACAGTGCTTGTGAGGTAAAGGATATGGTTGAGGAGGGAGAAAACTAAATTCTAGTGAAGTGAACAGGGTGACAGATAGGAGTAAGAGCCATGCTGTGATCTGTGAGCTGTGAAAAGCCTAACCTCACTAGTCTGAGTGCTCACTCTTATGCCCAGATTTATAGCTGCGCCCCAATTTAAAGTGCAATATTCTTGTGCGGTCATGAGATATAGTTGGGTTACAAGTGCAGGTCTCATAACGCACAATGAGGCTCGGCCTCTGAAAACACCCCTCTGATCTTTATTATTGTATTACTGAGAAAGTGTGAGTGCAACCTGCTGTACTGAGGTAAGCACTGTGATTATGAACACTGTATCTCTGTGTGACTCCAATTATCCCTCAACATGTAATCTCTCTCTCTTTCCCTCCTTCTCACTCCCTCTTAAAAGTTATGAGTCGCAGACTTATAAGAAGGATCAGCAGCGGGAGTGGGAGAAGTAGATGAAGAAAATATGCTGCTTGCCTATGCAACTCGTCACAATGTGTTGCTAAGTTGTTTTGAGTGTTTTTGTCACATAGATAAAAACACTAAAAAATAGCATGTGGTTGCCAAGGTGTTGCTAAGATTTTTTCTATGTGGTTGCCACGGTCAGTATTTTTTGGATTTTGCAATGTGGGTACTAGTGTGGTCTTGATGGCTGCTGGGCATTGCTAAGGTGTTCTTAGTGTTTTTAGCATGTTGCTATGCAATTATTAGGGTGTTCTGGGTGGTTGCCATGGCATTACTAAGGAGATTTAAGTATAGGCAGTTGCTAGGGTGTTCGGGGTGTTTTCCAGGGCATTGTTAAGGTGTTTCTCTGTGATTCATGGTGTTTTTCAGAACTTGCTTTGCTATGCTATACTAGGGTTTTGTCTGTTGTTGCCAGAGCACTGGTATGGTGTTCTGAGATTTAGGGCGTTGATATGCAGTTGTCATGGCGTTGCTAAGGTGTTCTGTTTTTTGGCTTTTTTTAGCATTGCTGTGTGGTTGCCAGGGCATTGCTAAAGAGTTTTCTTTGTGGTTGCCAGCGTTGCTAAGTTGTTCTCAGTGTTTTTCAGACATTGCTGTGCTGTTGCTGGTGTTTTGTCATGTTGCCATGACATCTCTATGGTATTCTGAGTTTTAATGCATTCTTATGCTGTTGCTAGAGTGTTCTTGGTGGTTGCTGAGCATTGCTAAGGTGTTCTGAGTATTTTAGCACGTTGCTATGTGGTTGTTTGGATGTTTTGGGTGGTTGCAAGGGCATTGCTAAAATGTTTTCTCAATGGTTGCCAGGGTGTTGCTAAGATGTTCTCAGTGTTTTTTGACATTTCTAGTGTTCTTGGTGGCTGCTGGGCATTGCTTAAGTATTCTGAGTGTTTTAGCACATAGTTATGCGGTTGTATTCTGTGTCATTGCCAGGTAGTGTTAATTTTTTTATTTAGTCTTAGTTCTGTGTCAAATGTACTTTTTAATTTTTATCATATTTAGTCAGGTTGCAAAGACTAAGTAAAACACTGTGTAGAAAGCATGTTCTTTTAACAGAAAAGCTCTGATTGGGGGATTTAAATTATTGAAATCTGGCAACCGCAAGCATAAACACTCGTAGCGGCTTGTTAAAAACAGTCTGTAATTTTTTTTCTTCTCTTTTTCTTCCCAACAAAAACATAGAGTCAGAGTTTTTATTTTTTTTAACTACATTTTAGTCTCGTCTTTTCCTGTCAAAGATATTGCATGTTAAAGGTGCAATATGTAAGAATTTTGCAGTAAGATATCCAAAAACCACTAGGCCAGTGTTATATATTTTCTTCACTTGAGTACTCACAATATCCCAAATGTTTCTAACTATTTGTAAATCGTGAGAAAATTGCAATTTTAACCAAGGCTCCGGGACGTGTGAGGAGTCGCCTGTCAATTACCCTCGGTTTCCGGTTTTATTTTGTAGAAACCACATGTTTTTTTCCCCCAAACCAGTTCAGCGGAAATCCCGCCCTGGAGCCGATTCTAAACATTTCATTGGCCATGTCAATCACAATAACGATTACCTACACCCAACCCTGATCCCTAAACCTACCCGTCACTGTAACCTCAGCCAATGAAATTGGTTGCAGGGCGGGGATTTCCACTGAACCATTTGGGGAAAAAAATCACGCGTAGAAACCATGGAAACACCAAAGACGCTTTAATATATTACATGTTTTATTAGACAAGGGAACAACTGTTTTGATATATTTATAGACAGAAAACGAATTATTGTTATATTGCTCAACACGTTTAGTCTTATTGTTTAAATAATGTTCTTGATTTTTTGCGAGTACCATGATTTTACCATGCCTCAGAGAAAAACACTATTTTGTCAATAGCTAACATAGCATAATTAGATGCAGCTTTGCTTTTAGTAACAGTAATACAGAATTTTCTCCATCATACAATATGTTTTAAAATTAATTGCATGCCATTTATCAACACAAGCCATCCAGCATTTATTATGATATTCTAAAATCGATCTATCTTACTGCAGTGTGCAAGTGTCTCACAGCAGCCGCCCAGCGAACACACAGAGTAACGTTATAACATCATTTTCAACACACTCAAATGTATCTAATATGATAAACAGCTGTGTTACCTCATACTCATGACCGGAAAAGCGGAAGCGGCGCCGGCGACTGTGACATAATAAAAGTTCCACTGCTCACGGTGTGTGTTGCGCAATCACTCCAGCGGCCTCGTTCAGCTCCCACAACACTCGGTCCTGCTCTGCTTCATACTACAGTAACACTAATAATTGCATCCATGAACATGATTTCTTCCCGAGTCCTATCCTGATTATTTCCACCGGCTGTGATGTAAAGACCACATGTCCCAAGATTCCGCGCTCAAACTTGGCGTCATCAAGCTACGCCTTTGTTTTGAATAGGCCTCTAGCGAACAGAAAATTTACATATTGCACCTTTAATATAGTCACAGTTATCATTTAATGACTTTGGTGTCGTATCATCATCATCTTGTCTTGGAATTTGGATTTTTCCCACCTCATTCTTGGAAATATAATCTGGAACGCCACTCAAAGTCGGACATTCCGACCGGTGAATACTTTCATTTATGTTGTTTTTATTCTGTTTTTGCCATAATTGACAAAAAAAACGATATGCTGTGTCGTTGTGTTGTGGCGACATCATGTGGTCAACATGTGAGCGTGACGTCTGATTGCCTGGAACTTACTGAGGTCTGAATTGGGACATTTAATGTAGGACATTCACATCCAACCTCGTCTGGAATGCAGCATCATGGAAAGAAGGTCATCAACGAACATTTTTTGTCATAGATTTTTGTAACGAAATTACCACTATTGCCAGGGCATTATTAAGGTTTTGTTATGAGGTTGCTAGGCTGTTCTTGGTGGCTGTTGGGCATTACTAAAGTATAAGGAGAGTTTAGCATCTTGTTTTACAGTTGCTAGGGCGTTACTAGGTGATCAATAAGTGGTGGATCAATAATTAGCCATGATGCTTATGTGGGTGGCAAGTGTTTGAACTTGTGACATTACTGATTTTGGTCCCGCCTATTCTCCAAATAATTTACTGTCAGCTCTTCCCAGTCCCTATAAATAAAAGTATATCAAACAACAATCATTTAAAAAAAAAAAAGTAACCTTTTTTAATTAACCAAATGTGTTTATAACAGGGGTGTAAATGATTTAGCATGTTGACATTATATCAATTTATGATAGATTAGCACACAAGCACTGCATTTCATATTTCACAGATGGTGATACTGTATATTCCCATGTAGCACACACACACACACACACACACACACACACACACACATTCTACCTCCATGGGGAGGATGTCCATCACATCTTCTTTGATCTTCAGTCTTCTGCAGGCTTACAGAACAGCAAAGGGACCCTCAGTTGTTGCATCTGTAGCAAAGTGGCCAATTACACTTCAAAGTACAACCAGAGTTTTCTTCTTTTTTTTTTAAACACACCCCATAAGGCGTCCCCCTGGCTCTTTTCCCTCTGCTCCATGTTTTATCACATTCCCACTCTCTCGTTCTCCCACTCAGGTACATGGAATGTAGACACACATCTACTTGGCATGCAGCGGTCTTTTAATACCATCAAACATTAACAAGAAAGCTTGACAGCCCAGGTGTTTGAGTATTCTAGACAAGCCCATTGAAGCCTCATTCCTACTTCCTTTCAGGTTCACATTTCCTGGCAAACTCACTACGCTTTTAACCAACCCAGCTCTGACCCGCTGTGGCCAAGTTGCATGGAATTTTCCATACAAGTCAATATGCAAAACATGAGAAAGCCAGGAAGCATCCAAATGGAGATGGTACTCCAGAGGCCAAACCATATTTATCAGTTCATCAGAGGAGACAAATGAAAAAAGACAAGCTTTATTTTGCTCCCATTATTTGATACTTGCAAATGGAGCGCTTCCCTCCAATTCTGTCCCTGTCACAGTGAAACAAAAAGCTTTTTAGTTGGGAGGAATTATTTGAGATAATGTGTGTTCTCCCTGTGAGACTCACAACTGATTTAACCTGGCTGCGAGTTGCCGTGGAGATGCGCGAGGAGGGCGTGCGTGAGCGTGTGGTGTCTCTCTTGGTTGCTGATGGGAATAAAGTGGAGAAATAAAGAACATTGAGTTTCTAATGAATCTCTGCTGCACCTCCTCACAGCATGTGCAAATAGAAATAATGTTTCCAAAAACAGCCAAGGTGAAATTCGGCCTTGTTTGACATTGTTGCAATCATATAACATTACTTGAAAATTGGAGTGGGTTTGTAGGAGGTTTATATTCTTAAACCAAACTCTGATTTGAAGGGAAATGGTATCTAGTTCTCTTGTTTTGGGGCTCAAAAGTGGACTCGGATCTCTTTTTGGTCCATTATAGTTGTGAAGGCCTCATTGGGTTTTTTTGAAGCGTTCACATATAAACTAAAATCCTGCAAACCACTTTCAGACACAAAATATTAGGTAAGTGTGAATGCACTTAAAGGGATAGTTCTCACAAAAATGAAAATTATCCCATGATTAACTCACCCTCAAGCCATCCTAGGTGTGCATATGACTATCTTCTCTCAGGCAAACACAATCAGAGTTATATTAAAAAAATATCCTTGCTCTTCCAAGCTTTATAATGGTAGTGAATGCTGCTCACAATTTTGAAGCCCAAAAAAGTGCATCCATCCATTATAAAAGTAATCCATATGACTCCAGGGGGTTAATAAAGGCCTTCTGAAGCGAATAGATGGGTTTTTGTAAAAAAAATAGTAATTTTTACAACTTTATAAACTATAATAACCAGCTTCCGGGCAAACATCTGTATACAAGTCGACTTCTGGGGGAAGAGTAACCTCTGACGTGACGCTTGACATATTGACAAACACAGAAGTGCAGAGGATAGAGCAAAACAAAACACCGGTCACAAATTAGAAGTCTAAAATGAGAATTTAAATGTTGGAGGATTTCGATATAAGAGAAGAGGAGCTTGAGTTTGTTGCCCAGCCCTATTTGTTACTCCACTCCTACGTCTTACGTCATGCGTCGCGTCAGAGGTTACGCTTCCGCCGTAAGTCGACTTGCATACGGATGTTTGTCGAAGATGGTTATTATAGTTTATAAAGTTTTAAATATGGATACTTTTCTTACAAAAACCCATCGCTTTGCTTCAGAAGGCCTTTATTAACCCCCTGGAGTCGTGTGGATTACTTTTATGATGGATGGATGCACTTTTTTGGGCTTCAAAATCTTGAGCCCCATTCACTACCATTATAAAGCTTGGAAGAGCCAGGGTATATTTTAATATAACTCTGATTGTGTTCGTCTGAAAGAAGAAAGTCATATACACCTAGGATGGCTTGAGGGTGAGTAAATCATGTTATAATTTACATTTTTGGGTGAACTAACCCTTTAAATAATCACTTTCATTTCATCAGCAACTTCAGTCACTAGAAATACAGAAAAAAAGAAATTGCACAGAAGCTCCACATATTTTCATAAAATTCACAATTTGTTACTAACCAAAACCATTCTAGATTATTAGAAAGAATCCTAGATTATTATCAACCCTGTCACAATATGTTTGGCATTCATATACTTTCAATACCATTTGAATAGAGAAGTAATAATATTTGGATAACTAAATAAATTATACATTTTTGGTGTCTTATAAAAAAACATAACATTTATCATAATTATAATTGGAAAAAACTAAATAACCCACAATGTTCTCTTTTTGTGCTAAACCTGTTACATTCCAAATTTGTTACGTATATTAATAAGGTTTAAAAACTAGCTATAAATGGCCTAACTACATTAGTATAAAAAATTACACTATATTATTTACAATTAATATTGTTGCAAATAATCTTTTCTGTAAAAAAATGATCATTACATGGATTTATTCCCATAATAGAGTGAAACTATAATGAAATACTAATAAAGACGGTATGAATAAAATACTTTTCTTTGTCTGAACCATGAGGATAAAAAAATACTCCTTTAAATATAATGTCAGAAAAATCACAGTATAACAGAGTTGAACAGAAAATTATATATATAACAAGTACTTGAAAGTTGGTAGAAGTCATAAGGACACACAAATGCCATTGTATCCTGAGAGTGACCCTATACTGTTCTCAACACCACTAATCACGTATTTAAATCAGTTTCACAGAAAAAGCTTATTATTAGCATATATTGTTACAATATGGATTTTCCTTCTTTCTTATTCCCTCTTTCATCCATCCACCCATTCATTCAGCCGTTGAACTTCCCCAAGCTATTTTCCACTGCATTGTTGCAGGTGTTCTAGATCTTTTGCCATCTATAGTCGCAATGAGACGGGATCTGATTTGTTTCTTTTAAGCAGCATTATATCTGTCCTCGCTAACCTATTATTCCCTTCTGCATTCTCATGTCCCACTTTTCCTTTTCTTCCTCACAAACAGACCCACCCAAACACACACTCACAGGGTCCTTTCATTTCTGTCTGTGGACTCCACCCCTGTTTTGTTACATTTGTCGCTCTCTGGTTTCTTTTTAACTTTTCTGCATCTCTATATTTCATCATCCGCACACCTTATTTCCTCTCTTCCCCGCCCTCAATTCTTTTATCCCTTTCCTTGTCCTTAACTTTATCTTTTCTTTCATCCCTACTCTCTTTCTCTGGCTCTCATTCCACATCAATCCCTCTTCACTAATCACTGATGATGTGGAGTTAAATATGGAAATGAGGTACATGCAACAGGAGGGGAAACTTACTCCATTTAAAGCTCGCCCGGCCGTCCCATCCATCACTCTCTCCGGCACGGCCTCTCATCTCTGCCCCGTCTGATTAATCATCACGGTCACATTACAGAGGCAGCGTTATGTGAAATGGGCCTGAGGAATTTTTAAAAGATTCAATTTAGAGGATCACTCCTCATCCGTTCCCAATAAATGCCAACGTGAGCATCATTATGGTGGCCTTGTTAATCAAGACATAGAGAGAGGAAGGATGAATCAGAAAGGTGCAGCTTAATTTAATACTGGAGAGAATTTATGGCCAATCCACCAGATTGGCCACCTGTGCCCACCTGAAGGAGTATGTTGGATTTTGGTTAGAATTCACACTGAAAAAATTATTAAAATATAAAAACAACAATTAAATGATATAAGCTAAGGCGTTTTTCCAGTCATATTTAGCATAAAATAGCTGTTACATATCACTGTCACTTTGTTTTTTCAAGGACTGTTTGTATCTGTCTTTTGGATAGATGGATAAAAATGATAGATGGACAGGCAGGCAATTTCAGAGAGGCTAGCAAGCTAGCTTTGAAAACATAAGATCCCACCCTCCCTTCAGCACACTCTCCAAAGCCACGCCTCCTTCAAAACACATGAACAAGCAAGTCGCGCACAGCCAGAGCAGATTGAGCAAAGGGTACAGAAAAATTACCTTGTCTCAAAGCACATAACATTACAATAATAATGAACGTAAACAGCTCAAAGAGCGGTGACTTGTCCTACCTGACTGCTGCAGATTCATTTCGGCGTTGATAGTGTTGCCATAGAAACGCATAAATCCGAGTCTGAGGACGTGAACAGCTCCTAGTAGAACGCCACGGGTTGCCAACTTGCCATCTCTTAATTATAGTAATTACTAAATGGCGTGAACAGCATAAGCTCGTTGTTTTTGTTCAGGAGGAACTGTTGTTTTTGGCGATCAGTGACTGTCTGCATAGTGTCACGGAACGCGCTGATGATGTGTAATGTCTGCGCGCGCACGGTGCACGCGTGAGGAAATACATACACTATATTGGCAAAAGTATTCCAATCAATTCCATGGCCAAAGGTGTATAAAATCAAGCACCTAGGCATGCAGACTGCATCTACAAACATTTGTGAAAGAATGGGTCGCTCTCAGTGAATTCAAGCGTGGTCCCGTGATGGGTTGCCACCTGTGCATTAAGTCCATTCGTGAAATTTCCTCACTACTAAATATTCCACGGTCAACTGTTAGTAGTATCATAACAAAGTGGAAGCAATTCGGAACAACAGCAACTCAGCCACGAAGTGGTAGGCCACGTAAAATCACAGAGCGGGGTCAGCGCATGCTGAGGCACACAGTGCGCAGAAGTCGCCAACTTTCTGCAGAGTCAATAACTACAGACCTCCAAACTTTGTGTGGCCTTCAGATTAGCTCAAGAACAGTGCATGGAGAGCTTCATGGAATGGGTTTCCATGGCCGAGCAGCTGCATCCAAGCCTTACATCACCAAGTGCAATGCAAAGCGTCGGATGCAGTGGTGTAAAGCACGCCGCCACTGGACTCTAGAGCAGTGGAGACGTGTTCTCTGGAGTGACGAATCACGTTTCTCTGTCTGGCAATCCGATGGACGAGTCTGGGTTTAGTGGTTGCCAGGAGAATGGTACTTGCCTGACTGCATTGTGCCAAGTGTAAAGTTTGGTGGAGGGGGATTATGGTGTGGAGTTGTTTTGTAGGGGTTGGACTTGGCCCCTTAGTTCCAGTGAAAGGAACTCTTAATGCTTCAGCATACCAAGACATTTTGGACAATTTCATGCTCCCAACTTTGTGGGAACAGTTTGGGGATGGCCCCTTCCTGTTCCAACATGACTGCGCACCAGTGCACAAAGCAAGGACCATAAAGACATGGATGAGCGAGTTTGGTGTGGAGGAACTTGACTGGCATGCACAGAGTCCTGACCTCAACCTGACAGAACACCTTTGGGATGAATTAGAGTGGAGACTGTGAGCCAGACCTTCTCGCCAACATCACTGCCTGACCTCACAAATACGCTTCTAGAAGAATGGTCAAAAATTCCCATAAACACACTCCTAAACCTTGTGGAAAGCCTTTCCAGAAGAGTTGAGGCCGTTAAAGCTGCAAAGGGTGGGCCAACTCCATATTAAACCCTACGGATTAAGAATGGGATGTCATTAAAGTTCATGTGCATGTGAAGGCAAGCATCCTAAAATCCTGGCAATATAGTGTATGTTGACAGGCAGGTTAGACATCCTATCATTGCATTCAGAACAAATGCAATGATTGGGTAAACATTTCTTTGTCCCTGAGACTTCCACAGAAGACATGTTTTAATATTTAGACCACTATTATTGATTGCTATCAGGATGTGAAGAGTGTTTCAACCAGTATTTTCAGCCAGTATAACAAGTGTTTATGAAAAACATTGCCAACCCTAACTTTAGGCTGCAGATACATTTACCATGGCAAAATCCAGGCATTTTAATAGGAATCCACACGATCAGGAGTTTCACGAGAGGGAGAAAATGTTCCAGTTGGTCATGTAAATATGCTGTGAATGACAATGGGCATTTTCTGCATGCATAATTTCACCAACATTTTGCTAATGTGTACGCATCTTTACATTTGGACCCTTTTATGCAAAACAACAACCAATAAAATGTTTAAACGTGAATATATAGGCTATTTTTAATTACTTAATATGAACAGCCAGTCAGTAAATAGACCAATGTCTTTCAAACATTGTATACATTGCAGACACGGTTCCCGGTTAATTTCGAATCAGACATGACCAAAAACAATTTGACAAAACGGTTCAGTGAGAGAGTCAGTTGTTCAGTAATGTCTCTGAACAATAATGTCAACAACAAGCAAGTTTGAGACTGTTAAGTGAATCTTTCTGACTTCTTTAAAAGAACCAGATGTCTGTCTGATGATGTCTGACAAAATAATGGACTCATAAAATATTTTTAGTCATCAATGCAGACTACATATAAAAGAAATGTTGAAAATTGTTATTTTAATGGCAGTCTGGAGCCCTGCGACTACACTATTTTTGAAACAGTAAGCAGTACTGTACACAGAATGCAGATGTTCTTGGAATGTACATTAGTCTGTATATGTGACTTACTATATTAGTCAACATGTGCAGTATAAAACAGAACACACTACACAAAATACTATCTCCCATAATGCAGTGTACTCAGTTTGAAACTTCCATTTCCAGTGTGACGAATGAACCGGAAGCAATATCAATGTTAATTTATAATATTTCCTTCTTGACCTATGTATTTCATCAGACACATAACTCAAAACTTGATTAAAATGCAAAATAACCATATTTATTTCATGGCTCTCTGGAATAATTTGCTTCCTGTCTGGGTTCTGAACACTGTCTGGATTTAGTTCAAATGTTCACCTGATCATCCAGTCTGTAGCAGAAATAATACTATAACTATGTTCTATGTTATATATAACATAGTCAATGATGTGACAGGTCATTTTTTTGGCCTTAATAATAATAAAAAACAAAGATATGACATCCAAAGTATGTAAGGTAGTACAACTAGATCTCTTTTATTGAATCCAAAAGGTTTTAATCATATTTTGCTACATATAAAGGTATTTTAAAGATTTTGAAGTGTCAAAAGGTCATTCGGTTTAAAGGTCCAAAGTCCAATACAGCCATTTCATCTGTGATTAAAATATCTTAAAATGTAATAAATGTATATATATTTTTATTCTGGCATGATTTTATAATATCATATATCAACATAGTGTAAAATGGTATTAAAATTATGTGTAGAAGTCATTGCTTTGTTATGATAAAGAATGTCTGGAAAAATGAATTTCATTGATGTCATTTGAAGTAACCAATATAAAGGCACCATTCATGCAGTCAATATCATATGACAGGATGTGCCATCATTCAGACACCTGTAAAGGACCACATGGTCATGAAGCAAAGTAACTAACTCCCTTTTAACTATTTGACAAATTCATGTTTTCTCTTGCTCATACGCATGTCCCGAAACAACAGGCCATTCGGTACAACCGCTATAAAACATGGAAAATGCTGTAATATTTTAAAAACTTGTACTAAATAAAAAATGTATGATTTTCCTTTTACTAGCTAGCTAGCAAGCTAACTAGCTAGATATAAGTCTGTTTGCATTGTTTGAAAATATCGTCATTCGGTATAACCAAAACTGTCATTCGGTAAAACTGAAATTTTGGATAAACTGAATGACTTTTTTGGTGACAACTTTTGTCCATCTTGTAAACAATGACAAAAGCAGTGTTAATTGATTATAAAAGCCACATAATCTCATTGTTAACACTTAATAAAACTTCCAAATGAATTATATCTCCATTATGTTTTTTTTTTTTTTTTTACAATTTTAAAAACCTTATTTATCAATGACCCATATACATATATTATTAATGTCCAAAAGTGATGTCCAGAGTGAATATTTGTTTTTAATGACCCTACAAGTTTGATTAAACAATCAAAATATATAATATTTTATATATATATTTTTTAATATTTTAAATATGTAGGATGAACAAAACACTAAACTTGGTTAAGGTATTTACCTAACAGAATTATGTGGCAAAAGACAAACTAGCTACAGATTTTATTTTACTACGCAAAAACAAAAAGTTCATAGGAAAAAGCATCGACTACAACAAGTTTTTTTTTAGCACATGGTTTTATTTCAATTGCCAAGATGCTGTTAACGTACAGTACAAAACTGGGACAACCGAGAACAGGCCAAAACGGGACGTCTGGTGACGCTATTATTCCAATTGGAGATTTAGCTAGCTGAAACACTCCGTCTGTGCGTGTTTTTGTGTGGTGTAATGGAGACAGAGGGAGACAGACAGCTTCATCATCTCCTCACAGTGTCTCTCTGTCCATATGTTCACCAGCACTACTTCAGTTCACTACATCGGGAATGAGACGCTTGGAACAGCTGCTGAAATTGAGTATGTGTATGTGTGTCCTCATACATATGTCAACTCGGAGGAATTATTCATCAAAGTGAGAGCTCCTGCACGCTGAGTGTCAGCATTGGTTTGGTGATTGGATTCTGTCTCAACTTGGCGAAGAAGTTCCCCCCACGGAGGCGAGAGAGACACTTTGTTTGTCCTTTCTCTCTATCGGTTGGGGATGTGATGGATCGTGGTGTTTGTGTCAGCTGAGTAAACAAGTCCGTTTAAGCTGCTTCATCAACATTGGACAAACTACATCCAGCCCAGGCAACAACAGAAACCACACAGACAAAGAGACACTGTCTATATGACTGTGTGTCAAGGTCAGTAAGTCAAAAATATCAGATAATTTCTCCTTTTATGACAAGGCAAGGTCAGTTCAGGTTGTAAAATGTCATGTGGTGCGACTCCCTAAAACATAATAATATGATATTTATGAATTAATACTTTGTGATACTATACTAATATATATATATATATATATATATATATATATATATATATATATATATAACTCTTAAAAATAGTAGATCTTTATCATTGACACGTTCATCCAAAGTGACTTCCAGTACACTTATTACAAGGACAACCCCAATCGATCATGCTGGAGTTAAGTGCTTTGCTCATTGACACAACAGCTCATATCTTGCTCCTTTCAAGTCCAGTGACCTTCTAATTACCAGCCTTAAGCTGTATTCACTGCACCACATAACTAAAACAATAAATCATCTTAAGCAGATGACTCAGTGTCAATCTGCCACCCTTAAGCCTTAAGAAAATTTCAGAAAAGATATGTAGAAAGTCTCTGTATATAAATATGGGTAATCTGTGACCTTATTTGTGTTCTGTTAGAGTGGATGTACTCTACTAGATTCATTCTAATCAAATGAAAGTCTGTAATCTGGAAAAGGAGCGTATAGCTCCGTTAATTAGAGTTATAACCCCATTTTCTCTGGCCGTTTGCCCCAGCAGAAATGAACGGACTCAAATCGAATGATTTTATCATGGGAAATGAAGCTTTTGTGCTTGTTGAACTGCTTTGTCTAACATCACAGTTTAATTGGAGGACACTGCACCACATTACACAGCACACAGTCTGCAACTGTGTACTGAGACTAGTTTAGAGTAGTTTAATTTTTTTTTTTTTGCAAATTATTTCTTTTTTCCTGTAACGTTTTAACATTGGTCAAGGTTATATGCACCATAAAATTGTAATTTAGCTTTGACATGACCATATTTACCCTATCTCTAAGCCTTCAGACTCAACTGGCTGTTTTGCATAAACACCGTTTTTGCATGCCTTTTGGATCATATGCCATCATTTTCCAGCAAAGGTGTGTTACATCATAGCTGTATAATTTCCAAATGTTCTTTTTGTAAATAAATAAATAACAACAAAAAAGTTGTTAGTATTATATATAAAAACAATTAGTTGCATTTATTATAATCACATTTAGCAATACATTTGTTACAGTAATTATTAATCTTTGTTAAATTTACTTAATAAAATCACAACTGTTCATTGTTAGTTCCCATTTTCTCGGGTCTATTAAATAATATTAACTCTTTCCCCACCATTGATGGAATTTTCCTGCTTTCCGTGTTTTCACTGTTATACGGTAGGGGGCGATATTACCCATATTCTGAAAGAGTACTGAATCTCCTGATCAAAACACCGGCGAAGAAGCAGCAGAAACAAGCGACAGCATATATAAGCAGATGCATATTAAAACAATGCGATAATCAACATTAAACATCATATAAATCAAAACTGCCTAATGTTACTGAATGAAATATCGGCCCAGGACAAGGAACAGGATTGCGCAAGCTTTGGGGGTTTTGATAGACGCGATCTACTCCATTTATGTTTTGATCATTGTTGTGAATCTGATCTGGATGTAGCGACTTTTCTTAGCTTTTTGCTCAAAATGTTTTTTTGTTTTTTTTATGAAACTTACCAACATTCAAGTGTTGATAAAAGCAGAGGCTCTGTTCTTTTTATATTATATATATATATATATATATATATATATATAGGCTTATTTAGATATTCATGCAACATAATATTCTGAGGGCCATGAAAATTTTGTAAAAATAATAAAAAATGCTGGCGGTGGCTGGCAACTTTTTTCAAAAATTGGCGGAGAAAGAGTTAACAGAGAAAACAGAGAAAAAAGGCTGTTGTCTTCCCTTTTGCCAAATAGGTAGGAAAACTTCAACATCTATAATGCACTGGGCAGTGGGCATGTTGGCGTCCAAGGCCACTCCCACCAGTCTGCTATGGATATGCTTACCAGAGTCAAATACTGTCTTGCTTTAGTAGGAAATACTCCTTAGCAAACTTTTAGTTATAATGGTGTCGACTTGTAGCTATTGTTCCAGGGTGCAAGAGTTCAAAGAGTAAACATTTAGCGGGAATGAGTTACTCTCGGTTTACAGTGAAGGATCCAGCATGTTGTAGTCAGTGGCTAAAGGCTGCAAAGAATCAAATATGGAGAGAACGACACGTCGGAAAATCTAGTCAGTTTTGGCCCGTTTTGGCCAAAGCAAAACGCTGTTGCTTGCAGGTAAGAAAGCTGTTCCAACAGTGTTCCTATAGTGCTCCATTTTTACCATAGTTTTGTTTAAAGAGTAGATATAGTACGATTCAAATTTAGTGATAAATCTGAGTGTCCATGGGCGGGGATACAAAAATGTGGAAGTATAATCCGTAGGTTTTTTTTTTTTAATTGTTAGTGCACATTAACTAATGGGGTTTATAGTGTTAACAAATGGAAGTGTTACCAAACAACTGTAAAGAAAACTTAACATTTAATAAAATATATATTTCCAGCAAATATAATGTGGTGGGGTCTGTAAAAATCTAAAGTAAAGAACAAAAAAAGAAAAAAGAAAATCTTTATTGTTGAGTACCAAGCCATTTCTGCAGCTAAGTTTTTTTTTTTATGTCTTTTTGGATTGAGGGCTTCTGGAACATACAGTATGTATCCAAGTGCAAACTCATTCATTTTAAAATAAAATCAATAAAACACACAGAAACCACAGGGGGTCTGCAGAGATTTCCCTTATGCAGTAAAAGGGTCCCCCGGCGGATCCCGCGGGGTCTCGACACTGCAGAGTCAGCACAGCCCATCTCATTATAGCCTTCATCACAAGGGCAGGCCGCTTCTCCTTTATCACTATTTCAAAAACCCCATCACACAGGACCGCAGATGCTGACAGCTCTGCAACAGCAGCTCTCCATCCTGTCAGTCAGGAGCTATTACGGCTCCATGTTTGGCCGGGTAGATCTGGGCACTCACCCAAAGAACATCTTTATGAGTCGAGCCCAAAGAGCAAGTTTCAGCGTCCACAGTGGGCCAGCAGATTGTCAGAACACAAGCCTCATCAAATATTCATCAGAAGGAGGCCCTCTTGTCTCTGATCAGCAGGAGAAGGAGGGAGAAGAACAAGATGTCTGTCATTCCACACATGATGGCAGAAATGAAACGTGTCATTTCAAGCATCTCCCATTCTAAAAACACTCAAATCTGACCTTGTTTAATGATCTGAAAAGAAGAAATGGTCTTAACATATTCTGTCTACACATGTACACTTCTGAGTACTTTGAAACAATATTGCTAGCAAGCTATAATAATTTAAAGTAGTCAAGCTACTCTTTTGGAGCTAACTACACTGATCAATGATTTCTGAAGGATCATGTGATACTGAATACTGAAGACCAGACATGATGCGATAAGATTCCAGCGACAAGCAACTGACCCTTCGCAAAGACCCGCCCCCCCTTTGTTACTGTTGCTTTGTCCGACAAGCCATGGCGCTGTGAAAAATACATTGCGGAGCAAAGAAGACACTGACAACACGTCAACAGACAAGACAGAGCAAATTACTTATTATATTAAAGTCCCAGCTTTGAAATTGTGTATTTTTTAAAGAAATTCGAACAATTCGGTTGTTAAGTCTGACGTCACGTGGCAGTGCTTCCGGGTTCAAACGCTCTATCTCATACTACAAGAAAACAACAAACGGTGCTAATATACACACATGATGTGGTGTAATACTACCAAAAAATTATAATTATAACCTTTATCTCCATACCAAAATCCCAGATGGCCAGACAGTGATTCATCTTATAAATCGTTAAAATATTAATGTCTGTGATGCTGTGAGCACGGAGACTGTTGTGTAGACTGTAAGTATTTGAAATGTTGAACTTTTTAAAATGTTAAATGTTTAATATGAATAAATAGCGCTCATAAAAGGCCGTCGAGATGGCATTCTCAAGTGAAACGAGTCGAGGCTTGGACCCAGAAACGGCGTTCCTTACGCTACGACTTAACAAGAGGATAAAAACCGTTTTGTGGCTCTTTAATGTGTCATGACGGATCGCTGTAGCGCCTCAGCTCAAGCGGTTCGTGAACCGATCATCTCTTCCTACTAGTTAATTCATAGCATCAAATAAACTTGAATGAACATGAGAAGGAATGTTGTTTCAAACAGGGAAAGACTTCAGTACACACCATTTTTCAAGTTCAAGTCTACTGAGGTTAATCTTCTAACTCCTGACTGCTTTGACGGACAAAATGGCGGATTCGGCGTTATGATTGGTTAGATCGCTTGTCAGTCAAACAAACCAGACGCGACGCGACTATGTGATGCGACAAAATCAATCAAAAACCACAGCCAATCAGAACAGCCTGTGGGCGGGCTCTCGCGGCAAGTGCACGGCACCAGAGGTTAATCTTGATGGCACTCGCAGGGAAATGGATAAGTAAATAATCAAATTCACAAATATTACACCATTTGAACAATATTAAAAATGCATACTGCGTTACTAAAACAGTCCTTGTCATAGAATACACTTGTTTGTCCACAGTTTGAACGTTCTTGTTTCCATTTGTTTAATTTCAAGATCTGAGGTGAATTATCCATTGGTACGGCTACAATACTGGGAGCACCAAATGATATTCAAAATAACATTACACGCTTTTAACATTAAATAAAGCACATAAACATTACCTGAGATTATCATTGCCATACTTTGTGTTGTTGTTTCAGCCGCGACGTCGCAGAAAAATAGAAACCGTTTCTAAAATAGAATCGTCGCGCGTCGCCGTCGCGGCTAGTTAGGACAAAAACTCTGATTAACATAGAAAAGACACCTTTTATCTATTATTTTAAAATATATTAAAATAGAAAACAATCATGTTAAATTGTAAAAATATTTCACAGTATTACTCTTTTGGAAGGAAAAACGTTTTATATAAATTGCACCAGTGAATATAATACATCATATTGCTAGACATGCGCACATCTATTCGGCAGCAATTGCTATCGTTCATGTCATCGGAAGTCACCAGCTTTCATTAAAAATGAATAACGTCAAGGTGTTTTGTTGCTGCAAAACTCGCTTGTTAGAAAAAAACAGTATGTTATTGTAAAAGTAGCAGTATTATGCAGCTGAACTGCTTGCCACAGTACTGAAGAATGGGGTTAAGTTAGTAGTGTCTCTAGTTAGTTACTCCCAAACACTACTACACAGAGAAGCTCACAAGTTTGTGTCAGACTTCAGAGCAAACCTTTTGGAGCGAGCCTCTCTGTTCGTCTGAATTATTCAGACTCAAAGACTCCTTCAGCTTAGCTAAACTCAGCCTTGTGCTGAAAGTGTCTCCACACACACACACACACACACACACACACACACACACACACGCATGTTGGGTTTTCATGTTTTTTTGGGAATATTCCATAAACATAATGATTTTTATACTGTACAAACTGTATATTCTATGCCCTAACCCTATCACAAAAAACTTTCTGCATCTACATTAAAAAAAAAAAAAAAAAACATCACTTAGTATTATTTATAAACTGTTTTCTTCATGTGGACCAAATAATGTCAACACAAGGACAAGGATTTCAGATATTGCCATCTGGGGACATTTTGTCCCAATAATGTAGGGTTTACCAGGACCACACACACGTCGGAGCTATATACAGTATCACTGCGAAACTCTAAGACCCACATTAAAATTTTATTGCTCATAGTTTGCTCTTTCTTTGTTCATGAGACGTGGAGTTCTCAGAGATGAGAGTTTTTAACATTCAAAATTTGAAGGAGAAGGAGAAAAAAAAAATATCTCAGGGCACCATGGGCTCCCGATGCTAATATTAATATATATATATATATATATATATATATATATATATATACACACATACATTCACACACACAACAATTATAATTAAAAATAAATGTTTCTTGAGCATCAAATCTTATTAGACTGATTTCGGAAGGGTCATGTGACACTGAAGACTGGAATATATTTAAATTTATGACAATAGCTATTTTAAATTGTAATAATATTTAGTAATAATAATAATAATAATAATAGTTTTACTGTATTTTTGATCAAATAAATGCATCCAAAAAGAAAAGACAACACATAAAAAAAAAATCCTATCCCAAACATTTGAACTTTAATGCAATTAAAAATAAACATACTATTATATTCCCAAAGATTCTCCATTTGCTCTCCATATTATCTGCTGTCTAGGATAAACCATTGAGATATTAAATAAATTGTATTTATAATTTTTCTTTCCTGTGGTATGTTTACTGATTTATGCATTAACCTCACTAACCTAGACCTGCGCAAACATACACACACTGCAAAGACAGAATATCCAGTCCTTATCAACCAAAAAACCTGAGAAAAACACTAGATTTACAGTTAAAAAACATACAAATCTTCATCGGGAGCCCATGGTGCCTTGAGATATCACCAGCAGTTCAATAGTAGTACTCTGTTGAATGGCTCTTTAAGTCACAGTGCACAGAATAGCCTACTCTCCAAAACTACTACCACACGTCCCAATAGCATCATACACCTGTTCAAGAAGTCACTAACACTTAATATATTTATGGCCATAATATCCCTCACTGATTTAGATTGACTGTATTGTGACTCTTGGATCAATATTTAATTAAGGATGCAAAAATGATTGGAACGCAGTATATTTCTCCTCCATTATTTTCTTTTATTTTCAGGAGAGGATATAAAAAGAGGAATGGGAAGTTCTCGCAGGGGAGGAGAGTAAAAATGGGTTATACACTGCAAAAGGATTCTTCAAAAAGAGATGGGAAATGGAATGATAATAAAAGCCTCTCGTTTAGCGCACCTAACACCCAGCTGCCCACCGAGCCATTCACACACCATCACACAGGATCTCTCGTTTTAACAGACTCATTATTCAGCTCTAACCAGGCGGCAGTTGCAGCAGCTGAACCAGAGAGGACCCTGGGAAATCAAGCTTTCAGGGGACTATTCCCTCTCCACTGCTCCATCACTCTCTGCCACATACAACTCATTCTCACTTTTCATCCAAAGACAAAGCGTTCTCACAGGTCTCAAGCACTTATTACAGTACACACACACACACACACACACAGGTGTGCATGACTTAAGATGCGGCAGATAATGGTTCAAAATTAATATAAAATAAGGAGAGGTAAAACGTATAGAAGCTTGTTACCGCCACGGAATAAAACAATTTAAAAGATAACTGCGGCTTTTTAAATCACACAATTATCTCGCAATTCTGACTTTTGTTTTTCTCAGAATTCTGTGATATATAACTTGCAATTGTGTTATAAAGTCAGAATTGTGAGATATAAACTCGCAGTTGAGAAAAAAAGTCAGAAACAACAGTTACTTGAAGTGCCAAGGTAGTTTCAAAAGGTGGTTTATTCTCTATTTTGATCGTTGCCGTAGACATTAGTGTTTATATCCGAACTGTAAACTTTTATCTCAGTATATCTGTGATAATTTGAATATTTGTAACACAAAAATAACTATACAGTGTGGTTCAAAACTGCTTTCTCTGGGTCAGCGCAGTAGCACGAACACATATTTGAATGTTCCGGTATGATTTTGTCAAAGGTTTAATAGCCAGGTGAAGCGTTGTCATTAATAAATAAGATCGCGTGTGTGTTTGAATCGAGATCGCAATCTTTTTACGAATAATTGTGCAGCTCTAATATCACACAATTCTGACTTTATAACTCACAATTGCGATTTTATATCTCACAATTATGACACTATAACTCACAATTGCAAGTTTATATTACACAGTTCTGAGACAAAGTCAGATTTGCAAGATGTAAACTTGCAATTGAGAGAAAAAACTCTTATGAGATAATTGTGCAATTACCTTTTATTCAGTGGCAGAAACAAGCTTCCATAAAAGAGGAAAGAAAATGGACTAAAAATAGGCAAAATGGACAATATATAAAGTTTTTTGTTTTGCCACTTTAATCGAGAGGACAGTGGAGAGGCGACAACATATGGAAAAGAAAAACAAGTGTCAGTCTCATTCCCATAGTCTGTTCACTGACCGTCAGCATATTGCAGTGCATTTTCAGAGTCAGGGTGCAGGTTTTTAATCAGTCCGCCAGGAAACAAATCACTGGAGAACCTGGACACTGCCAGGTTTGTGGAATCAATTCAGTTTTAAGGCTAAATCTCAACAAGCAAAATTATATTCCACTGTGTTTTCTGTCTAATGATCAATAAACAATCTGTACTTATTAATGGACATACAGATAATCTGATCACCATAAAAGTCCAGACATATTTCATTTTCCACCAATTTTCAATTTCACTGCTTCCTGTACAACTTTTTGCCTGACGTGTTTTTATTGATTAAATCTGTATCTATATTTTATGTTAAATGTGATGGTAGTTTATCTAACATATCTGATAGTTCTCAGTACAAAAACATGGGCTATTGTGCTTTATGCAGTGTGATCCAGGCAGATGAGCAATGATTATATCAGAGATCAAATTTTGAACAAGGAATAAAATTATAAAGACAACAAATGAATCCAGTAAATATTAAAATTGTGTTAAGTTTCAAGATAAGATAGAAAAATAAATATATTTTAGTCAATAGATTATAATAAAATCCAAAGTATTGTAGGGACTAGGGAAAGTTCCTATTAAAATTCTTGGTACTTCTCTGGCAAACATTTAAGGATGCACTGAAGACAAGATGTACCTAGATCTGATTAGGTCACCATGTTCTTGTAATATAGCAAATCTTGCATTATCTTGTGTCTGCAGAGATGAAAACAGACTTACTTTGATACTATGGCACATCATGTAAATCTGAAGGAAAATACATTTTCAAAGAAATCAGTAACGTACAGGAAAAAATCATGTAACATGTAAGGCATAAAAAGGATCTAGAATTTATAAAAAAAAAAAAAAAAAATTAATAAAATTCATAACAAGGGAAAATTAATAAAAGAAATCAATAAAATTGAATAAATATGAAAGATTTCGCATAGATCAGTACTTCAAGTGCTTTAAAAAGTAACACGAAAGTAGAGTAAGAATCAAGTATTAATTTTGGTAACAGTTGCAAAAAATCGAATATATAATATTGAAAATATAACAATACAATAAACTGTAACTGTGTAAAAAACAGTCAGCTTAAGATAGCTACAAGTATTAGGTGGTTAAATGTTAAAATAACTCTAATATACACTAGAGTTGTGGGTTGGGGGTAAATTAGGCGCAATCTGCTGTGATGTTAAAATTGCATTGTGGTCTATGGATCTGCCTGATGTGTACGGCTGCGTCCGAAAACTTAAGGCAGCAAAGCAACAAGTCAGCTGCCTATCAGACGATGACTTTGTAGGCAGCGTTTGCGCACAAAGGTACCTCACAAAACTGATTTCGGACAGACTTCTGAGGCAGCGTAATGGTTTAATGATCTACAGCAAACATAGAGCGAGCTTTGGGGATAACTAAGCAAATATTTAATTACTACAGTAGTAATTTCTCGCTAGAAATGACATCAGAAGTGGAAAACGTTGGTCAAAAATGTACATTTACACACAAACTGACCACCAACTGCAACTTTCAGATGCCATCTTTTTTTTTTTTTAGCTCATCTGTCACAGAATGGAAAGCACAAGATTGTGGGATATCAAAGGCAGTGAAACATACATCTAGGTAACACTTTATTTTGAGGTGACGTAGTTACACTTTACTACATGTACTTACTATAGTAATTACAGTAAATTATACATAATTACAAGTAACCCTAAACCAAACCCTAACCCTGTCTCTATAAGTACATGTAGTTAATTAATATTACTCAGTACTTATTTGAGTAAGTACAATGTAACTATGTCACCTTAAAATAAAGTGTTACGTACATCTATGCTGCCTTCAGGTGAAGGTATCTCTGGAGACAGGAAGTGAAGCTAACATTGGATTCGGACGTGCCTTGATGCCTTCTTGTAAGGCATCCTCCGAAGGCAGCTTTTTTTAAGCTTTTGGATGCAGCCATCATATTGAGTAGACTCGCTCCTTCTGTCAAAATCGAGGGTTTGTCCAAATAAACTTCCCTCGGCCACTTGACAAAGTTGAACGCTCTTCAAAATGGCACCGGGGATTCCCCCAAGAGGAAGTGTTTAGAGAACTTCACAAGATGGCTGCATCTGAAATCACATACTTCCCTACTATATAGTAGGCGAAAAACCAAAAGTGACAAAAGAAGTATGTCTGAGTTCACAGTGTAAATAAATACTCTTCATAAAAAAAAGAGTTGGATAAAGTACCTGGATGACCTACTTCTTCTGATGAGATTCTGAAGTGTGCAAATGATGAACACTTTACTGTCCCATGAGGCCACGGGAGGAGATTTATGAATGGCAGTGACACAACGCAACTGATAGCTGGTAGGTCACATGATGAGGGCAACATGGCTGCATTCATACTACGCACATTTATACTAGAACATACTTTTTTAGCGGTCGTTACGTACTGTACTCATTCAAAATAAGCAAGAGAGTATGCAATTTTGGACGTAGCCTATGTCTAAATGTGGAGTTAAATGCAGGCAATGGCTGCGTCCAACAACTTAGGCAGCTGACTTGTTGCCTCGCTGCCTTATAGGCAATGACTTTGCAGGCAGCGTTTGTGCACGAAGGTCCTCTTATGAAAAACTGATTTGGGACAGACTTCTGAGGCAGTGTAACAGTTTAATGATCTACATCTACAAACTTGGTCCTGGAGGGCCACTGGCCTGCAAAGTTTAGCTCCAACCCCAATTAAACACACTTTTTTATTATTTTTTATTATTGAACTCTGAGTTTGACAAATGCAGGGCAAGAAGCTCAAGACCTCTAAAGTGGGACAGACAAAAAATAAATAAATAAAATCATGGTTTTTTTTGTTTTGTTTTTTTGCTAGATAATAGTAGGTTAATAGCAACAAACTTTTGTGCTTCAAATGCTTTAAAAAGAAAGTGTCAGGGACACCAAAGTATGGAGCAGGCGTAAGTATTAATGTAACAGACACTTTTGTCCAAAGCGACTAACAGATGTATTACTGGGACAGGTCTAGTGGTGTAACCTGAGGATAAGTAGTTTGCTCAAGGGCACAAGGGTAAAAGCTCAGAGATAAAGCCTGGCATGGATTTAACCTACACCTTTTCAATTACCAGCCCAGATCATTAGCCACTACAACACACACCCAGTCAAATCAGCCTTTGTGTTTCTGCTGTGCTAAACGAGTTGATGCCATATGGGCTCACCAGAACAAATTCACTTGAACTAGTAAAGCTGGACTATTACTGACAAAAAATAAACCAGCAGAATGCCTGTTCCAGAAGGACTATGGAATAAATCCCCTCAGGATCCAATAAAAAACGTCTTACATCACCTACAGTCTACAGAGGTCTTTTCTTTCACCCATCATCCTTTTCAGCTTTGTTTACGTCTTTATCAAACTCATTCTTTCTCTGCTGTCAAAAGCAGCACAGTTCTTCCATACACTTTTTCTTCCTTTGCTTTCACCACATATTTATTCAAGTGTCAGAGAGTGACACCTTAATTACAGTGGATGACCTGCAGTCCCAAAGAGAGCAGAGACTCTTTCACACTCTCCTCTTCTCTCGCTGGACAAGGTTATGGCCAGCGCTCAGCATTTTATAGGGTTGATTTTTATGTTCAGCCTAAAGCTGAAAAAAATATCTTTGACATAATCTATCGCTAAACATGCCAATTTAATTGCTTAATCTTCAGTCGAAATAAAACAATCAAGCAAATTGGAAACAACTAATTTCAGCAGTTTTACAGATAATAGTGCCTTAAAACCTTGAGTGAGAAAGATAAAGAAAACACTCCCTGAAAAGAGACAAACAAGGTTAAAACTATTCTTTGAAGCAAAGTGAAACAGTAATAATGTAAAATAAATGTTAACTTTTTTGTCCTTGTTTTTCTATGCATTTTTTTCAGACTCTAAAGTGCCCATTTGAAAACTCCTGAATTAATGTCTCATGCATAAAGCTGCATTGCTATGATGGTAAAAGACCTTATGAAGATGGAATATTGGTTGAACACTTGAATGAATGAAAAAAAAAAAAACCCAACAACATAGATCTATGTCTCCACTCATGTTGTTTCGCATACACAGTCCATTTAATGACAGCACAAATGACAGACAATTACTTCTTTTCAATGCAGAATCCTGCAAAAAGCTTTTAAAGTAAGGGATTCCATCTGCTGTCTGATGTGGTTCAGTGATTTCTCATTTACGAAGCTGACGAAGTCATTTGTCATTTCAAAGCATCCGTACGACTCGCCGGCAGTTGACTGAAAGAAAGCGTAAGGGGAAGTTTCACCGTTTAAAAGCTGCTGGGGTCACTGACATCATTTTGAGAAACGTCAGAGAATCTCTAAATTGCTTTATATCTGTAATGAAGGTCAGTTTAGGATTGGGTTTGCGTCTAAAAAATGCTTGAAAACCTCTTATCTGTGGGCATATGAAATAAGAAGCCATTGCTATATTGTTTTTAAGATTGACTGAATTATAATTCATTATAAATGCATGGCAAGTAAATATAGTGGGGTTGTTTTTTGCAACCGAAGACACTTTTTGTGTTCCAGTGCTTGATTTCTATTGAAACCAACAGACTTCAGCTTTTTTGTTTGTTTGTTTGTTATATGAAGATCACATTACACACTGTGTCAAACTATCTTAAAATGATAGTTCACCCAAAAATGAAAATTCTGTCATCATTTGAAGAGTTCATTTGCAAAAACCGATAAACGAAAAAAAAAAAAAAAAAAAAAGAACTAACTGCTGTGCGTTATTCTCCACATATAGCACGTTCTGAACCATAAATCCGTTTGGTCAGAAAAGCCGACAAGCGCCCTTGTTGTTTGTGTACAGAAACCGATAAGTCCGTTTTAGCGAATCAGCGCGCAGTATTCAGGTCAGGTGACGAGGCTTTAGTCACTTCAGAAAGATGCGCTAGCTGAGGGAAGTTTCGTCAAAGCTGACTAAAATCATCGAGGATGATCGAGGATTTATAATTTCGACTCCTGCAAGTCCTTTTACACCATACAGGTCTTACATGCTGAACCCTTGTTTGTCATTTTGCGTTTGTGTGTGTAGGCGCGCACGCACGTGCGTGCTTGCCTCTGTGTGTGTGTGTGTGTGTGTATATGTGTCTGCCGATCTGTTAGTGTGTGCGCGCGTTTGTGTGCACACGTGTGTTTGAGTGTGTTTTAAATGCATTTACAAAGCAATTATTTGGTTTTGTTTAACTGAAATGTGGAGTTATCTGCTTTTGCTAAGAAACAAACTTTTAATATGTATAAAAAAAATATACTTTCATTGAACTTTAATTTTGTAAGTTACCTGTATTTTTTGGAGTTATTATTACTTAATAAAAACAACCCAGCTGCAGTTTGATTGATATTACTTTGAATGCACAATAAAAAAATAAATAAATAAAAAAAAACATGATTTGTGAGAATTAATAAAAACAGAGTTATCTGTTTTTGCAAATAAACTCTTCATTTACTCCCCCTCAAGTTGTTCCAAACCTGTATGAATTTCTTTGTTCTGTTGAACAGAAAGAAAGATATTTGGAAGAATGTGAGAAACTGAACAGTTCTGGGGCACCATTGACTTCCATAGTATTTTTTTTCCTACTATGGAAGTCAGTGGTGCCCCAAAGCAGCCTGGTTACACACTTTCTTCAAAATATCTTCCTTTGTGTTTAGCAGAACAAAGAAATGTATACAGATTTGGAACAACTTGGGAGTGAGTAAATGACATTATTTTCATTTTTGGGTGAACTATCCCTTTAAGTAGGGAATCAAACCATAATGTTGTAATTAGTAGAGTGGAGTCTAAACAATAGAAATATGGCAAAATATAAGAGAAATACAGAAACACCTGTTTGCCATAATTTTCCAAAAGTATGCGTGACCATACGGTTGATAAAAGAGTGAAAATAGCCGGATGGTAGGACAGACTGAAGTGTGACAATAGGGGGATCTGAGAGTGAATTATGAGGATGTCCATGGGGATATTTTATTGATTTCCTCAAGCAGACATAGTAAAAAAAAAAATGGAATTTAAAATACAATTTCACAAATGTTACCAGGGCTTGACATTAACACCTGGGTGGATTTCAGCAGTTGCTTGTAACACAGTCACTTTGTCGGGTTGAATTTGATATAATATATATATTTTTTTTTCAAGTGTAGTCTTTTAAAAAGGCATCTGAAATAATAAACTAAGTGCAATGTTATCAAAAATATAGATTTTTCGATACATATCGATACTGAAATATCTGAAACGCTTCCAATACTGATTTTCTGCAGAATAGATACATGATACCAGCTGCTCTTTCTCTCTCTCTCATCTCTCCAACAGCGAGTTTACACACAAACCCGCCTCCCCTCACTCACTTGTTTCATTTGCTCTGGATAAATATTGTTGGTGTTACAGGGCTTGAATTTCAGCATGGGATTGCGTGTATTACGCATGATTTTACTCATTCCCGCAGATTTTGTGCTCATACCCAAAGTGTGTACACATAAAGCCCCCTCTCAGTACTAAATTGAGTTCTTTTTCACTGCTTATTGTGCTTAAAAAGTCAAATACACACAAAATAATGTCTTGGTGAGTATTCATGTAAACACAGTCAGTTGTTTTAAGTGAACGTAACAGTTGAGAAAGAAAATGCATGTGTAACAGTATAATGGATCCGTGCATCAGGTCTTAAAGTGACAGCAGCCTAATATTCCTGCTGCCAAATTATGAGATAATATTAAAATATATGTCATTTTTTCCCCCATGGTATCGATGTCAAAATTGAGGCCAGTGAAAATGCTGAGTGGCTAGTAACTTTGGAAAACCACTAACCACAGTGGCTGCTGAGCAAAAAAGGCTTGACGCCCTGAATGTTACTGACACATACATTTATGCAGTATTTTATTTTGTTATTGTAGTGGAAAAGGAACTGATTGGGTAATGAAAAGCCAATGGTGCCAGGCAGTCCTCGTGCCCAAATATGCCAACTTCCCTACTATTTAGCGGGCAAAAAAAACATAACAATAGGCTATATTAGGAGAGTAGTATGCCTGAATTCAGAGAATTCATAAAAAATAGTCGAAAAGTACCTGGATGACCTACTACTACCTGCGATACTTTTGAACAAAGGACACTTTACTATCCCATGAGGCCTTGACAGAGGATTTGTAAATTGCGTGGAGGCAACACAATTTACATTGCAATGCCAAAATGGCAGATGTAGCATGTCTGGATTGCATTCATTTAGAACATATACTTTTTTTATTGGTCATAAAGTTCTTCTTCAAATGTAGTACTGATTTTGCAAGTAGTAAGAGAAAACTGACATAGAAGAAGACTATTATGGCAACAGCAATAGTGTCCATTTCGCAAATATTGGTATTTCATTTCACAACGTGTGAAGTGTGGCTAGTATTTGTGTTCACACACCTACATAGTGTATGATTTAGGTCTAAGAGAGTGCTTACACGGTAACACATGTATAAAAGCACTCTGAGAAGGTTGGTTGTACCAGGTCAAAAGTAGAAAAAGTATCTCAAGTAAAATGACAAAAAAAAAAAAAAATAAAAAGAGAGAGAGAGAAAAAGCCCATAAAATAGTACTGCAAATGTAAAGCAAGATTTACCATAAACAGACATCTCAACCGTATGGTAGTTTTATATCTTTTAGATAAAAACATACATTTTTAAAATATCCATCCATCCGTCTTTTTTTAATTTGTCATCGACAATTGTGCAGCCTATATTTCCACCAAACCAAGGTAGTTGTTTTTATTATAGTTAGTGTATTTGTTTAGCAAGAAGAGAGATGAGTAAAATAGTGAATTGTGCGACAAATCTAAATTAATTTCTGCGGTAACTGACAGCATGTTACAGATGACATGACAGAGCTTACCTTGTATTTAACCCGGGACGTTCCTTTAATCTGATTAGATCAAGCCCACACTACTACAAGACAGAAAGTCGTCATCCTGCAAATGTTGCAAACTTACAGTTTCTTGTTTCCCGACTGGTTATGATCCCAAAATTCAGTTCACACATTTAGCTACATCACATGTCAACAACAGACAGGGTTTGCCATCATTTTTGCTCTTTTTGAAAGGATATTTGTTATGAGATACATAAACAATGTAAACAGCCTCAGTTTGACAGTGAAAGCTAAAGTTCTTGACAGGAAATTTCAACAGGAACAACTCTAACTGACAAATTACTACGATAAAAGTCAAACCCACTTTTTAGTCTTAAGCCTTCGGGCCTAGAAAGGCTTACCTTAAGCACACATTGACATTCAGTAACGGAGTCGTGATTGATTTAGGAAGGAATTATACTGTACCCTCGTCCCTTCAAATCTCTATTCTATAGTCCTGCATCTAGAGCGGAAAAGACAGATGGAGAGGGAGAGGCGAGGAGCGGCTGTAAAAGTAAAGACGTTTAACGTGTGAAGAGATAAGAGCCGTGCTGCAATTTCTCGACGTGTCGCGGCAGAGACGCAACCTCTTAATCACCCAAGCTATCAGATCAGCCCAGCTGCTAACAGTGCTAAAAGCCCAGACGCTAGAGGACCAGAAACACGCTGTTGCAGCCAACATGCAAACTAATGCCAACGAGAGAGAGATAGAGGGTGATGTGGGGGTCTTTGGTAGTTAATTGAGGCTGCAGGCAGACGGGACGCTAATCATTCTAGAAAACCTATTCTAGAGGCAATGATTCAATTCCTGCTTCTACAAATTGTTGCCCTTGATTGGAGCACTTCATCTCCTGCCTCCTAAAGAATTACAGCTGCTGTTTTGTAAATATCCTGTTCAGTTGAAGGGATAGTTCATGCAAAAATAAAGTTCTGCCATTTATTCACACTTATGTCATTCCAAACTGTTCTTTCAAAAGACTTTCAAATAACTAGCAGTGATGAAAGCTGATTGTGTTGTTGCATGTCGTCGGCTGCGTCACGGCCAAAAAGCTGTGCTTGAACGAACCAAAAGGACTAAAGGTGACTGTCAACTAGTGCAAGTAAATATCTGTCTATATCAGCAGGTATCAATAGAGTGGTGCAGGTATGACTTCACTTTGTAGGCCAAAACGCAGAAACGAGTTAGCATTTTAGCACTTATGGTTCCATTGTCCCAAAGTCAATGGGTTTTTTGAATGGGATTTTGGTTAAATGGCTGAAATAAGGTCCGTGGTGAACAAGCTCAAGATACTTTCACAGTTTATTCTACAACATAAAATACATCAGTATTACCCCATTACGTGTCTTGAAAAAAGCGGTTGCTAACAAGTAGCTAAATGGGACTACAGAGGCTGTCGGCGACATTAAACGGCATCACGGCGGACAGGTAAAACTCAGTCTGCTTTTACAGCCTCATTATGCTTATAATTGTGCTCTTGTAAACTATTCTATCTCAAACTTTCTGGGAAAACATTTTTAGATAAAGACTGAAAGAGTTGTCTGAAGCTTAGTGGTGATGACGCTGAAGTTGTGGGACTGTGATGTAGTTTGTTTATAGCCTACCTTTAGCTTTTTACTTCTGTCACCTGCATTAAGGCTTCAAAATTCATAAAAGTTTTGTTCATCTGTGAAAATTATCTTGATGGACAAAACATGTTAAGTATCATAAACTTGTTTTCTGCGATAATCCAAAAGCCTATGGAAAAATCCTATTGGGGTTTTGTCGAGGGAACCAGTGCGATGCTAACTGTCGGTTGGCCTACAAAGTGACGTCATACCTTCATCACTCTATTGTAGGGTTGTCAAAAGTACCGACTTCGGTACCAATCGAAAAATGTGATGCTTTGAGCGCTGTTGAGTGGATTTGTAAACACCCCTGAATGGCCATTGTGTTCACACACTCAACATATATGTCTGTGATTGGCTACAATGATCAACGCATGGCAGCGTTTGAAAGCACACGGAAGTGTTTGAATTTGAAAGCGTTTTGAAAGCAGGTGTCTATCAGCGGACTGGTTTCAAATGCTCCTGTGTGTATCTGTGTAAGCGCTCAGTGAAGAGCATCATTGATGACAACGTTTTTGAAGCACTGATCATTGTAGCCAATCACAGACATATCCGATGAGCACGTGAACACAATGCCCAATCAGAGGTGTTTACGAATCCGCTCAACAGCACTCAAAGCGTCACATTTTTTAAATTGTTGGATGCCCAGAAAGGTACTAAAGATGTATTTAAAACAGTTCATGTGACTACAGTGGTTCATCCTTAATGTTATGAAGCGACGAGAATACTTTTTGTGCGCCAAAAAAAACAAGGACTTTATTCAACAATATCTAGCGATGGGCGATTTCAAAACACTGCTTCATGAAGCTTCGAAGCTTTACAAACCTTTGGTTTCGAATCAGTGGTTTGGAGCACGTATCAAACTGCCAAAGTCACGCCCCCCAGTGGTGAACCACTGAAATTTCGAAACACTTATGATGTAACAAAGTCTTGTTTACTGAAATGACTTTACGTGACTTTGGCAGTTTGATACACGCTCTGAACCACTGATTCGAAAAGATTTGTAAAGCTTCGAAGCTAGGTTTCATTAGATATTGTTGATTAAAGTCATTTTGGTGCACAAAAAATATTCTTGTCACTTCATAACATTAAAATTAAACCACTGTAGTCACATGGACTGTTGTAAATATGTCTTTAGTAGCTTTCTGGGCATTTGTAAGAGTTAATGATCTTGTTGACAATGCAGGCCTCACTGAGCCATCGGATTTTATCAAAAATATCTTACTTTGTGTTCAGAAAATGAACGAAGGTCTTACGGGTGTGACATGAGGGTGAGTAATTAATGACTGAATTTTCGTTTTTGGGTGAACTAACCTTTTAAGTAAATAAATTAAATTTTTGTTTGTTCCTCAATCAAAGTTGGTTTCTGTAGCAGTATGGGCCAATTTTGTGATACTTTTCAGTTTTCTTTTGTCTCAGGATTTTGAAGTTTGACAGCAACTATTGTTTCATTATATGAAAAAGAGCAACATAAACATTCTGATAAACATCTTCTTTTGACTTCCACAGAAGAAAGAAATCCATATATGTATGAACTAACACGAGGATAAGAAAACACTGACAATTGTTTTTTGGGTAAACTACAGTATACCCTTAAGACATGTCATCTACAATGTTTATAGCAAGGCCCAAATTTATCTGCACTTGGAATCAGGCCATAACACTGAGGAACCCAAGAGGCACCAGACAACAGATACAGTCTCCTCCTGAGAGCCTCCAAGAACAACATCACATCCTGCTGGGAGAGAGAGAGAGAGAGAGCTTATTTTCCTATTTGTTAAATTTTCCTAAGTGTATGTGTTCATCGGTCAGTTTAATAAATAGTTGTAAATAGCAATTTCATTCAAATACCTGCTCAGAGTGCGCTGTGGTTTAATTAATGAGAGCCGTGTGTGACCTGTGTGTTCAGGAACACCTCATGTTCATTCTGTTTAGCCCACCGCTGGGAACTGAACTTGGTTTCAGAGCTGTAATTTGGGCTATGACGCACACACTCGCACGCATGCATCTGATTTGTAATTAATTGTTGACAGGACTGAAAATCTCACCTCTCTATGGTACTAAAATTTCATAAGCAGGTGGCACACGTTCACACGTTTGATTTGAGACTTTTACTGTACTTATGTGGTGCTAATATACCAGGGATAGTTCAACCCAAAATTAGATAGATAGATATTAAAATAAAGACTTAAACCCAATTTGGCTGATCAATTTATTTGATCTGCTTACCAAAGAGACAATGCCCGCAAACATAAAACAATGAACAACTCCTTCATGATTAACTAAAATTTACAATGACAGCAAATGTCATTGTTTCCATAATTATTCTTGCTCTTCTCATCATTATCATAGTCATTAATAATATTAGTATCATTATAATATCTTCATATTAAGTGTCATTTTCTTATCCGTTTTGTATTTTAAAATGTAATAACATGAAATGATCTCTTAAAAAACATGATGGACACACGGCTGTGGATAAGACACTACATGGAAAGGAGAGGAGTGTAATTCTGCGTGGGAAGGCTGGTCCGTAAGGCTGTGGAGTCAAAACTCTTTCCGTAAAAGTCAATCGCCCTCATAGGCACCATTTTCCAATCCACACACAAACGCACACACACACACTCGCACAAACACATGATAAACCTTACAGTGAAAATAAAAACAGCATAAGTCACATTTAAAAGCACAGTATGGCAGTGGAAATTAATAGCTCATGGGTGTGAAGAGGAGTGTCAGTTGGCATAGCGATGGCATGAGAGAAACGAGTTGAGTGAGGCTAGAGTAAAGGATGCCATCATTGTGCACAAGGAGGTATAAGAGCATAGGAGGACGAGAGTAACCCGGGTTTATGGTTCCTTTGTCAAGATCGGTTTGGAGTCGCAAAGTTTCTTCTTCCAGTTGTGTTTTTAAATAAACTTATTTAGTCCCCTTCATTACCCGGAGAATAATTAGAAAGTACCTACAGTACAGTGCCTTCCGTTTATGTTGTCTTGAGTTCATGCTCTTTGTTTTTTGTCTTCCTCAACCCTGATTGCCATTTCAGGGGGACTCAAAAAGTCCAAGCACCAGAGTTAGGAAGATGTCCCAAAACCCTTAGACAACACACACACACACACACGTGTACACGAACACATTCATACACACTCACACACAAAGTGCATTCCCATTTGGGTGGTCCAGGGTTTCCTCATGTCATAATCAAGAGTATTTGTACTGTCTTTTTCTACGGCTTCTTGAGAAGTTTGTCCGCCTCTGGGTACGTGGGATACTTCACTGTCTCGATCTTCTCTTTGACTTTATAGGAGGGATAGAGGCCAGTACGCCCCATTTTGCGGTTGATTCCCTTTGAGTATCCGTCCCAATGATTGCCCGCGACGCCGATCACGTCTCCAGGCTCTAGTGGGATGTCGTCGCCGTTGCGCGGTTGGTGCGGGTAGATGGCGATCTGGTTGTGGGCGTTCTGCCCGCCGAAGTAGTAGATGTCATCGAGGGAGTAGAAGAAAGAGGAAGCGTCTGGGTGGAGAGTCTGCATGATCTCGTAGGCCACTCGACACACCTGTGCACAGTGGAAAGAAAAACAAAGGCACATGTTCACAAGCTCCTTTCAAGCAGAATCTGAGTGGAGCTGAAAGGGATATGTAGGTGCACCTGACAAAGATGAATGGACTTTACAATGGTTAAGTGCTCCTCGTGAAAAGATGAAGTGAAGCTTAAGGACTATTAGAACAAAGTACCCACAGTCTGGAGCATACTGCACACAAAAACGTCAAGATTTCGGATCTCAAAATCGGAAGCTTGGAGATAACTAGCTGGCCTTTGCAGGGTTTTTAATTAGTTTGTCGGGAAACAAAGTCTTGTTTAAAATGTATTAGGGCTGCAATGATAATAGATTAAGAGAAGTCACTAGACCAAAAGTTTTCTTTCTAATGCTTGACACGCTGTGCGTTTTTTATGGATCTTTGTGATTGTTGATTGGTAAAGTCTACGATGGGGTAGCCAACCTTGCTCCTGAAGGGCTACCATACTGCAGAGTAGGGCTGGGCGATATGGCCAAAAAAATGATCACGATAAAATTTTTCCTATCAGTCGATATCGATAATTAGCACGACAGATCATTGCTCCTGAGTGAAAATTGTAGAAACCAGACCGTTAATTGTGGTATTATCTTCAGAACATGACAAACACTTGTCAAACAGGTGAACATTTCACAAATTAAAGGATTAGTTTAAAATTAAAATTTCCTGATAATTTACTCACCCCCATGTCATCCCAGATGTTTATGTCTTTCATTCTTCAGTCGAAAAGACTTGCGTATTACGTAATCACGTTGGAAAGGTCATGCGTGACGTAGGCGGAAGTACCGAGCAAGCGTTTACAAAGCAAAGACTAAGTCAAACGGCCTTTACAAAAAAAGGTAAAACAACGATGTTGGACGATTTTGAAGTTGGAGGAGAAAATGAAATTTTTGCCCTATATAAAAAATGACTGTAAAACAACGAAGCAAATTTAAACAGTAAAATACCGTTTTCCATTGAAACAGTGATATATCATAACAACAATGCATTCTTGGTAATATTTGTCATTTAAAAAAAAAAAGAGGAATATAGGCTACTTTCTCGAAAACGACAAATAATATTATCCAGAATGCATTGTAATATACAGAAGTAATATACTGTAAAAACAACAACAACAAAAAATGCATTCTGGGTAATATTTGTCATTTATGACTGATGATAATGACTAATATTACCCAGAATGCATTGTTTTTAAGATATATTACTGTTTCAATGGAAAATGGTATTTTACTGTGTGAATTTGTTCCGTTTTTTACAGTATACCGCAGTACTTCTGCTTACATCACACGTGACCTTTCCAATGTGATTACGTAATGCGTGGCGCATCGCAGAGCAGTGCGAGACGAGCATTTGTGGTTAAAAAGTATATAATTAAATTATTTTTTGGAAAATGACCAATCGTTTCACTAGATAGGACCCTTATTCCTCGTCTGGGATCGTGTAGAGCCCTTTGAAGCTGCACTGAAACTGCAATTTGGACCTTCAACCCGTTGGTAACTGTTGAAGTCCACTATATGGAGAAAAATCCTGGAATGTTTTCCTCAAAAACCTTAATTTCTTTTCGACTGAAGAAAGAAAAACATACAGTAAACATCTTGGCTGACATGGGGATGAGTAAATTTATCAGGAAACTTCAATTCTGAAGTGAACTAATCTTTTAAAATTATGTTTTGTCTCTTTGAAATTCACATTTGACAGTAGCTTGAGTTGGGAGGCAGATGTAAATTTATGTTCATTAACAGAAACAGTAAGATCTGAATTGTAACAGCCTCATTTTTGTAGGGTAAAATTTGGTCTCCCATTGTTTTTGGATCATGTTAACCACAGGTAAAACCTCACTACCATGGTAAAAAGTAACTATATTGCTTCTGTGGTATTTGTAGCCTAAAGCAGTAGCCTAAAGACAGTATAATACAAATGCAAACTGTGATAGATTAATAACAAAAAATACTCTAATTATTTTCCTCAAAATTCCACTTTTGGCGTGTTTGCCATTTATGTTTTTCATGTACAACAGAAATAACAGCCCTTATCAGTTATTGCCACAAGTGCAACGGTCGGCAACACATATGTGCAGCATTACTTGCATAGTGCATAAACATTATATCGAACAGTTATTGAACTTTTTTTTAATCATTTTATTGAAGAAAATTATAAATTATAGCTCCAACCGTAATAAGCTGAACCTAAGGTGTTCAGGTTTACTTGAAAATAATACCAGGTGTGTTGGAGCAGGATTGGAACTGAAGTCTACTGAAAGGAAGTCCCTCCAGGATTAGGGTTGGCTACCCCCTGACTCCAGTGAGATCGTGGTTAAAAGTCTTGGTACACTGTAACATCCATGGTCTTTAATGTAAGAGTGCACAATTGTAGAAAAGACTGCTCCCACTCATCCTATTGGTAGCTGGTTGGATTAATCACACTGCATGACTGTGACTTCGTCAGAGGCTAAGGTTTATCATAAAGGGAATTAATCAACTGGCAATAAATATGTCACACTAAACAATCAAATATTGGCAATTTGTAATATACAAATATTAGTTAATATCATTGATTTTGGCGGCCAAAATCTGCAGCGAAAAATTGCACAGTGTGAACCTGCCTTAAGTGGGCGAATCCTGGCCAGAATAAATGGACCAGGCTTTCTGTCGATAGTAGTTTGGATCTGCAAGACTATTCATTGCCAGACATCATGTCTGGCATGAAAACTAAAATCACAAACCAAATATAAAGTCAGCATGGCATCTCAGAGCCAACCACAAAGTCTGTATTGTACTAGAGAGTCCTTGTGGTCAATTCAAGTTTATCCATGAAAAAGCTAAAGCTCAACAAAAAGAAAAGAAATGACCCCAAACCACAAAGCAAATCCCCAAAACAATGTTTTAAGAAGAGCAACAAGAACAAATTGAGAGTTATAGAACGGTCAAGTCTTAACCCCATAGAAATGCTGTGGGAGGTTTGGGCAGTACATGCAAGAAAACCCATGCACAATTCATTTATCACAGAGCTACAGGACTTCTGCGAGAAGAAATGGGCATGTCCGTGTAGGAGACAAACAGAACAAAAACTTCTATAAGAAGTGGGCCAAACTGTACCTGTGAGGAGAAGGTGCATACTAAGAAGTTTGTCCTGGAAAGGAAGTGGATATCCAGGATGACTCCTCTCAGAGAGTTTTCAGTGTAGCGGTTGTGTAGCCCAGCCGACCATGAAATAGAATTATCACTAATAAATTCATAATCAGGGTACCTGCACACAAACACAAAACAAATGTAGATTAAAAGTCTCTCCTGATGGCACACCTCTTGCTGTTTCAAACCCTACTCAGCTGCCTACCTACAATGTTCAGCATTTTTAGGCATTATTTCAGGCATGCTTATGACGTCAAGGCTGTCCCAAACGGAGGGCAGCGAGTCTTATTAAACACCTAATTTTGGCCACATTCGATTGCATCACTGCATATATCATTTGCTGAATCCCACAATGTGCTCAAATTTTCAACAAAGATGGTGGATGGAGTCTGGGAAATGTAAATGTATTTAAAATAGGTCTATTTAATATTTGTCAGCTTCATATTAATAAGAGTATTGAGCTATTAGCATAGCAACATGCTAACGTCAGACTCTACTGGAAATGACTGAGCCTTATGGTCCGTTCACACCAAGAACAATAACTATAAAAATAATTATATTGGTAACTATATTAGCAGCCACACCAACAGATGATAACATTCTGTTTATTATAAGCACATGCCAGCCATCATGGCTGTCAATGTTTTATTATTCATCAGCTGAAAAAAATCATTTCTGACGTAAGTGATTCCAAAGATATTGTTCCTCTGTGTCGTTATCGTTATAGCAGTGGTGTGAACTTCCCTTTTCTCATAGAATTAGAATGATTATTAAATCTTTAGTTACAGTTATCGTCCTTAATGTCCCATTCACACCAATAACAATAACTATAAAGATAACTATATTAGCATCCATACCAATGCACAATATAATTTGTTATAAGCACGCTGCAGTTTTGTCGTCTGCCACTTCAAATGCTCGAGCTTTTTTAGAGGGATACATTTTGCTTGGATGTCAATGTTTTTATCGTTCATCAGCTGGAAAAAAATTGTTCTGAAAGTGATTCCGTTATCGTTACAGTTGTGGTACGGACTCTGCTGTTCTTCTATATTTAGAACGATTTTTAGAACTATATCTTTATTGTTATAGTCCTTGGTGTGAATGGGCCTTTAGGCCAAGTGTCCACCAAAGAATTTTTATCCACCTGAAAATGCTAGGTGCTCTTCTGAAAATGCCTAGCTGCGGGCGCTTGAGAGCATTTCGGTATCGCAGCACTTTTTTCAGTTGAGACACTCTGGTTGCTATTATACGGTATATCAGCGGATGTGTTCTGATTTTGCAGATAGTTTATTTCTGAATATAAAAATGTGGACACAATGTAAAGTACTCGCTCTGACCCTTGTTTTAAAGGGGACCTATTACGCCTCTTTTTACAAGATGTAAAATAAGTCTCTGATGTCCCCATAGTGTGCGTGTGAAGTTTTAACTCAAAATACCGCACAAATTATGTTTTATAGCTTGGTAAAATTGCCACTTTTTGGGGGTGAGCAAAAATGCGTCGTTTTTGTGTGTGTTCCTTTAAATGCAAATGAGCTGCTGCTCCCAGCCCCCTTTCAAGAAGAGGGTGGAGCTTCAAGAGCTCATGCTCCGGCATACCGGCAACAACAAAACAGGACAATCTCATGCACTGAAAATGTCAGAAACTGTCAGTAGCAGTGTTCAGCCTTATATGTTTCAGAATCAACCTTTGTGACAATCTAGCGTTGAAAATACCCTTGTTTATAAAGCAGTCCGACGCAAAATGATTGGTGCAAACGTATAAGACTTTACCAATATTCTTCTGAACATTCCCTTGGAAAATGAAATTTAACCACTATGTCCTCAGTGACTCAGATGGCGGGAGTCTATGGAGACTCTGCGCATTGGTACATCCCAAAACACAACACTTATAATGCCTCTTTGGTGCAGACATTGTACAACTCCAGCTGCTACAGCGAGGATACAGAAATGGCGACTCTGTGCTTCTCACTCAGGGCTGCGTAATCGTAGGGGGGGATCTGAATCAGCTCGTTTGAAGAGACTGCTTTTGATTTATGGGAATTATAAAAACAAAAAATTGAGCAAGTGGATTTTTACCATAATAGGCTGGTTGTTGTCAGTGACACAAAGCGAATTTTGCATAATAGTTCCCCTTTAAATTATTTTGTTCTGTTGTTGTCGTCTGTTGTCGTACAAGAAGTATGTGACGTTGGTCACTGTGGTATTTGTCTCGCCCCACCTCCACTGTGATTGGACGGTTGGGGAAAAAGTGACAGTGATGAGCATGGCGTTTTACCCAAAGTTGAACATTTTTCTGGAAAAAAATGGCAAGTGTTCAGTGTGAAGCGTTCACGCTGCTCGCGTTTTTAAATATGTGGCATTCCCATTGAAAACAGTTGAAAAAAAAACACCGTCCTTTGATAAAAACGCTTTGGTGGACACACAGCCCTAGTCAAGTTGACGCCCTTATAAAGTGTTTTATTACAGTCACTTAATGATGATGTTCCACGTTGGTTAGGATGGTTACAACTTCGGGTATTCTTAATGTTTCTAAGCTATTCTCTTAATCATTCTTTTTAATCTAATTTTCCAGTTAAAATATCTTTAAAACAAGATAAATTCAACTGAGAAGAAACACTGCATGGGATCCTAAGACATGCTTTCATAAACTGTATAAATTGTACTCACTTAGACTTGGCTTCTTGCAGTAGAGAGGGGTCGTCGGTGGCGAGGTAAACTCGTTTCTTGTCCACGTGCATGCGCTGGGCCAGGCTCTGGTAGTGGTTCTCCACATGCGCCATGTACTCTTCTATGGGGTGGAATGCTGCCTCCGTCCCTACCTTATCTGTCCGCCGCACATGCACCCTAGAGAGAGGAGCAATACATGGGTCAGGCTGATTGTGTGTGTCCATTTGAGAAAGGGATTCAAGGTCGACACAAAACAGGGAAAAATACAGACCAGGAGAATAAAATTTCTTCTTATTTTTTTTTTTTAAACGGATGTTTAAAGGTTTTGCACTTTAGGGTGCTGGTTTTCTGAAAATGCCAACCATTATGTGTCTATGTGTGATTGTAAGGATGGGCGCCTGAATAAAAAGATGACATAGAAAGTAAGAATGGTGTGTGTGAGAGAGATAGAGACCGAAAGATGGCTGTGAGTGGTTGCGCTCCCAGTAGAGAGCAAAGTGGGTGTAAGTGGAGATTGATTGTTGGAGCAGTGGTGGTTTGTGTGAAAGGGTCTCTCTCGTCCTTTTCTCCCTCTCCTTCCCTCTCTCACACATAAATACATTTAAAATCTGTCAATGCCTGTGTTTCCTAAACTTGGGGAAGCTTTAAACAATGGAACTACTATTGATAATAGTAATAAATTATATGTATTTTTATTAAAAATCTATTTTAAATATATTTTAATGCAATTATTTTATTATTATTATTATTATTATTATTATTAATAATAATAATAATAATAATAATAATAAGAGTACAACTCTCAAACAAAACTTTTTGCATTTTTAAACTATACTTCAGCTGATTGATTAATTTCCCAAGTGAAAAGATTATTTTAAAGTGCCCCTATTATGCCATGTTTAAGATTCATAATATTGTTTTGGGAGTCTCCTATAACAGGTTTACATGCATGCAAGGTCAAAAAAGAACTTACATTTAATATCACCTAATTTCTCAAAGATTCTTAAACGATTTGTTCGAAGCAGCTCCTCCTTTCCATGAGCCTACTCTGCTCTGATTGGTCAGATGGCCCAGTCTGTTGTGATTGGTCTATCGCGTACAGTGAGTGTCGGAAACCAAACGCCCATTGAATTACAGCTCTGGAGGCTTATGAATTCTCAAGAGATTGTATACAATGCATGGACAGAAAAGATGGCATCGATTTTACCTTATCAATTCGAGCCCGAGTCCAATGATGAAATGTCTGAAGTAGTGGATCAACTAGAAACTCAATCGCAAGCACGACTGGAGCAGGACGTTTCTCAGTGGTAAGTGTCAACTTATTTTGTGGTATGTTATAATACAGGGGTGTCCAAACTTTTTTAAAAGGGGGCCAGATTCGATGTTGTGGACACATCTATATATATATTATATGTTTTGTTTCTTGAAAACATAACAGATTCGACAAAAGCTTGAGCTGACGGTAGAGTAGCTTGAGATAGGACACAGATGTAAATTTAATACACAAACAATATCTGTAAAACTTTTAACAACCTTGTTTTTAAAGGGTGTAATTTAAATATTATTACTGAGTTAGAACTTAAATAAGAGTTATTCTTATTTAAGTTACAAAGTACTCTAATTAGATCACCGCAGGTAAAACCACACATCGCACCTCACTACATGGTAAAAAGTAAAAATATTGTTTCTATTTCTAGAATGGCTTTATGGTATTAAAACACATTTAATATAAATATGAATGCACAAAACTGCAAGTTTATGACAAAAAATAGTCCGTAATTTGACCTTTATTACTCATTTAATACATGTCTTCATTAAAAATGAAATAAAATGAGATATTAACCTACATTTTTGACATAATAACACTTAGTGTTACCACAGTAAATCCATGATAAATGTTGTTGAATTGTTGGTTGAAAAGTATTCTAACTGGACCGGCTCAATGTTTCTCCTTATTTGCACATTAGTGTTGTTGATTAAGTCAGCGCTGTTTCAACTAGCTTTAAACTGAATTAAATCACAGAGAGATTTGCAGCTTGTACCCGAGACCTCTACGCCGAACTCGAACACTTCTCACTGGCTGTTTAGTGGTCGTGTGAACGAGAAACTCAGCAAGTAAACACATTTGTGAGCTCATGAGTCGCGCAGTGCGCACAAGTAGCGTTGTTCCGCTTTGGCGCGTTAATGTTTCCCTGGCCTGAAATATAGTACTGCCACCTTGTGTTGACATTGTGAAACTGTACGATTTGTAAATTATGCATGGCGGGCCATGTATAATAAGAGTTTAATAGACAAGCTGCGGGCCGTTTGAAATTCATCCCCGGGCCGCGTTTGGCCCGCGGGTCGTAGTTTGGACAGCCCTGTTATAATACATTAATCGAAATATTTTTAGAAAATAGTGTGCCCACAGCTGATTAGCAGAACTACAAAGTGAGTTAGCCAGTTAGCCGGAGACCTACAGCTGTATTTTGAACAATTGATGGAAAATATATCAATTATTAATCATACTTACAGGATGTGATTCAGAGGAGCAAGCTGGTCCAAATAAACTGGGTATTGACCCATCTTTCAAAAGCAAGGTTTTTGCGAATCCCGCATTGAACTCCCCAAGATTTGAGAAGCAGTCGTCAGTAAAATGACGGGAACACAACAAAAGATTGGGATTGTACTGCTGTGGTATTGTTGAAAAAAAAAAAAAAAAAAAATAAAATAAAAATTAACTACTGATTCTTCGCAGCCTCATCATTCGGAAGTGAAAATAAAACAAATTTACTTTCACAGTGTAGGACACAGCGTCTTCTCGACATGATGTTAACCACATGAAAAAGCTATATAGGGGCACTTTAATAAGTATAGTAAGCATAGCACATTCTGTCTTAGAAAGCTTCATTAATAAAAACAGTGAAATATGTAGCGTCTGAGTGGATTTGATGGCATAATGTGATGTTTTGATGTGTAATGTCTCACCCTATAATGGGGTGCTTGAAGCCCAGTTTGGTGGTGGCCTCTTGCATCTCCTTCATCAGCCAGGCCTGAGGGCGGATCAGGTACTTCACAAACTGAGACACCCACCACACGGGTGGGTCTCCGTGAAGCCTCTGAAGTCGGTCCGCAAGGTCTTCAGGGATGGCCAGGGGCAGGTAAGGGGGACGAGGGTGCAGGCTGTCCACGATGGGCAACTCTATGACCTGAACATCCCGATCGTTTGCTTCACCTACAGACAAAGGCAGAAGAAAATGAGTGGAAAAGATAAAGGAATGCACTGGAGAAATTAAATATTGCAGAATGGACTGTAAATTAGCCAAACATGCTTTTCCAATATGAGATTAATTTACAATTAGCAAGTCAATAAAGCTTGACGAAGAAGCTGCTCACAAGGAATAAAGTGTGTGGGCTGAAAACACAGAAGCAGGAAAGGAAAAAAAAAAAAGACACCCTCAGGCCACAAACATACTACACGTAGGTATAAAAAAAACATATTCAACATTACATTAAATGAACAGCCTTTGGCAGGCGGTTTTATCCAAAGTGACTTACAGTGCATTCAAGGTGCACAATTTGTCAGTGTGTATATGTCACATACATCACATGCATTCTTGCATTATTAGTGTGGCGGTAACAAACCTCAAGGGGATGAGGTGATGGAGTTCCCTTCAAAAGTATGTGCCATTACACTGGATGTGTTATTATGTGTTTACATACATGCCAAGAGTATGTTTCAGGCCATGGTGATGTAGAATATATTGGAAGCCATGTTGAAATATATATAATGCGCATACAGGGCTTGACATTAACACCCGCCAACCTGCCAAATGCTGGTGGATTTTAGCAGTGGCGTGTAATGCAGTCACTGCTACTAGCCACTATGGCGGGATGAATTTTATATATAATAAATACATTTTTCATTTGTAGTCTTTTAAAATGGGATCTGAAATAAACTAAGTGCAATGTAGTGTTGTCAAAAATATCGATTTTTCTATAAATATTGAGAGTGAAATAGTGCTTCCAATACTCATTTTCTTCATAATAGATACACACAATACCGATACAGGATACTCTCATCTCTCCGACAGCGAGCTGACACACAAACCCGCCTCCCCTCACTCACTTGTTTCATTTGCTCTGAATGAATATTGTTGCTGTTACTGGGCTTGAATTTCGGTGTGGGATTGCGCATAATTTTACTCATTCCCGCAGATTTTGTTCTCACACCCAAAGTGTGCACATAAAGCTGCCTTTCAGTACTAAATTGAGTTCTTTTTTGCTGTTTATTGCACTTAAACAGTCGAATGCACACAAATCAATGTCAAAATGGCGAGTATTCACATAAACACAGTCAATTATGAAACGCAATGGATCTGTGCATCAGGTCTTAAAGTGACAGCAGCCTAATTTACCTACTGCCAAGTTATGAGATAATATTAAAAATATCTATATGGCAGTTTTCTCCCCATGGTATTGATGTTAAAATTGTGGCCAGTGAAAATGCTGAGTGGCTAGTAACTCTGGAAAACCACTAGTCACAGTGGCCGGCAAGCAAAAAATTTAATGTCAAGCCCTGCGCGCATATTTATGTGCATTACATGGTGGCTGAAACGCTCAAAAGATATCTGGATCAAAAGGCAATATCTATTGAAAAATCCATATTGTTCAACCACTAGCATGAAAAAAAACCTTTATCAGGGAAAAACGTCTTCAAAGAGACTGTGTATGCCAGGTTTAAATTATTCCTTATGCAGCATTAAATGTTAAAAAGTATTTTCACACAAAGAAGTGTTGGAGAAACTCCCTAGCCGTTCTTATATAACCTTGCTGTTAGGCTCTTTGCATGGGGATGAGGTTTTTCCAGCCCAGCACCCCTCATTGCACTGATAAACAAAATAACTCTCTCTCTCTCTCTCTCATCCTCATTAGAGCAGCGAGAGAATCTAAATTACATCTTGTCCTTGCATCCTGATGAATAAATTGAAGGGGCGGGGGGGGTGGGGGGCTTCAGGGGAGGAGGCTTCTTTATTATTTTTAATTCATGCTGTCTGTGCGTGTGTACCGCTGAAGCGACACTGATTCATTTTAATGCCGCATGTGTTTGGGTGTGCATGTTGCTGGGGGTATTTTCTCTAAACGCCAGCAGGATTATCCTGAAGGATTTCGTCTGCCCTTTGACCCTGTGCGTGTCATAACTAGAGGCATTAACGGGGTTATGTTATGTACATTATTGAGAACCATCTCTCGAAAGCTCCTCTAGAATTAGCCCGAATTCATTTGGGTATCGTCAGTATGTGCGTTTATTATGAGAAATCAAGATGTTAATGTTAATGTGTGAAAACTGATGGCATGGCACTAGCAACACCAAGGTCATGGGTTCAGTTTCCAGAGAATGTAAAAAAAAAAAAAAAAAAACACTTCGAGCTCCATCTTGAATACATTGTAAGTTGCTTTGGATATAAGTGCCTACCAAATGCATAAATGTAACGTAATGAGTTGGAATGGCATGTTTAATTTCGCTCGCTTGCTCCATCTCTGTCAATCTCCCTGCTCCGTGGAGTGCAGAAACTCAGACTTTAGGGCAAACTAAGAGAGACTGTGTCCTCTGGGAGGAAAGAGTGATGGAAAAGAGCTGCTTTGTTTTGAGGTCATTTCTTTCATGTTTTAAAGGCAGTCTCTCCTTCCCCTCTGCTTTCCTTTTAAGAGCACAGCAGGTTCACTCCAGCTGTAGAGAGATTCCCCTGAACGCTGGATTCAGCCTATTAGACAGACTCTTATCAGGGCCAGTGTATGTAAAAATGACCATTAGTGTGTTTCTTCAAAAACATCCATTAAATGTTCGCATTTATGAAAAACAATCAACTGACCAGCACTCCGACTGACATCATTAAACAGTGTGAAGCCAAAAAAAAAAACATATGTTCTAAGAACAAAAATGTAAAAATATTTAATTAAAGTATATAAAATAAAATAAAAATGCCCATCCCTAATCTCAACACAAGCAAAAATCAGATGAAGTGTATTTTTAATGTCCCTGATCACTTCAAAATTTCACCTAACCATCTGGCACATTTTTAGCATGGACTGAATGTAATTAGGGATGCACTAATGCCAAAATTCTGCCAATGCTAATAAGCTTATTTGTTTTGTGTTATGGCAGATAATCGATAAATGGCAGAAATTAACTATAAATTTGAAGCATGAACAATAATGTATCCAGTATCGACTGATATATGTACACCGATCAGGCATAACATTATGACCACCTTCCTAATATTGTGTTGCTCCCCCTTTTACTGCCAAAACAGCCTTGACTCGTTGAGACATGGACTCCACTAGACCCCTGAAGGTGGACAGGGGTCAGCATGGGCACCCTGACTGGTCTACGGCTATGCAGCTCCATACGCAACAAACTGCGATGCACTGTGTATTCAGACACCTTTCTATCAGAACCAGCATTAACTTCTTGAGCAGTTGGGCTACAGTAGCTCGCCTGTTGGATCGGACCACACGGGCCAGCCTTCACTCCCCACGTGAATCAATGAGCCTTGGCTGCCCATGACCCTGTCGCTGTTTCAGCACTGTTCCTTTCTTGGGCCACTTTAGATAGATACTGACCACTGCAGACCGGGAACACCCCACAAGAACTGCAGTTTTGGAGATAATCTGACCCAGTCGTCTAGCCATCACAATTGTCAAACTCGCTCAAATCCTTACGCTTGCCCATTTTTCCTGATTCTAACACATCAACTTTGAGGACAAAATGTTCACTTGCTGCCTAATATATCCCACCCACTAACAAGTGCCGTGATGAAGAGATAATGAGTGTTATTCACTTCACCTGTCAGTGGTCATAATGTTATGCCTGATCGTTGTGTATTATTATATTGCTGAAGTGTGAAGCCTTGTATGTGTGTTATGTGTTACTGACCAGACCAGTGTCCAGTGGAGGCCCCCGTGCGGTCAGTGCAAGTCTCGCTGACGGGTTTAAAGACAGTCTCCCAGCCGCCCGTGGCGTAGCGCCAGTTCTGTGACTCCAGTATGAGCGTACGCTGTGTGCCATAGGCGATCATGAAGCAGTAGACCACATGATGCAGCTGGCAGCCGTAACCACAACCCTTATTGATGTTACACACCAGCTTGCGTGCCTTGCTGCAGTCCTGAGGGTTCTACAGAGCAGTAAAAAGAGAGAGAGATTTGAAGAGGTTTCTACACATACAAGACACATTTAGACACTGAAATCGTACCTTAAAATGTCTGAATTGCATTGCATTACAGTGAAAAGACAGTTTGAGGTTGCTGTATATGGCATTTTTTACAGTCCAACAGGTTCCTTGATCTGCTAGATGTCAAAAACACCACATGAATTTGCATTAGGCGAGACAGATATCTCAAGTGTGTCTTCTGTACCGTGCGGTTCATGGAGACATTTGTATTATACATCTTTCAAGACCACCAGTAAGAAAGAAACATGATCGAATACACAGAGAACCAAATTTGTCAAGGTTTTTAAGTTCTCCAATCATCTCTGGTATAAAAATATTTTTAGTATGTGCTGGAGGAAATGATAAATTTGGCCCTGATGCCTGAAGAATTTAATGTCTGAATGATCTTGGCTGGATGAAAGAAGACGAAACAAACAGGACGAAAAATGGTCCCTCCATCTATCGCTGTTGCTCTCATACTGGGACAATAGAGAAGTGAATGACTGGAGTAAAGAGAAAGAAAGGCACAAGGGAGATAAGAGATGGATGACAGCAGTGTAGTGAGACAGACACAGGACTGTCATTCTTCATAAGAGACACGGCTTCTTTGTTATCAACCTGTCTGTCTCTCACACACAAAGTAAAATACACTCCATCACTTTAATCACACTCCAGCTCTCATTACCGCTCTAACCTGTCTCTCTGACGGAGAGCACTGACACAAAGCTATTAGCTAAAGTTAACGTAGTACTAGCAGCACAAAAGTTTTCCCCTGGGCCCAATGAGTAGGTTATAATACAAAGCAGTGTTTCTCCATGGTTTGAGGAGCACAACAACAAGTTTGAGGTGTTGACTTGGCCTCCAAATTCCCCAGAACTCAATCCAATCAAGCATCTGTGGGATTTGCTGAACACACAAGTCCGATCCATGGAGGCCCCACCTCGCAACTTACAGGACTTAAAGGATCTGCTGCTAACATCTTGGAGCCAGATACCACTGGTCAGGGCTGTTTTGGCAGCAAAAGTGGGACCAACACAATATTAGGAAGGTGGTCAAAATGTTATGCCTGATCGGTGTATATATATGGAAAAAAAGATAATTTTCTGTTTTAAAATGACAAATAAACTGACAATAGTAAATAAACTGACAATTTAAAGGGTTAGTTCACCCAAAAATGAAAATTCTGTCATTAATGGCTCACCTTCATGTCGTTCCACACCCGTAAGACCTTCATTCATCTTCAGAACACAAATTAAAGATATTTTTCATAAAATCCGATGGCTCAGTGAGGCCTCTATTGCCAGCAAAACAATTAACACTTTCAATGCCCAGAAAGCTACTAAAGACATATTTAAAACAGTTCATGTGACTACAGTGGTTCAACCTTAATGTTATGAAGCGACGAGAATACTTTTTGTGCGCCAAAAAAACAAAATAACAACTTTATTCAACAATATCTAGTGATGGGTGATTTCAAAACACTGAAGCTTTACGAATCTTTTGTTTCGAATCAGTGGTTCAGAGCGTGTATCAAACTACCAAAGTCACGCCCCCCAGTGGTGAACCATTAAAATTTCAAAACACTTATCACGTAACGAAGCCTCGTTTACTGAAATCATGTGACTTTGGCAGTTTGATACACGCTCCGAACCACTGATTCGAAACAAAAGATTCGTAAAGCTTCATGAAGCAGTGTTTTGAAATCGCCCATCACTAGATATTGTTGAATGAAGTCGTTATTTTGTTTTTTTGGCGCACAAAAAGTATTTTCGTTGCTTCATAACATTAAGGTTGAACCACTGTAGTCACATGAACTGTTTTAAATATGTCTTTAGTAGCTTTCTGGGCATCTGAAAGTGTTAATTGTCTTGCTGTCAATAGAGGCCTCACTGAGCCATCAGATTTTATGAAAAATATCTTAATGTGTGTTCAGAAGATGAACGAAGGTCTCACGGGTGTGGAACGACATGAGAGTGAGTAATTAATGACAGAATTTTCATATTTGGGTGAACTAACCCTTTAATTTTGATTATTTCATAATAATTGTCTACAAAAAGCACATTATTATATGTGTTATTTTATGTGTATTATAATTGCACATAAACCCATATTTAATGTTATCTGTCATATTTTACGTCAATTTGCAGACACTCTATGGTATGCATCTAAATAACAGAGTTTGATTGGACGCATGGCCTTAAGATTTAAAGCATATGATATTGAAAGCCTATAAATAACTACTAAGCCTATTTATTTTGTTCTCCTATTATTTAGCTGTATTTTATTTTTTGCACTTAGCATTGCAGACTTACGACCCATTTTTTTTTTGTTCATACCACTGCTTATAAAACTTAAAAGATAAATCTATCACAAAGAAGCAGTTACAAATATGATTATCAGGTAAAAGCATCAAATGTCTAAAGCCACAATGTTCTGTTGACATTCCAACCGTAACTTCAGCGTGTGACAGCGGTTTAAAGTCTTTCTGCGGGAGAATCAATCAAGAATCAGAATCAAGCTGAGCTCTGCTGATTACAGCCTGTGAGCTTGTGCGTGGCACTGCATTGTGTTGCAGCTGAATGTCAGTTTAGTCTCCAGTGTGGAGTCAGCGCAAAACAACCACCCCATCCCATCTCAGAGAGAGGGACAATGTACTGCTGTCCCGCCAACTGCAATATAATCACCCCTCTCACTGATAAATGGAGAGAGGGAAGGAGGAGGGTGAGTGTTTGTGATCTTGTTCAGCTAATAGACTTTATTCGAAACAGATGCCACATTTAATTTGAAAGACAAACAAAACATACAGACAAAAGAGAGGCTGTGAGAAATGGAAGCAGTGCCAGTCGCTATACAGACATGGAGGGGGACCCTAATATTCATGAGCCAAGCAATATGAGTTTAATGAAAAGTTCTCAAATTTTTACATTTGATACCTCTAATCTTCCCTGCTGCCATAGCAGTTTCAAATGATGTAAAACTAGTACGCTTGCATAACATTCTTCTTAAAATATTAACACATTTTGCCCTTTGTGACATCGTCAACACACATTTTTCTGAAATTATCAGTAGTAGTTATTTATGACAAGTTTAATGAATAAATATTCATTGACCAGTACTTTTTACTTGTAATACTTAATTAAAAATTTACTCAATTTACTCAAGAAAAATTGAAAAGGAGTACTTAAAGGGTTAGTTCACCCCAAAATGAAAATTATCACAATTTACTCACCCTCAAGCCATCCTAGGTGTATATGACTTTCTTATTTTAGTCAAACACAATCTGAGTTATATTAAAAAATATCCTGGCTCTTCCAAGCTTTACAATGGGAGTGAATAGTAACCAATATTTTGAAGCCCAAAAAAGCGGCTTCATCCATCCATCATAAAAGTAATCCATATGACGCCAGGGGGTTAATAAAGGCCTTCTGTAGTGAAGCAATGCATTTTTGTAAGAAAAATATCCATATTTATAACTTTATTAACTATACTAACTGGCTTCTGGTAATGTCCGTCCGTGCGTTTACGAGACAGCCGAGTTCTGGCGTATGACGCCTCTCGCGGTTCAAACAAATAGGGCTGGGCAACAAACTCAAGCTCCTCCGACATTTCTCTTTAAAAATTCTCGTTTTACAATTCTAATTCGTGTTTTGTTTTGCTCTATCCTCTGCGCTTCCGCGTTCATTAACACGTCACGCGTTGGTCAAAGTTCACTCTTCTGCCGGAATCGACTTGCAGACGAAAGCCAGTGATTCTAGTTTATAAAGTTATAAATATGGATATTTTTCTTACAAAAACGCATCGCTTCGCTTCAGAAGGCCTTTATTAACCCCCTGACCCCGTATGGATTACTTTTATGGTGGATGGATGCACTTTTTTGGGCTTCAAATTTAATATTCACTTCTGATTATAAAGCCTGGAAGAGCCAGGATATTTTTTAATATAACTCTGATTGTGTTTGACTGAAAGAAGAAAGACATACGCACCTTGTCATATACATGGTTGAGGGTGAGAAAATTATTGGATAATTTTCATTTTTGGGTGAACTAACCATTTAATACTTTTACTTGAGTAATATTATATCTGTACTTTTACTCAAGTGCTTGATTTGTGTACTTCATCCGCCACTGATATTACCTCATATTTTTGGTTCACTGAAGTGTCTTCCTTTCAGAGCATTTGACTGCTTTTCTGCCTTTTAAGTCATGAGCAAATCACATTTGGGGCCTCTAAGTAGCACTGTACAATACATTTCTTCTTCTTCTTTTTCTTTTTCTTCTTCTTCTTATAAATTTAAACACTCTTTCAAAAGCCTCTTATTACATTTTTAACAAGCAATTTTTAATAAAAGATGATAATACTTGTTTCGGTCTTGAGCGATTTTGGGTTTTGCAATGAATCATTTGAGTCAATGATTCAGTGATCCATTAATAACAAAAAGACTCACTTGTAGCCACCTACTTACAAAAGGCACACTGAGCGAACTGGTTCGCAAATCTGAACAAATCTTTTTGGTGTATAAGAATCAAAAAATTTGAGTTTACAGAGCTGAATCAAAATCTCAAGGGACAAATTACTGAAAATGTAATCATAAATATAATAAAGCTTTTCTAAAAAAGAAAAAAAGGAAAAGAAAAAAATCAAGGTGTGTATGTGATATACCTGGAGGTACATGATTCTGTTCTGTACTAGGTCGGACAGTTCTTCAGCTTCCTTCTCTCTCCAATCTCCAGCACCGTCTGCCTGGCTCAGATGATACAGATCTGTCATGATGGACCTAAAGATCACATAAACATTAATGTAAAAACACAACTCAAAACTCCAAACAAGCACAGCACACCATTTCTGCTAATTAAACCAATTGATTATGGCTAATTACAGAGCATTTTGTAAAGAAATAATATTAAATTAGTTTTACAGGCACAAACTAAAGTCGGCCTGGCCTATGCCTTGCTAATCATCCACAATACAATTAAGACTACTCTAGTAATGACTTCATTTTTTGCGGCTGTTCGGCATCACATGGCCGCCTTTTTTCAGAAGCATGAGCAAACGCACTGATCTAAACATACACACACCCATTAAACCTCAGTAATGGTATTACTGCCACATGAGATTACAGCTGTTTAGAATGAGATTAGAGACAGAAATTTTTTTTCCCTTTTAATAAAATGTAGTACATGATTAGGACAAGTCAAAGTGGAGCTTGTGCAAAAAAAGGGGAAAGTATTAAACAGATATTAATCGTTTCTATTATGTAATAAAATGTTTTGATGCCTGTTGATACATCAGCTATTTCAAATGTAGTGAAAAAAAGCTCATGTAGTGACATTTTTTTCTTTTTGATTTGTAGGCTTATTAAGTTAATTGTGTATGCAGATTTAATGAGAGCTGTATAGGAACCGGTCAATCATTTCAAATGTATCCTTGCAGAGTGTTTATGTCAAGATATCTCAGATTTTTTTAAGCTACTGTTGTATTTGATGTTGATTTGATTTCATAATTAACAGCAATAATTGTTCAGAGTTCAGAATGGGAAATTATTTTAATTAATTCATTCAGTTGAAGTCTTGATCGTAATTGTACAGAATGCTGTGGGGCCAGGGATTTCAGGGAGCAAATATAAACAAAAAAAAAATGTTAATTTTTCATATTTAGTTAGAACGGCACGTTTTCAACATTGATAATAATAAGAACTGTATCTTGAGCAGCAAATCAGCATATCTGAATGATTTCTGAAGAATCATGTGACACTGAAGACTGAAGTAATGATGCTGAAAATTCAGCTTTGATCACAGGAATAAATTATATTTAAAAAATATATATTTATTAAAATAGCAAACTTACCACCCCAAACATATGAAAAGTAGTGTTGATTTATAATACAGACGCATATGTGCCTTACTGGCCAAAATGTCTATATGAGTGTATTCCTGATGTATACATATATGTGTGTATAACCTCTGCTGGTGTCCCATGTCCTGCAGGAGTGTGTCGACATGTTTCTGTAGTGCTCCAGTCTCCACCAGTGCCAATTTCTTCACCTCGCTGCGTACGAAATACCACAGTTCCCTAACACCGTTCTCCACCTTCCTCCTCAGCTCCTCCTGGTCCTTTCCTGGGCCTGCACACACGCACAAACATGCATTCGTGAGACACATTAACTTCATTAAAAGTGACAGTAAAGACACTTATAATGTTTCAAAATAAATGCTGTTCTTTTGAATTTTCTATTTATCAAAGAATCCTGGAAAATGTGCCACGGTTTCCTCAAAAATATATATGAAACAGTAAGTAATATGTATTGGTAATCCAACAGTTGATGGTAGCCATTGATTTCCATAGTATTTTATTTTTTCTGTTCAACAGAAGAAAGAAACTCATACAGGTTTGGAACAAAATGAGTAAATGATGACAGAATTTGTATTTTTGAGTGAACTATCCCTTTTAGTAGCCAATTTTTTTTTACCATTGATAATAATAGGAAATGTTTCTTAAACACCAAATCAGCATATTAGAGTGATTTCTGAAGGATCATGTGACATTTAAGACAGGAGTAATGGAGTAATCACAGGAATAAATTACATTTTAATATATATTAAAATAGAAAACATTTAATTTCACATTTAATTTCATATTGTAATAATATTTCACAATATTACTGTTTTTATTGTATTTTATTTTTTATTTTTTATCAAATAAATGCTGCCATACTGCATTAGAGACTACTTTCAAACATTACAAAATTTTACAGACCCCAAATTTCATTTTAAAGATTCTGAATATGTAATTGCTAATTGTTATTAAACCAAATATAATAACATTACACATTACATACAACACTTTCTAGATGCCCTATAGATCACCTATTAAAAAAACTACGAAAGAATGTGTGTGTCCTGTGTATGTGTGTGGATGCTATAGACAGCGCAAAATTGTGTGTGGGATTAAAAAAAGCGTTGTCATTCAATAAGAGTATCAGTGGCTGTAAGACAATCCGGCACACGGCTGAGATCCTCTGTGTATAATGTTCCACTAATGCGTCCTCTCAAAAGATCATTCACTGCAATACTATAAGAGCAGGTGACCCAGAAACCAGCCACAGAAGATGTGTGTGTGTGTGAGTGTGTGTTTAGGGTTATTATACAGGACTGAGGACAGGTTCAAAGCTTAATACTGTGTCTACACCAGACACGTGTGGACCAATGTGACAAAAGGAAATAGAACCCATTATAATCAGTGATGCTGTCTACACTGGATGCGGCGTGGCGCAACACAAATTCCCAATGGTAAACTGATGCCCCGCTCTGTTTCTGACGTACTTCAAATGCTCACATTACTTCTGATATGGAATGGACCATTGAAATGGATTTGCATTGGTCGCTTTGTCGTGTCCGGTGTGGATAGCTTCTAGCTGTTGCAGCGCAATACAACGCAACTACAGTCACATCCGGTGTAGACACTGTGTTATAGCATCATGAACCAACATCCTTGGATCATCTGCTCAAGTCTTAAATATAAGTTAAATATATAGACTATATAAAATATTTATAATTACATTTATTTTTAAATGTATCTGGAGTGTCTGGACACCCTGTAGTGATATAACGTCCTTGACTGCAAATACCCTCTCTCACACACACACACACACACACACACACACACACACACACACACACACACACTTTTCATCCATATTAAAAGATTCCTATTAATTTGACACGTTTCATCTTTCCTTCACTCAGCATTAACAGCAAGCCATTACAGCACATCTGAAAAAGAGCCGTAAGCCCTTACACGTGTGTGTGTGTGTGTGTGTGTGTGTGTGTGTGTGTGTGTGT